>NW_027307946.1:0-314000 GCF_047496885.1 Scyliorhinus torazame | reverse complement strand
TTCAGAACGGCTTGCATGAAATTAACTATTTTTTGCCAGACATTCATTGTGGAACAAAAGTGATTTTCACGGCGAGTTAAGCATGTTGAGTAATTTGCCGATTGGTTTCAGAACGGCTTGCATTGAAATTTACCATTTTTTGCCAGGCATTCATTGTGGGGAAAAAGTGATTTTCTCGGCGAGTTAAGCATTTTGAGTAATTTGCCGATTGGTTTCAGAACGTCTTGCATAGAAATTAACTATTTTTTGCCAGCCATTCATTGTGGAACAAAAGTGATTTTCTCGGCGAGTTAAGCATTTTGAGTAATTTGCCGATTGGTTTCAGAACGGCTTGCATTGAAATTAACTATTTTTTGCCAGACATTCATTGTGAAAAGAAACTGATTTTCCGGCGAGTAAAGCATTTTGAGTAATTTGCCGATTGGTTTCAGAACGGCTTGCATTGAAATTTACTACTTTATGCCAGACATTCATTGTGGGGGGAAAAGTGATTTTCCCGGCGAGTTAAGCATTTTGAGTAATTTGCCGATTGGTTTCAGAACGGCTTGCATCACAATTAACTATTTTTTGCCAGGCATTCATTGTGGAACAAAAGTGATTTTCTCGGCGAGATAAGCATTTTGAGTAATTTGACGATTGGATTCAGAACGGCTTGCATTGAAATTAACTATTTTTTGCCAGACATTCATTGTGAAAAGAAACTGATTTTCCGGCGAGTAAAGCATTTTGAGTAATTTATCGATTGGTTTCAGAACGGCTTGCATTGAAAAAAAGTATTTTTTGCCAAACATTCATTGTGGAACAAAAGTGAATTTCTCGGCGAGATAAGCATTTTGAGTAATTTGCCGATTAGTTTCAGAACGGCTTGCATTGAAATTTACTATTTTTTGCCAGACATTCATTGTGGAACAAAAGTGATTTTCACGGCGAGTTAAGCATTTTGAGTAATTTGCCGATTGGTTTCAGAACGGCTTGCATCACAATTAACTATTTTTTGCCAGGCATTCATTGTGGAATAAAAGTGATTTTCTCGGCGAGATAAGCATTTTGAGTAATTTGCCGATTGGTTTCAGAACGGCTTGCATCGAAATTAACTATTTTTTGCCAGCCATTCATTGTGGAACAAAAGTGATTTTCTCGGCGAGTTAAGCATTTTGAGTAAGTTGCCGATTGGTTTCAGAACGGCTTGCATTGAAATTTACTATTTTTTGCCAGACATTCATTGTGGGGGGAAAAGTGATTTTCCCGGCGAGTTAAGCATTTTGAGTAATTTGCCGATTGGTTTCAGAACGGCTTGCATCACAATTAACTATTTTTTGCCAGGCATTCATTGTGGAACAAAAGTGATTTTCTCGGCGAGATAAGCATTTTGAGTAATTTGCCGATTGGTTTCAGAACGGCTTGCATTGAAATTAACTATTTTTTGCCAGACATTCATTGTGAAAAGAAACTGATTTTCCGGCGAGGAAAGCATTTTGAGTAATTTATCGATTGGTTTCAGAACGGCTTACATTGAAATTAAGTATTTTTTGCCACACATTCATTGTGGAACAAAAGTGATTTTCTCGGCGAGATAAGCATTTTGAGTAATTTGCCGATTAGTTTCAGAACGGCTTGCATTGAAATTTACTATTTTTTGCCAGACATTCATTGTGGAACAAAAGTAATTTTCTCGGCGAGTTAAGCATGTTGAGTAATTTGCCGATTAGTTTCAGAACGGCTTGCATTGAAATTTGCTATTTTTTGCCAGACATTCGTTGTGGGGAAAAACTGATTTTCTCGGCGAGTTAAGCATTTTGAGTAATTTGCCGATTGGTTTCAGAACGTCTTGCATCACAATTAACTATTTTTTGCCAGGCATTCATTGTGGAACAAAAATGATTTTCTCGGCGAGATAAGCATTTTGAGTAATTTGCCGATTGGTTTCAGAACGGCTTGCATTGAAATTTACCATTTTTTCCCAGGCATTCATTGTGGGGAAAAAGTGATTTTCTCGGCGAGTTAAGCATTTTGAGTAATTTGCCGATTGGTTTCAGAACGGCTTGCATCGAAATTAACTATTTTTTGCCAGCCATTCATTGTGGAACAAAAGTGATTTTCTCGGCGAGTTAAGCATTTTGAGTAAGTTGCCGATTGGTTTCAGAACGGCTTGCATTGAAATTTACTATTTTTTGCCAGACATTCATTGTGGGGGGAAAAGTGATTTTCCCGGCGAGTTAAGCATTTTGAGTAATTTGCCGATTGGTTTCAGAACGGCTTGCATCACAATTAACTATTTTTTGCCAGGCATTCATTGTGGAACAAAAGTGATTTTCCCCGCGAGATAAGCATTTTGAGTAATTTGCCGATTGGTTTCAGAACGGCTTGCATTGAAATTAACTATTTTTTGCCAGACATTCATTGTGAAAAGAAACTGATTTTCTCGGCGAGTAAAGCATTTTGAGTAATTTATCAATTGGTTTCAGAACGGCTTGCATTGAAATTAACTATTTTTTGCCAAACATTCATTGTGGAACAAAAGTGATTTTCTCGGCGAGATAAGCATTTTGAGTAATTTGCCGATTGGTTTCAGAACGGCTTGCATGAAATTAACTATTTTTTGCCAGACATTTTTTGTGGAACAAAAGTGATTTTCACGGCGAGTTAAGCATTTTGAGTAATTTGCCGATTGGTTTCAGAACGGCTTGCATTGAAATTAACCATTTTTTGCCAGGCATTCATTGTGGGGAAAAAGTGATTTTCTCGGCGAGTTAAGCATTTTGAGTAATTTGCCGATTGGTTTCAGAACGGCTTGCATCGAAATTAACTATTTTTTGCCAGCCATTCATTGTGGAACAAAAGTGATTTTCTCGGCGAGTTAAGCATTTTGAGTAAGTTGCCGATTGGTTTCAGAACGGCTTGCATTGAAATTTACTATTTTTTGCCAGACATTCATTGTGGGGGGAAAAGTGATTTTCCCGGCGAGTTAAGCATTTTGAGTAATTTGCCGATTGGTTTCAGAAAGTCTTGCATTGAAATTCACTATTTTTTGCCAGACATTCGTTGTGGGAAAAAACTGATTTTCTCGGCGAGTTATGCATTTTGAGTAATTTGCCGATTGGTTTCAGAACGGCTTGCATTGAAATTTACTATTTTTTGCCAGGCATTCATTGTGGAACAAAAGTGATTTTCTCGGCGAGTTAAGCATTTTGAGTAATTTGCCGATTGGTTTCAGAACGCCTTGCATCGAAATTCACTATTTTTTGCCAGCCATTCATTGTGGAACAAAAGTGATTTTCTCGGCGAGTTAAGCATTTTGAGTAAGTTGCCGATTGGTTTCAGAACGGCTTGCATTGAAATTTACTATTTTTTGCCAGACATTCATTTTAGGGGGAAAAGTGATTTTCCCGGCGAGTTAAGCATTTTCAGTAATTTGCCGATTGGTTTCAGAACGGCTTGCATCACAATTAACTATTTTTTGCCAGACATTCATTGTGAAAAGAAACTGATTTTCCGGCGAGGAAAGCATTTTGAGTAATTTATCGATTGGTTTCAGAACGGCTTACATTGAAATTAAGTATTTTTTGCCACACATTCATTGTGGAACAAAAGTGATTTTCTCGGCGAGATAAGCATTTTGAGTAATTTGCCGATTAGTTTCAGAACGGCTTGCATTGAAATTTACTATTTTTTGCCAGACATTCATTGTGGAACAAAAGTAATTTTCTCGGCGAGTTAAGCATGTTGAGTAATTTGCCGATTAGTTTCAGAACGGCTTGCATTGAAATTTACTATTTTTTGCCAGACATTCATTTTAGGGGGAAAAGTGATTTTCTCGGCGAGATAAGCATTTTGAGTAATTTGCCGATTGGTTTCAGAACGGCTTGCATTGAAATTAACTATTTTTTGCCAGACATTCATTGTGAAAAGAAACTGATTTTCCGGCGAGGAAAGCATTTTGAGTAATTTATCGATTGGTTTCAGAACGGCTTACATTGAAATTAAGTATTTTTTGCCACACATTCATTGTGGAACAAAAGTGATTTTCTCGGCGAGATAAGCATTTTGAGTAATTTGCCGATTAGTTTCAGAACGGCTTGCATTGAAATTTACTATTTTTTGCCAGACATTCATTGTGGAACAAAAGTAATTTTCTCGGCGAGTTAAGCATGTTGAGTAATTTGCCGATTAGTTTCAGAACGGCTTGCATTGAAATTTACTATTTTTTGCCAGACATTCGTTGTGGGGAAAAACTGATTTTCTCGGCGAGTTAAGCATTTTGAGTAATTTGCCGATTGGTTTCAGAACGTCTTGCATCACAATTAACTATTTTTTGCGAGGCATTCATTGTGGAACAAAAATTATTTTCTCGGCGAGATAAGCATTTTGAGTAATTTGCCGATTGGTTTCAGAACGGCTTGCATTGAAATTTACCATTTTTTCCCAGGCATTCATTGTGGGGAAAAAGTGATTTTCTCGGCGAGTTAAGCGTTTTGAGTAATTTGCCGATTGGTTTCAGAACGGCTTGCATCGAAATTAACTATTTTTTGCCAGCCATTCATTGTGGAACAAAAGTGATTTTCTCGGCGAGTTAAGCATTTTGAGTAAGTTGCCGATTGGTTTCAGAACGGCTTGCATTGAAATTTACTATTTTTTGCCAGACATTCATTGTGGGGGGAAAAGTGATTTTCCCGGCGAGTTAAGCATTTTGAGTAATTTGCCGATTGGTTTCAGAACGGCTTGCATCACAATTAACTATTTTTTGCCAGGCATTCATTGTGGAACAAAAGTGATTTTCCCCGCGAGATAAGCATTTTGAGTAATTTGCCGATTGGTTTCAGAACGGCTTGCATTGAAATTAACTATTTTTTGCCAGACATTCATTGTGAAAAGAAACTGATTTTCTCGGCGAGTAAAGCATTTTGAGTAATTTATCAATTGGTTTCAGAACGGCTTGCATTGAAATTAACTATTTTTTGCCAAACATTCATTGTGGAACAAAAGTGATTTTCTCGGCGAGATAAGCATTTTGAGTAATTTGCCGATTGGTTTCAGAACGGCTTGCATGAAATTAACTATTTTTTGCCAGACATTTTTTGTGGAACAAAAGTGATTTTCACGGCGAGTTAAGCATTTTGAGTAATTTGCCGATTGGTTTCAGAACGGCTTGCATTGAAATTAACCATTTTTTGCCAGGCATTCATTGTGGGGAAAAAGTGATTTTCTCGGCGAGTTAAGCATTTTGAGTAATTTGCCGATTGGTTTCAGAACGGCTTGCATCGAAATTAACTATTTTTTGCCAGCCATTCATTGTGGAACAAAAGTGATTTTCTCGGCGAGTTAAGCATTTTGAGTAAGTTGCCGATTGGTTTCAGAACGGCTTGCATTGAAATTTACTATTTTTTGCCAGACATTCATTGTGGGGGGAAAAGTGATTTTCCCGGCGAGTTAAGCATTTTGAGTAATTTGCCGATTGGTTTCAGAAAGTCTTGCATTGAAATTCACTATTTTTTGCCAGACATTCGTTGTGGGAAAAAACTGATTTTCTCGGCGAGTTATGCATTTTGAGTAATTTGCCGATTGGTTTCAGAACGGCTTGCATTGAAATTTACTATTTTTTGCCAGGCATTCATTGTGGAACAAAAGTGATTTTCTCGGCGAGTTAAGCATTTTGAGTAATTTGCCGATTGGTTTCAGAACGCCTTGCATCGAAATTCACTATTTTTTGCCAGCCATTCATTGTGGAACAAAAGTGATTTTCTCGGCGAGTTAAGCATTTTGAGTAAGTTGCCGATTGGTTTCAGAACGGCTTGCATTGAAATTTACTATTTTTTGCCAGACATTCATTTTAGGGGGAAAAGTGATTTTCCCGGCGAGTTAAGCATTTTCAGTAATTTGCCGATTGGTTTCAGAACGGCTTGCATCACAATTAACTATTTTTTGCCAGACATTCATTGTGAAAAGAAACTGATTTTCCGGCGAGGAAAGCATTTTGAGTAATTTATCGATTGGTTTCAGAACGGCTTACATTGAAATTAAGTATTTTTTGCCACACATTCATTGTGGAACAAAAGTGATTTTCTCGGCGAGATAAGCATTTTGAGTAATTTGCCGATTAGTTTCAGAACGGCTTGCATTGAAATTTACTATTTTTTGCCAGACATTCATTGTGGAACAAAAGTAATTTTCTCGGCGAGTTAAGCATGTTGAGTAATTTGCCGATTAGTTTCAGAACGGCTTGCATTGAAATTTACTATTTTTTGCCAGACATTCATTTTAGGGGGAAAAGTGATTTTCTCGGCGAGATAAGCATTTTGAGTAATTTGCCGATTGGTTTCAGAACGGCTTGCATTGAAATTAACTATTTTTTGCCAGACATTCATTGTGAAAAGAAACTGATTTTCCGGCGAGGAAAGCATTTTGAGTAATTTATCGATTGGTTTCAGAACGGCTTACATTGAAATTAAGTATTTTTTGCCACACATTCATTGTGGAACAAAAGTGATTTTCTCGGCGAGATAAGCATTTTGAGTAATTTGCCGATTAGTTTCAGAACGGCTTGCATTGAAATTTACTATTTTTTGCCAGACATTCATTGTGGAACAAAAGTAATTTTCTCGGCGAGTTAAGCATGTTGAGTAATTTGCCGATTAGTTTCAGAACGGCTTGCATTGAAATTTACTATTTTTTGCCAGACATTCGTTGTGGGGAAAAACTGATTTTCTCGGCGAGTTAAGCATTTTGAGTAATTTGCCGATTGGTTTCAGAACGTCTTGCATCACAATTAACTATTTTTTGCGAGGCATTCATTGTGGAACAAAAATTATTTTCTCGGCGAGATAAGCATTTTGAGTAATTTGCCGATTGGTTTCAGAACGGCTTGCATTGAAATTTACCATTTTTTCCCAGGCATTCATTGTGGGGAAAAAGTGATTTTCTCGGCGAGTTAAGCGTTTTGAGTAATTTGCCGATTGGTTTCAGAACGGCTTGCATCGAAATTAACTATTTTTTGCCAGCCATTCATTGTGGAACAAAAGTGATTTTCTCGGCGAGTTAAGCATTTTGAGTAAGTTGCCGATTGGTTTCAGAACGGCTTGCATTGAAATTTACTATTTTTTGCCAGACATTCATTGTGGGGGGAAAAGTGATTTTCCCGGCGAGTTAAGCATTTTGAGTAATTTGCCGATTGGTTTCAGAACGGCTTGCATCACAATTAACTATTTTTTGCCAGGCATTCATTGTGGAACAAAAGTGATTTTCCCCGCGAGATAAGCATTTTGAGTAATTTGCCGATTGGTTTCAGAACGGCTTGCATTGAAATTAACTATTTTTTGCCAGACATTCATTGTGAAAAGAAACTGATTTTCTCGGCGAGTAAAGCATTTTGAGTAATTTATCAATTGGTTTCAGAACGGCTTGCATTGAAATTAACTATTTTTTGCCAAACATTCATTGTGGAACAAAAGTGATTTTCTCGGCGAGATAAGCATTTTGAGTAATTTGCCGATTGGTTTCAGAACGGCTTGCATGAAATTAACTATTTTTTGCCAGACATTTTTTGTGGAACAAAAGTGATTTTCACGGCGAGTTAAGCATTTTGAGTAATTTGCCGATTGGTTTCAGAACGGCTTGCATTGAAATTAACCATTTTTTGCCAGGCATTCATTGTGGGGAAAAAGTGATTTTCTCGGCGAGTTAAGCATTTTGAGTAATTTGCCGATTGGTTTCAGAACGGCTTGCATCGAAATTAACTATTTTTTGCCAGCCATTCATTGTGGAACAAAAGTGATTTTCTCGGCGAGTTAAGCATTTTGAGTAAGTTGCCGATTGGTTTCAGAACGGCTTGCATTGAAATTTACTATTTTTTGCCAGACATTCATTGTGGGGGGAAAAGTGATTTTCCCGGCGAGTTAAGCATTTTGAGTAATTTGCCGATTGGTTTCAGAACGGCTTGCATCGAAATTAACTATTTTTTGCCAGCCATTCATTGTGGAACAAAAGTGATTTTCTCGGCGAGATAAGCATTTTGAGTAATTTGCCGATTGGTTTCAGAACGGCTTGCATTGAAATTAACTATTTTTTGCCAGACATTCATTGTGGAACAAAAGTGATTTTCACGGCGAGTTAAGCATTTTGAGTAATTTGCCGATTGGTTTCAGAACGGCTTGCATCACAATTAACTATTTTTTGCCAGGCATTCATTGTGGAACAAAAGTGATTTTCTCGGCGAGATAAGCATTTTGAGTAATTTGCCGATTGGTTTCAGAACGGCTTGCATTGAAATTTACCATTTTTTGCCAGGCATTCATTGTGGGGAAAGAGTGATTTTCTCGGCGAGTTAAGCATTTTGAGTAATTTGCCGATTGGTTTCAGAACGGCTTGCATCGAAATTAACTATTTTTTGCCAGCCATTAATTGTGGAACAAAAGTGATTTTCTCGGCGAGTTAAGCATTTTGAGTAAGTTGCCGATTGGTTTCAGAATTGCTTGCATTGAAATTTACTATTTTTTGCCAGACATTCATTGTGGAACAAAAGTGATTTTCTCGGCGAGTTAAGCATTTTGAGTAATTTACCGATTGGTTTCAGAACGTCTTGCATCGAAATTAACTATTTTTTGCCAGCCATTCATTGTGGAACAAAAGTGATTTTCTCGGCGAGTTAAGCATTTTGAGTAAGTTGCCGATTGGTTTCAGAACGGCTTGCATTGAAATTTACTATTTTTTGCCAGACATTCATTGTGGGGGGAAAAGTGATTTTCCCGGCGAGTTAAGCATTTTGAGTAATTTGCCGATTGGTTTCAGAACGGCTTGCATCACAATTAACTATTTTTTGCCAGGCATTCATTGTGGAACAAAAGTGATTTTCCCCGCGAGATAAGCATTTTGAGTAATTTGCCGATTGGTTTCAGAACGGCTTGCATTGAAATTAACTATTTTTTGCCAGACATTCATTGTGAAAAGAAACTGATTTTCTCGGCGAGTAAAGCATTTTGAGTAATTTATCAATTGGTTTCAGAACGGCTTGCATTGAAATTAACTATTTTTTGCCAAACATTCATTGTGGAACAAAAGTGATTTTCTCGGCGAGATAAGCATTTTGAGTAATTTGCCGATTGGTTTCAGAACGGCTTGCATGAAATTAACTATTTTTTGCCAGACATTTTTTGTGGAACAAAAGTGATTTTCACGGCGAGTTAAGCATTTTGAGTAATTTGCCGATTGGTTTCAGAACGGCTTGCATTGAAATTAACCATTTTTTGCCAGGCATTCATTGTGGGGAAAAAGTGATTTTCTCGGCGAGTTAAGCATTTTGAGTAATTTGCCGATTGGTTTCAGAACGGCTTGCATCGAAATTAACTATTTTTTGCCAGCCATTCATTGTGGAACAAAAGTGATTTTCTCGGCGAGTTAAGCATTTTGAGTAAGTTGCCGATTGGTTTCAGAACGGCTTGCATTGAAATTTACTATTTTTTGCCAGACATTCATTGTGGGGGGAAAAGTGATTTTCCCGGCGAGTTAAGCATTTTGAGTAATTTGCCGATTGGTTTCAGAACGGCTTGCATCGAAATTAACTATTTTTTGCCAGCCATTCATTGTGGAACAAAAGTGATTTTCTCGGCGAGATAAGCATTTTGAGTAATTTGCCGATTGGTTTCAGAACGGCTTGCATTGAAATTAACTATTTTTTGCCAGACATTCATTGTGGAACAAAAGTGATTTTCACGGCGAGTTAAGCATTTTGAGTAAGTTGCCGATTGGTTTCAGAACGGCTTGCATTGAAATTTACTATTTTTTGCCAGACATTCATTGTGGGGGGAAAAGTGATTTTCCCGGCGAGTTAAGCATTTTGAGTAATTTGCCGATTGGTTTCAGAACGGCTTGCATCGAAATTAACTATTTTTTGCCAGCCATTCATTGTGGAACAAAAGTGATTTTCTCGGCGAGATAAGCATTTTGAGTAATTTGCCGATTGGTTTCAGAACGGCTTGCATTGAAATTAACTATTTTTTGCCAGACATTCATTGTGGAACAAAAGTGATTTTCTCGGCGAGATAAGCATTTTGAGTAATTTGCCGATTGGTTTCAGAACGGCTTGCATTGAAATTTACCATTTTTTGCCAGGCATTCATTGTGGGGAAAGAGTGATTTTCTCGGCGAGTTAAGCATTTTGAGTAATTTGCCGATTGGTTTCAGAACGGCTTGCATCGAAATTAACTATTTTTTGCCAGCCATTAATTGTGGAACAAAAGTGATTTTCTCGGCGAGTTAAGCATTTTGAGTAAGTTGCCGATTGGTTTCAGAACGGCTTGCATTGAAATTTACTATTTTTTGCCAGACATTCATTGTGGGGGGAAAAGTGATTTTCCCGGCGAGTTAAGCATTTTGAGTAATTTGCCGATTGGTTTCAGAACGGCTTGCATCACAATTAACTATTTTTTGCCAGGCATTCATTGTGGAACAAAAGTGATTTTCCCCGCGAGATAAGCATTTTGAGTAATTTGCCGATTGGTTTCAGAACGGCTTGCATTGAAATTAACTATTTTTTGCCAGACATTCATTGTGAAAAGAAACTGATTTTCTCGGCGAGTAAAGCATTTTGAGTAATTTATCAATTGGTTTCAGAACGGCTTGCATTGAAATTAACTATTTTTTGCCAAACATTCATTGTGGAACAAAAGTGATTTTCTCGGCGAGATAAGCATTTTGAGTAATTTGCCGATTGGTTTCAGAACGGCTTGCATGAAATTAACTATTTTTTGCCAGACATTTTTTGTGGAACAAAAGTGATTTTCACGGCGAGTTAAGCATTTTGAGTAATTTGCCGATTGGTTTCAGAACGGCTTGCATTGAAATTAACCATTTTTTGCCAGGCATTCATTGTGGGGAAAAAGTGATTTTCTCGGCGAGTTAAGCATTTTGAGTAATTTGCCGATTGGTTTCAGAACGGCTTGCATCGAAATTAACTATTTTTTGCCAGCCATTCATTGTGGAACAAAAGTGATTTTCTCGGCGAGTTAAGCATTTTGAGTAAGTTGCCGATTGGTTTCAGAACGGCTTGCATTGAAATTTACTATTTTTTGCCAGACATTCATTGTGGGGGGAAAAGTGATTTTCCCGGCGAGTTAAGCATTTTGAGTAATTTGCCGATTGGTTTCAGAACGGCTTGCATCGAAATTAACTATTTTTTGCCAGCCATTCATTGTGGAACAAAAGTGATTTTCTCGGCGAGATAAGCATTTTGAGTAATTTGCCGATTGGTTTCAGAACGGCTTGCATTGAAATTAACTATTTTTTGCCAGACATTCATTGTGGAACAAAAGTGATTTTCACGGCGAGTTAAGCATTTTGAGTAAGTTGCCGATTGGTTTCAGAACGGCTTGCATTGAAATTTACTATTTTTTGCCAGACATTCATTGTGGGGGGAAAAGTGATTTTCCCGGCGAGTTAAGCATTTTGAGTAATTTGCCGATTGGTTTCAGAACGGCTTGCATCGAAATTAACTATTTTTTGCCAGCCATTCATTGTGGAACAAAAGTGATTTTCTCGGCGAGATAAGCATTTTGAGTAATTTGCCGATTGGTTTCAGAACGGCTTGCATTGAAATTAACTATTTTTTGCCAGACATTCATTGTGGAACAAAAGTGATTTTCACGGCGAGTTAAGCATTTTGAGTAATTTGCCGATTGGTTTCAGAACGGCTTGCATCACAATTAACTATTTTTTGCCAGGCATTCATTGTGGAACAAAAGTGATTTTCTCGGCGAGATAAGCATTTTGAGTAATTTGCCGATTGGTTTCAGAACGGCTTGCATTGAAATTTACCATTTTTTGCCAGGCATTCATTGTGGGGAAAGAGTGATTTTCTCGGCGAGTTAAGCATTTTGAGTAATTTGCCGATTGGTTTCGGAACGGCTTGCATCGAAATTAACTATTTTTTGCCAGCCATTAATTGTGGAACAAAAGTGATTTTCTCGGCGAGTTAAGCATTTTGAGTAAGTTGCCGATTGGTTTCAGAACGTCTTGCATTGAAATTTACTATTTTTTGCCAGACATTCATTGTGGAATAAAAGTGATTTTCTCGGCGAGTTAAGCATTTTGAGTAATTTGCCGATTTGTTTTAGAACGGCTTGCATCGAAATTAACTATTTTTTGCCAGCCATTAATTGTGGAACAAAAGTGATTTTCTCGGCGAGTTTAGCATTTTGAGTAAGTTGCCGATTGGTTTCAGAATTGCTTGCATTGAAATTTACTATTTTTTGCCAGACATTCATTGTGGGGGGAAAAGTGATTTTCCCGGCGAGTTAAGCATTTTGAGTAATTTGCCGATTGGTTAGAGAACGGCTTGCATTGAAATTAACTATTTTTTGCCAGACATTCATTGTGAAAAGAAACTGATTTTCTCGGCGAGTAAAGCATTTTGAGTAATTTATCAATTGGTTTCAGAACGGCTTGTATTGAAATTAACTATTTTTTGCCAAACATTCACTGTGGAACAAAAGTGATTTTCTCGGCGAGATAAGCATTTTGAGTAATTTGCCGATTGGTTTCAGAACGGCTTGCATGAAATTAACTATTTTTTGCCAGGCATTCATTGTGGGGAAATAGTGATTTTCTCGGCGAGTTAAGCATTTTGAGTAATTTGCCGATTGGTTTCAGAACGGCTTGCATCGAAATTAACTATTTTTTGCCAGCCATTCATTGTGGAACAAAAGTGATTTTCTCGGCGAGTTAAGCATTTTGAGTAAGTTGCCGATTGGTTTCAGAACGGCTTGCATTGAAATTTACTATTTTTTGCCAGACATTCATTGTGGGGGGAAAAGTGATTTTCCCGGCGAGTTAAGCATTTTGAGTAATTTGCCGATTGGTTTCAGAACGGCTTGCATCGAAATTAACTATTTTTTGCCAGCCATTCATTGTGGAACAAAAGTGATTTTCTCGGCGAGATAAGCATTTTGAGTAATTTGCCGATTGGTTTCAGAACGGCTTGCATTGAAATTAACTATTTTTTGCCAGACATTCATTGTGGAACAAAAGTGATTTTCACGGCGAGTTAAGCATTTTGAGTAATTTGCCGATTGGTTTCAGAACGGCTTGCATCACAATTAACTATTTTTTGCCAGGCATTCATTGTGGAACAAAAGTGATTTTCTCGGCGAGATAAGCATTTTGAGTAATTTGCCGATTGGTTTCAGAACGGCTTGCATTGAAATTTACCATTTTTTGCCAGGCATTCATTGTGGGGAAAGAGTGATTTTCTCGGCGAGTTAAGCATTTTGAGTAATTTGCCGATTGGTTTCAGAACGGCTTGCATCGAAATTAACTATTTTTTGCCTGCCATTAATTGTGGAACAAAAGTGATTTTCTCGGCGAGTTAAGCATTTTGAGTAAGTTGCCGATTGGTTTCAGAATTGCTTGCATTGAAATTTACTATTTCTTGCCAGACATTCATTGTGGGGGGAAAAGTGATTTTCCCGGCGAGTTAAGCATTTTGAGTAATTTGCCGATTGGTTTCAGAACGGCTTGCATTGAAATTAACTATTTTTTGCCAGACATTCATTGTGAAAAGAAACTGATTTTCTCGGCGAGTAAAGCATTTTGAGTAATTTATCAATTGGTTTCAGAACGGCTTGTATTGAAATTAACTATTTTTTGCCAAACATTCAGTGTGGAACAAAAGTGATTTTCTCGGCGAGATAAGCATTTTGAGTAATTTGCCGATTGGTTTCAGAACGGCTTGCATGAAATTAACTATTTTTTGCCAGGCATTCATTGTGGGGAAATAGTGATTTTCTCGGCGAGTTAAGCATTTTGAGTAATTTGCCGATTGGTTTCAGAACGGCTTGCATCGAAATTAACTATTTTTTGCCAGCCATTCATTGTGGAACAAAAGTGATTTTCTCGGCGAGTTAAGCATTTTGAGTAATTTGCCGATTGGTTTCAGAACGGCTTGCATTGAAATTTACTATTTTTTGCCAGACATTCATTGTGGGGGGAAAAGTGATTTTCCCGACGAGTTAAGCATTTTGAGTAATTTGCCGATTGGTTTCAGAACGTCTTGCATTGAAATTAACTATTTTTTGCCAGACATTCATTGTGGAACAAAAGTGATTTTCTCGGCGAGATAAGCATTTTGAGTAACTTGCCGATTGGTTTCAGAACGGCTTGCATTGAAATTAACTATTTTTTGCCAGACATTCATTGTGAAAAGAAACTGATTTTCCGGCGAGTAAAGCATTTTGAGTAATTTATCGATTGGTTTCAGAACGGCTTGCATTGAAATTAAGTATTTTTTGCCAAACATTCATTGTGGAACAAAAGTGATTTTCTCGGCGAGATAAGCATTTTGAGTAATTTGCCGATTAGTTTCAGAACGGCTTGCATTGAAATTTACTATTTTTTGCCAGACATTCATTGTGGAACAAAAGTGATTTTCTCGGCGAGTTAAGCATGTTGAGTAATTTGCCGATTAGTTTCAGAACGGCTTGCATCACAATTAACTATTTTTTGCCAGGCATTCATTGTGGGGAAAAAAGTGATTTTCTCGGCGAGTTAAGCATTTTGAGTAATTTGCCGATTGGTTTCAGAAAGTCTTGCATTGAAATTCACTATTTTTTGCCAGACATTCGTTGTGGGAAAAAACTGATTTTCTCGGCGAGTTAAGCATTTTGAGTAATTTGCCGATTGGTTTCAGAACGGCTTGCATTGAAATTTACTATTTTTTGCCAGGCATTCATTGTGGAACAAAAGTGATTTTCTCGGCGAGTTAAGCATTTTGAGTAATTTGCCGATTGGTTTCAGAACGCCTTGCATCGAAATTCACTATTTTTTGCCAGCCATTCATTGTGGAACAAAAGTGATTTTCTCGGCGAGTTAAGCATTTTGAGTAAGTTGCCGATTGGTTTCAGAACGGCTTGCATTGAAATTTACTATTTTTTGCCAGACATTCATTGTGGGGGGAAAAGTGATTTTCTCGGCGAGTTAAGCATTTTGAGTAATTTACCGATTGGTTTCAGAACGGCTTGCATTGGAATTTACTATTTTTTGCCAGACATTCGTTGTGGAACAAAAGTGATTTTCTCGGCGAGATAAGCATTTTGAGTAATTTGCCGATTGGTTTCAGAACGGCTTGCATCACAATTAACTATTTTTTGCCAGGCATTCATTGTGGAACAAAAGTGATTTTCTCGGCGAGATAAGCATTTTGAGTAATTTGCCGATTGGTTTCAGAACGGCTTGCATTGAAATTTACCATTTTTTGCCAGGCATTCATTGTGGGGAAAGAGTGATTTTCTCGGCGAGTTAAGCATTTTGAGTAATTTGCCGATTGGTTTCAGAACGGCTTGCATCGAAATTAACTATTTTTTGCCAGCCATTAATTGTGGAACAAAAGTGATTTTCTCGGCGAGTTAAGCATTTTGAGTAAGTTGCCGATTGGTTTCAGAATTGCTTGCATTGAAATTTACTATTTTTTGCCAGACATTCATTGTGGAACAAAAGTGATTTTCTCGGCGAGTTAAGCATTTTGAGTAATTTACCGATTGGTTTCAGAACGTCTTGCATCGAAATTAACTATTTTTTGCCAGCCATTCATTGTGGAACAAAAGTGATTTTCTCGGCGAGTTAAGCATTTTGAGTAAGTTGCCGATTGGTTTCAGAACGGCTTGCATTGAAATTTACTATTTTTTGCCAGACATTCATTGTGGGGGGAAAAGTGATTTTCCCGGCGAGTTAAGCATTTTGAGTAATTTGCCGATTGGTTTCAGAACGGCTTGCATCACAATTAACTATTTTTTGCCAGGCATTCATTGTGGAACAAAAGTGATTTTCCCCGCGAGATAAGCATTTTGAGTAATTTGCCGATTGGTTTCAGAACGGCTTGCATTGAAATTAACTATTTTTTGCCAGACATTCATTGTGAAAAGAAACTGATTTTCTCGGCGAGTAAAGCATTTTGAGTAATTTATCAATTGGTTTCAGAACGGCTTGCATTGAAATTAACTATTTTTTGCCAAACATTCATTGTGGAACAAAAGTGATTTTCTCGGCGAGATAAGCATTTTGAGTAATTTGCCGATTGGTTTCAGAACGGCTTGCATGAAATTAACTATTTTTTGCCAGACATTTTTTGTGGAACAAAAGTGATTTTCACGGCGAGTTAAGCATTTTGAGTAATTTGCCGATTGGTTTCAGAACGGCTTGCATTGAAATTAACCATTTTTTGCCAGGCATTCATTGTGGGGAAAAAGTGATTTTCTCGGCGAGTTAAGCATTTTGAGTAATTTGCCGATTGGTTTCAGAACGGCTTGCATCGAAATTAACTATTTTTTGCCAGCCATTCATTGTGGAACAAAAGTGATTTTCTCGGCGAGTTAAGCATTTTGAGTAAGTTGCCGATTGGTTTCAGAACGGCTTGCATTGAAATTTACTATTTTTTGCCAGACATTCATTGTGGGGGGAAAAGTGATTTTCCCGGCGAGTTAAGCATTTTGAGTAATTTGCCGATTGGTTTCAGAACGGCTTGCATCGAAATTAACTATTTTTTGCCAGCCATTCATTGTGGAACAAAAGTGATTTTCTCGGCGAGATAAGCATTTTGAGTAATTTGCCGATTGGTTTCAGAACGGCTTGCATTGAAATTAACTATTTTTTGCCAGACATTCATTGTGGAACAAAAGTGATTTTCACGGCGAGTTAAGCATTTTGAGTAAGTTGCCGATTGGTTTCAGAACGGCTTGCATTGAAATTTACTATTTTTTGCCAGACATTCATTGTGGGGGGAAAAGTGATTTTCCCGGCGAGTTAAGCATTTTGAGTAATTTGCCGATTGGTTTCAGAACGGCTTGCATCGAAATTAACTATTTTTTGCCAGCCATTCATTGTGGAACAAAAGTGATTTTCTCGGCGAGATAAGCATTTTGAGTAATTTGCCGATTGGTTTCAGAACGGCTTGCATTGAAATTAACTATTTTTTGCCAGACATTCATTGTGGAACAAAAGTGATTTTCTCGGCGAGATAAGCATTTTGAGTAATTTGCCGATTGGTTTCAGAACGGCTTGCATTGAAATTTACCATTTTTTGCCAGGCATTCATTGTGGGGAAAGAGTGATTTTCTCGGCGAGTTAAGCATTTTGAGTAATTTGCCGATTGGTTTCAGAACGGCTTGCATCGAAATTAACTATTTTTTGCCAGCCATTAATTGTGGAACAAAAGTGATTTTCTCGGCGAGTTAAGCATTTTGAGTAAGTTGCCGATTGGTTTCAGAACGGCTTGCATTGAAATTTACTATTTTTTGCCAGACATTCATTGTGGGGGGAAAAGTGATTTTCCCGGCGAGTTAAGCATTTTGAGTAATTTGCCGATTGGTTTCAGAACGGCTTGCATCACAATTAACTATTTTTTGCCAGGCATTCATTGTGGAACAAAAGTGATTTTCCCCGCGAGATAAGCATTTTGAGTAATTTGCCGATTGGTTTCAGAACGGCTTGCATTGAAATTAACTATTTTTTGCCAGACATTCATTGTGAAAAGAAACTGATTTTCTCGGCGAGTAAAGCATTTTGAGTAATTTATCAATTGGTTTCAGAACGGCTTGCATTGAAATTAACTATTTTTTGCCAAACATTCATTGTGGAACAAAAGTGATTTTCTCGGCGAGATAAGCATTTTGAGTAATTTGCCGATTGGTTTCAGAACGGCTTGCATGAAATTAACTATTTTTTGCCAGACATTTTTTGTGGAACAAAAGTGATTTTCACGGCGAGTTAAGCATTTTGAGTAATTTGCCGATTGGTTTCAGAACGGCTTGCATTGAAATTAACCATTTTTTGCCAGGCATTCATTGTGGGGAAAAAGTGATTTTCTCGGCGAGTTAAGCATTTTGAGTAATTTGCCGATTGGTTTCAGAACGGCTTGCATCGAAATTAACTATTTTTTGCCAGCCATTCATTGTGGAACAAAAGTGATTTTCTCGGCGAGTTAAGCATTTTGAGTAAGTTGCCGATTGGTTTCAGAACGGCTTGCATTGAAATTTACTATTTTTTGCCAGACATTCATTGTGGGGGGAAAAGTGATTTTCCCGGCGAGTTAAGCATTTTGAGTAATTTGCCGATTGGTTTCAGAACGGCTTGCATCGAAATTAACTATTTTTTGCCAGCCATTCATTGTGGAACAAAAGTGATTTTCTCGGCGAGATAAGCATTTTGAGTAATTTGCCGATTGGTTTCAGAACGGCTTGCATTGAAATTAACTATTTTTTGCCAGACATTCATTGTGGAACAAAAGTGATTTTCACGGCGAGTTAAGCATTTTGAGTAAGTTGCCGATTGGTTTCAGAACGGCTTGCATTGAAATTTACTATTTTTTGCCAGACATTCATTGTGGGGGGAAAAGTGATTTTCCCGGCGAGTTAAGCATTTTGAGTAATTTGCCGATTGGTTTCAGAACGGCTTGCATCGAAATTAACTATTTTTTGCCAGCCATTCATTGTGGAACAAAAGTGATTTTCTCGGCGAGATAAGCATTTTGAGTAATTTGCCGATTGGTTTCAGAACGGCTTGCATTGAAATTAACTATTTTTTGCCAGACATTCATTGTGGAACAAAAGTGATTTTCACGGCGAGTTAAGCATTTTGAGTAATTTGCCGATTGGTTTCAGAACGGCTTGCATCACAATTAACTATTTTTTGCCAGGCATTCATTGTGGAACAAAAGTGATTTTCTCGGCGAGATAAGCATTTTGAGTAATTTGCCGATTGGTTTCAGAACGGCTTGCATTGAAATTTACCATTTTTTGCCAGGCATTCATTGTGGGGAAAGAGTGATTTTCTCGGCGAGTTAAGCATTTTGAGTAATTTGCCGATTGGTTTCGGAACGGCTTGCATCGAAATTAACTATTTTTTGCCAGCCATTAATTGTGGAACAAAAGTGATTTTCTCGGCGAGTTAAGCATTTTGAGTAAGTTGCCGATTGGTTTCAGAATTGCTTGCATTGAAATTTACTATTTTTTGCCAGACATTCATTGTGGAACAAAAGTGATTTTCTCGGCGAGTTAAGCATTTTGAGTAATTTACCGATTGGTTTCAGAACGTCTTGCATTGAAATTTACTATTTTTTGCCAGACATTCATTGTGGAATAAAAGTGATTTTCTCGGCGAGTTAAGCATTTTGAGTAATTTGCCGATTTGTTTTAGAACGGCTTGCATCGAAATTAACTATTTTTTGCCAGCCATTAATTGTGGAACAAAAGTGATTTTCTCGGCGAGTTAAGCATTTTGAGTAAGTTGCCGATTGGTTTCAGAATTGCTTGCATTGAAATTTACTATTTTTTGCCAGACATTCATTGTGGGGGGAAAAGTGATTTTCCCGGCGAGTTAAGCATTTTGAGTAATTTGCCGATTGGTTAGAGAACGGCTTGCATTGAAATTAACTATTTTTTGCCAGACATTCATTGTGAAAAGAAACTGATTTTCTCGGCGAGTAAAGCATTTTGAGTAATTTATCAATTGGTTTCAGAACGGCTTGTATTGAAATTAACTATTTTTTGCCAAACATTCACTGTGGAACAAAAGTGATTTTCTCGGCGAGATAAGCATTTTGAGTAATTTGCCGATTGGTTTCAGAACGGCTTGCATGAAATTAACTATTTTTTGCCAGGCATTCATTGTGGGGAAATAGTGATTTTCTCGGCGAGTTAAGCATTTTGAGTAATTTGCCGATTGGTTTCAGAACGGCTTGCATCGAAATTAACTATTTTTTGCCAGCCATTCATTGTGGAACAAAAGTGATTTTCTCGGCGAGTTAAGCATTTTGAGTAAGTTGCCGATTGGTTTCAGAACGGCTTGCATTGAAATTTACTATTTTTTGCCAGACATTCATTGTGGGGGGAAAAGTGATTTTCCCGGCGAGTTAAGCATTTTGAGTAATTTGCCGATTGGTTTCAGAACGGCTTGCATCGAAATTAACTATTTTTTGCCAGCCATTCATTGTGGAACAAAAGTGATTTTCTCGGCGAGATAAGCATTTTGAGTAATTTGCCGATTGGTTTCAGAACGGCTTGCATTGAAATTAACTATTTTTTGCCAGACATTCATTGTGGAACAAAAGTGATTTTCACGGCGAGTTAAGCATTTTGAGTAATTTGCCGATTGGTTTCAGAACGGCTTGCATCACAATTAACTATTTTTTGCCAGGCATTCATTGTGGAACAAAAGTGATTTTCTCGGCGAGATAAGCATTTTGAGTAATTTGCCGATTGGTTTCAGAACGGCTTGCATTGAAATTTACCATTTTTTGCCAGGCATTCATTGTGGGGAAAGAGTGATTTTCTCGGCGAGTTAAGCATTTTGAGTAATTTGCCGATTGGTTTCAGAACGGCTTGCATCGAAATTAACTATTTTTTGCCAGCCATTAATTGTGGAACAAAAGTGATTTTCTCGGCGAGTTAAGCATTTTGAGTAAGTTGCCGATTGGTTTCAGAATTGCTTGCATTGAAATTTACTATTTCTTGCCAGACATTCATTGTGGGGGGAAAAGTGATTTTCCCGGCGAGTTAAGCATTTTGAGTAATTTGCCGATTGGTTTCAGAACGGCTTGCATTGAAATTAACTATTTTTTGCCAGACATTCATTGTGAAAAGAAACTGATTTTCTCGGCGAGTAAAGCATTTTGAGTAATTTATCAATTGGTTTCAGAACGGCTTGTATTGAAATTAACTATTTTTTGCCAAACATTCAGTGTGGAACAAAAGTGATTTTCTCGGCGAGATAAGCATTTTGAGTAATTTGCCGATTGGTTTCAGAACGGCTTGCATGAAATTAACTATTTTTTGCCAGGCATTCATTGTGGGGAAATAGTGATTTTCTCGGCGAGTTAAGCATTTTGAGTAATTTGCCGATTGGTTTCAGAACGGCTTGCATCGAAATTAACTATTTTTTGCCAGCCATTCATTGTGGAACAAAAGTGATTTTCTCGGCGAGTTAAGCATTTTGAGTAATTTGCCGATTGGTTTCAGAACGGCTTGCATTGAAATTTACTATTTTTTGCCAGACATTCATTGTGGGGGGAAAAGTGATTTTCCCGACGAGTTAAGCATTTTGAGTAATTTGCCGATTGGTTTCAGAACGTCTTGCATTGAAATTAACTATTTTTTGCCAGACATTCATTGTGGAACAAAAGTGATTTTCTCGGCGAGATAAGCATTTTGAGTAACTTGCCGATTGGTTTCAGAACGGCTTGCATTGAAATTAACTATTTTTTGCCAGACATTCATTGTGAAAAGAAACTGATTTTCCGGCGAGTAAAGCATTTTGAGTAATTTATCGATTGGTTTCAGAACGGCTTGCATTGAAATTAAGTATTTTTTGCCAAACATTCATTGTGGAACAAAAGTGATTTTCTCGGCGAGATAAGCATTTTGAGTAATTTGCCGATTAGTTTCAGAACGGCTTGCATTGAAATTTACTATTTTTTGCCAGACATTCATTGTGGAACAAAAGTGATTTTCTCGGCGAGTTAAGCATGTTGAGTAATTTGCCGATTAGTTTCAGAACGGCTTGCATCACAATTAACTATTTTTTGCCAGGCATTCATTGTGGGGAAAAAAGTGATTTTCTCGGCGAGTTAAGCATTTTGAGTAATTTGCCGATTGGTTTCAGAAAGTCTTGCATTGAAATTCACTATTTTTTGCCAGACATTCGTTGTGGGAAAAAACTGATTTTCTCGGCGAGTTAAGCATTTTGAGTAATTTGCCGATTGGTTTCAGAACGGCTTGCATTGAAATTTACTATTTTTTGCCAGGCATTCATTGTGGAACAAAAGTGATTTTCTCGGCGAGTTAAGCATTTTGAGTAATTTGCCGATTGGTTTCAGAACGCCTTGCATCGAAATTCACTATTTTTTGCCAGCCATTCATTGTGGAACAAAAGTGATTTTCTCGGCGAGTTAAGCATTTTGAGTAAGTTGCCGATTGGTTTCAGAACGGCTTGCATTGAAATTTACTATTTTTTGCCAGACATTCATTGTGGGGGGAAAAGTGATTTTCTCGGCGAGTTAAGCATTTTGAGTAATTTACCGATTGGTTTCAGAACGGCTTGCATTGGAATTTACTATTTTTTGCCAGACATTCGTTGTGGAACAAAAGTGATTTTCTCGGCGAGATAAGCATTTTGAGTAATTTGCCGATTGGTTTCAGAACGGCTTGCATTGAAATTAACTATTTTTTGCCAGACATTCATTGTGAAAAGAAACTGATTTTCCGGCGAGGAAAGCATTTTGAGTAATTTATCGATTGGTTTCAGAACGGCTTACATTGAAATTAAGTATTTTTTGCCACACATTCATTGTGGAACAAAAGTGATTTTCTCGGCGAGATAAGCATTTTGAGTAATTTGCCGATTAGTTTCAGAACGGCTTGCATTGAAATTTACTATTTTTTGCCAGACATTCATTGTGGAACAAAAGTAATTTTCTCGGCGAGTTAAGCATGTTGAGTAATTTGCCGATTAGTTTCAGAACGGCTTGCATTGAAATTTACTATTTTTTGCCAGACATTCGTTGTGGGGAAAAACTGATTTTCTCGGCGAGTTAAGCATTTTGAGTAATTTGCCGATTGGTTTCAGAACGTCTTGCATCACAATTAACTATTTTTTGCCAGGCATTCATTGTGGAACAAAAATGATTTTCTCGGCGAGATAAGCATTTTGAGTAATTTGCCGATTGGTTTCAGAACGGCTTGCATTGAAATTTACCATTTTTTCCCAGGCATTCATTGTGGGGAAAAAGTGATTTTCTCGGCGAGTTAAGCATTTTGAGTAATTTGCCGATTGGTTTCAGAACGGCTTGCATCGAAATTAACTATTTTTTGCCAGCCATTCATTGTGGAACAAAAGTGATTTTCTCGGCGAGTTAAGCATTTTGAGTAAGTTGCCGATTGGTTTCAGAACGGCTTGCATTGAAATTTACTATTTTTTGCCAGACATTCATTGTGGGGGGAAAAGTGATTTTCCCGGCGAGTTAAGCATTTTGAGTAATTTGCCGATTGGTTTCAGAACGGCTTGCATCACAATTAACTATTTTTTGCCAGGCATTCATTGTGGAACAAAAGTGATTTTCCCCGCGAGATAAGCATTTTGAGTAATTTGCCGATTGGTTTCAGAACGGCTTGCATTGAAATTAACTATTTTTTGCCAGACATTCATTGTGAAAAGAAACTGATTTTCTCGGCGAGTAAAGCATTTTGAGTAATTTATCAATTGGTTTCAGAACGGCTTGCATTGAAATTAACTATTTTTTGCCAAACATTCATTGTGGAACAAAAGTGATTTTCTCGGCGAGATAAGCATTTTGAGTAATTTGCCGATTGGTTTCAGAACGGCTTGCATGAAATTAACTATTTTTTGCCAGACATTTTTTGTGGAACAAAAGTGATTTTCACGGCGAGTTAAGCATTTTGAGTAATTTGCCGATTGGTTTCAGAACGGCTTGCATTGAAATTAACCATTTTTTGCCAGGCATTCATTGTGGGGAAAAAGTGATTTTCTCGGCGAGTTAAGCATTTTGAGTAATTTGCCGATTGGTTTCAGAACGGCTTGCATCGAAATTAACTATTTTTTGCCAGCCATTCATTGTGGAACAAAAGTGATTTTCTCGGCGAGTTAAGCATTTTGAGTAAGTTGCCGATTGGTTTCAGAACGGCTTGCATTGAAATTTACTATTTTTTGCCAGACATTCATTGTGGGGGGAAAAGTGATTTTCCCGGCGAGTTAAGCATTTTGAGTAATTTGCCGATTGGTTTCAGAACGGCTTGCATCGAAATTAACTATTTTTTGCCAGCCATTCATTGTGGAACAAAAGTGATTTTCTCGGCGAGATAAGCATTTTGAGTAATTTGCCGATTGGTTTCAGAACGGCTTGCATTGAAATTAACTATTTTTTGCCAGACATTCATTGTGGAACAAAAGTGATTTTCACGGCGAGTTAAGCATTTTGAGTAATTTGCCGATTGGTTTCAGAACGGCTTGCATCACAATTAACTATTTTTTGCCAGGCATTCATTGTGGAACAAAAGTGATTTTCCCGGCGAGATAAGCATTTTGAGTAATTTGCCGATTGGTTTCAGAACGGCTTGCATTGAAATTTACCATTTTTTGCCAGGCATTCATTGTGGGGAAAGAGTGATTTTCTCGGCGAGTTAAGCATTTTGAGTAATTTGCCGATTGGTTTCAGAACGGCTTGCATCGAAATTAACTATTTTTTGCCAGCCATTAATTGTGGAACAAAAGTGATTTTCTCGGCGAGTTAAGCATTTTGAGTAAGTTGCCGATTGGTTTCAGAATTGCTTGCATTGAAATTTACTATTTTTTGCCAGACATTCATTGTGGAACAAAAGTGATTTTCTCGGCGAGTTAAGCATTTTGAGTAATTTACCGATTGGTTTCAGAACGTCTTGCATCGAAATTAACTATTTTTTGCCAGCCATTCATTGTGGAACAAAAGTGATTTTCTCGGCGAGTTAAGCATTTTGAGTAAGTTGCCGATTGGTTTCAGAACGGCTTGCATTGAAATTTACTATTTTTTGCCAGACATTCATTGTGGGGGGAAAAGTGATTTTCCCGGCGAGTTAAGCATTTTGAGTAATTTGCCGATTGGTTTCAGAACGGCTTGCATCACAATTAACTATTTTTTGCCAGGCATTCATTGTGGAACAAAAGTGATTTTCCCCGCGAGATAAGCATTTTGAGTAATTTGCCGATTGGTTTCAGAACGGCTTGCATTGAAATTAACTATTTTTTGCCAGACATTCATTGTGAAAAGAAACTGATTTTCTCGGCGAGTAAAGCATTTTGAGTAATTTATCAATTGGTTTCAGAACGGCTTGCATTGAAATTAACTATTTTTTGCCAAACATTCATTGTGGAACAAAAGTGATTTTCTCGGCGAGATAAGCATTTTGAGTAATTTGCCGATTGGTTTCAGAACGGCTTGCATGAAATTAACTATTTTTTGCCAGACATTTTTTGTGGAACAAAAGTGATTTTCACGGCGAGTTAAGCATTTTGAGTAATTTGCCGATTGGTTTCAGAACGGCTTGCATTGAAATTAACCATTTTTTGCCAGGCATTCATTGTGGGGAAAAAGTGATTTTCTCGGCGAGTTAAGCATTTTGAGTAATTTGCCGATTGGTTTCAGAACGGCTTGCATCGAAATTAACTATTTTTTGCCAGCCATTCATTGTGGAACAAAAGTGATTTTCTCGGCGAGTTAAGCATTTTGAGTAAGTTGCCGATTGGTTTCAGAACGGCTTAAATTGAAATTTACTATTTTTTGCCAGACATTCATTGTGGGGGGAAAAGTGATTTTCCCGGCGAGTTAAGCATTTTGAGTAATTTGCCGATTGGTTTCAGAACGGCTTGCATCGAAATTAACTATTTTTTGCCAGCCATTCATTGTGGAACAAAAGTGATTTTCTCGGCGAGATAAGCATTTTGAGTAATTTGCCGATTGGTTTCAGAACGGCTTGCATTGAAATTAACTATTTTTTGCCAGACATTCATTGTGGAACAAAAGTGATTTTCACGGCGAGTTAAGCATTTTGAGTAATTTGCCGATTGGTTTCAGAACGGCTTGCATCACAATTAACTATTTTTTGCCAGGCATTCATTGTGGAACAAAAGTGATTTTCTCGGCGAGATAAGCATTTTGAGTAATTTGCCGATTGGTTTCAGAACGGCTTGCATTGAAATTTACCATTTTTTGCCAGGCATTCATTGTGGGGAAAGAGTGATTTTCTCGGCGAGTTAAGCATTTTGAGTAATTTGCCGATTGGTTTCAGAACGGCTTGCATCGAAATTAACTATTTTTTGCCAGCCATTAATTGTGGAACAAAAGTGATTTTCTCGGCGAGTTAAGCATTTTGAGTAAGTTGCCGATTGGTTTCAGAATTGCTTGCATTGAAATTTACTATTTTTTGCCAGACATTCATTGTGGAACAAAAGTGATTTTCTCGGCGAGTTAAGCATTTTGAGTAATTTACCGATTGGTTTCAGAACGGCTTGCATCGAAATTAACTATTTTTTGCCAGCCATTCATTGTGGAACAAAAGTGATTTTCTCGGCGAGATAAGCATTTTGAGTAATTTGCCGATTGGTTTCAGAACGGCTTGCATTGAAATTAACTATTTTTTGCCAGACATTCATTGTGAAAAGAAACTGATTTTCTCGGCGAGTAAAGCATTTTGAGTAATTTATCAATTGGTTTCAGAACGGCTTGTATTGAAATTAACTATTTTTTGCCAAACATTCAGTGTGGAACAAAAGTGATTTTCTCGGCGAGATAAGCATTTTGAGTAATTTGCCGATTGGTTTCAGAACGGCTTGCATGAAATTAACTATTTTTTGCCAGGCATTCATTGTGGGGAAATAGTGATTTTCTCGGCGAGTTAAGCATTTTGAGTAATTTGCCGATTGGTTTCAGAACGGCTTGCATCGAAATTAACTATTTTTTGCCAGCCATTCATTGTGGAACAAAAGTGATTTTCTCGGCGAGTTAAGCATTTTGAGTAAGTTGCCGATTGGTTTCAGAACGGCTTGCATTGAAATTTACTATTTTTTGCCAGACATTCATTGTGGTGGGAAAAGTGATTTTCCCGGCGAGTTAAGCATTTTGAGTAATTTGCCGATTGGTTTCAGAACGGCTTGCATCGAAATTAACTATTTTTTGCCAGCCATTCATTGTGGAACAAAAGTGATTTTCTCGGCGAGATAAGCATTTTGAGTAATTTGCCGATTGGTTTCAGAACGGCTTGCATTGAAATTAACTATTTTTTGCCAGACATTCATTGTGGAACAAAAGTGATTTTCACGGCGAGTTAAGCATTTTGAGTAATTTGCCGATTGGTTTCAGAACGGCTTGCATCACAATTAACTATTTTTTGCCAGGCATTCATTGTGGAACAAAAGTGATTTTCTCGGCGAGATAAGCATTTTGAGTAATTTGCCGATTGGTTTCAGAACGGCTTGCATTGAAATTTACCATTTTTTGCCAGGCATTCATTGTGGGGAAAGAGTGATTTTCTCGGCGTGTTAAGCATTTTGAGTAATTTGCCGATTGGTTTCAGAACGGCTTGCATCGAAATTAACTATTTTTTGCCAGCCATTAATTGTGGAACAAAAGTGATTTTCTCGGCGAGTTAAGCATTTTGAGTAAGTTGCCGATTGGTTTCAGAATTGCTTGCATTGAAATTTACTATTTTTTGCCAGACATTCATTGTGGGGGGAAAAGTGATTTTCCCGGCGAGTTAAGCATTTTGAGTAATTTGCCGATTGGTTTCAGAACGGCTTGCATTGAAATTAACTATTTTTTGCCAGACATTCATTGTGAAAAGAAACTGATTTTCTCGGCGAGTAAAGCATTTTGAGTAATTTATCAATTGGTTTCAGAACGGCTTGTATTGAAATTAACTATTTTTTGCCAAACATTCAGTGTGGAACAAAAGTGATTTTCTCGGCGAGATAAGCATTTTGAGTAATTTGCCGATTGGTTTCAGAACGGCTTGCATGAAATTAACTATTTTTTGCCAGGCATTCATTGTGGGGAAATAGTGATTTTCTCGGCGAGTTAAGCATTTTGAGTAATTTGCCGATTGGTTTCAGAACGGCTTGCATCGAAATAAACTATTTTTTGCCAGCCATTCATTGTGGAACAAAAGTGATTTTCTCGGCGAGTTAAGCATTTTGAGTAATTTGCCGATTGGTTTCAGAACGGCTTGCATTGAAATTTACTATTTTTTGCCAGACATTCATTGTGGGGGGAAAAGTGATTTTCCCGACGAGTTAAGCATTTTGAGTAATTTGCCGATTGGTTTCAGAACGTCTTGCATTGAAATTAACTATTTTTTGCCAGACATTCATTGTGGAACAAAAGTGATTTTCTCGGCGAGATAAGCATTTTGAGTAACTTGCCGATTGGTTTCAGAACGGCTTGCATTGAAATTAACTATTTTTTGCCAGACATTCATTGTGAAAAGAAACTGATTTTCCGGCGAGTAAAGCATTTTGAGTAATTTATCGATTGGTTTCAGAACGGCTTGCATTGAAATTAAGTATTTTTTGCCAAACATTCATTGTGGAACAAAAGTGATTTTCTCGGCGAGATAAGCATTTTGAGTAATTTGCCGATTAGTTTCAGAACGGCTTGCATTGAAATTTACTATTTTTTGCCAGACATTCATTGTGGAACAAAAGTGATTTTCTCGGCGAGTTAAGCATGTTGAGTAATTTGCCGATTAGTTTCAGAACGGCTTGCATCACAATTAACTATTTTTTGCCAGGCATTCATTGTGGGGAAAAAAGTGATTTTCTCGGCGAGTTAAGCATTTTGAGTAATTTGCCGATTGGTTTCAGAAAGTCTTGCATTGAAATTCACTATTTTTTGCCAGACATTCGTTGTGGGAAAAAACTGATTTTCTCGGCGAGTTAAGCATTTTGAGTAATTTGCCGATTGGTTTCAGAACGGCTTGCATTGAAATTTACTATTTTTTGCCAGGCATTCATTGTGGAACAAAAGTGATTTTCTCGGCGAGGTAAGCATTTTGAGTAATTTGCCGATTGGTTTCAGAACGCCTTGCATCGAAATTCACTATTTTTTGCCAGCCATTCATTGTGGAACAAAAGTGATTTTCTCGGCGAGTTAAGCATTTTGAGTAAGTTGCCGATTGGTTTCAGAACGGCTTGCATTGAAATTTACTATTTTTTGCCAGACATTCATTGTGGGGGGAAAAGTGATTTTCTCGGCGAGTTAAGCATTTTGAGTAATTTACCGATTGGTTTCAGAACGGCTTGCATTGGAATTTACTATTTTTTGCCAGACATTCGTTGTGGGAAAAAACTGATTTTCTCGGCGAGTTAAGCATTTTGAGTAATTTTCCGATTGGTTTCAGAACGGCTTGCATTGAAATTAACTATTTTTTGCCAGACATTCATTGTGAAAAGAAACTGATTTTCTCGGCGAGTAAAGCATGTTGAGTAATTTATCAATTGGTTTCAGAACGGCTTGCATTGAAATTAACTATTTTTTGCCAAACATTCATTGTGGAACAAAAGTGATTTTCTCGGCGAGATAAGCATTTTCAGGAATTTGCCGATTGGTTTCAGAACGGCTTGCATGAAATTAACTATTTTTTGCCAGACATTCATTGTGAAAAGAAACTGATTTTCTCGGCGAATAAAGCATTTTGAGTAATTTACCGATTGGTTTCAGAACGGCTTGCATTGGAATTTACTATTTTTTGCCAGACATTCATTGTGGGGGGAAAAGTGATTTTCCCGGCGAGTTAAGCATTTTGAGTAATTTGCCGATTGGTTTCAGAACGGCTTGCATTGAAATTTCCTATTTTTTGCCAGACATTCATTGTGGGGGAAAAAGTGATTTTCCCGGCGAGTTAAGCATTTTGAGTAATTTGCCGATTGGTTTCAGAACGGCTTGCATTGAAATTTACCATTTTTTGGCCAGGCATTCATTGTGGGGAAAAAGTGTTTTTCTCGGCGAGTTAATCATTTTGAGTAATTTGCCGATTGGTTTCAGAACGGCTTGCATCACAATTAACTATTTTTTGCCAGGCATTCATTGTGGAACAAAAGTGATTTTCTCGGCGAGTTAAGCATTTTGAGTAATTTGCCGATTGGTTTCAGAACGCCTTGCATCGAAATTCACTATTTTTTGCCAGCCATTCATTGTGGAACAAAAGTGATTTTCTCGGCGAGTTAAGCATTTTGAGTAAGTTGCCGATTGGTTTCAGAACGGCTTGCATTGAAATTTACTATTTTTTGCCAGACATTCATTGTGGGGGGAAAAGTGATTTTCCCGGCGAGTTAAGCATTTTGAGTAATTTGCCGATTGGTTTCAGAACGGCTTGCATCACAATTAACTATTTTTTGCCAGGCATTCATTGTGGAACAAAAGTGATTTTCTCGGCGAGATAAGCATTTTGAATAATTTGCCGATTGGTTTCAGAACGGCTTGCATTGAAATTAACTATTTTTTGCCAGACATTCATTGTGAAAAGAAACTGATTTTCTCGGCGAGTAAAGCATTTTGAGTAATTTATCAATTGGTTTCAGAACGGCTTGCATTGAAATTAACTATTTTTTGCCAAACATTCATTGTGGAACAAAAGTGATTTTCTCGGCGAGATAAGCATTTTGAGTAATTTGCCGATTGGTTTCAGAACGGCTTGCATGAAATTAACTATTTTTTGCCAGACATTCATTGTGAAAAGAAACTGATTTTCTCAGCGAATAAAGCATTTTGAGTAATTTACCGATTGGTTTCAGAACGGCTCGCATTGGAATTTACTATTTTTTGCCAGACATTCATTGTGGGGGGGAAAAGTGATTTTCCCGGCGAGTTAAGCATTTTGAGTAATTTGCCGATTGGTTTCAGAACGGCTTGCATCACAATTAACTATTTTTTGCCAGACATTCATTGTGGAACAAAAGTGATTTTCTCGGCGAGTTAAGCATTTTGAGTAATTTTCCGATTGGTTTCAGAACGTCTTGCATTGAAATTAACTATTTTTTGCCAGACATTCATTGTGGAACAAAAGTGATTTTCTTGGCGAGATAAGCATTTTGAGTAATTTGCCGATTGGTTTCAGAACGGCTTGCATTGAAATTAACTATTTTTTGCCAGACATTCATTGTGAAAAGAAACTGATTTTCTCGGCGAGTAAAGCATTTTGAGTAATTTATCGATTGGTTTCAGAACGGCTTGCATTGAAATTAAGTATTTTTTGCCAAACATTCATTGTGGAACAAAAGTGATTTTCTCGGCGAGATAAGCATTTTGAGTAATTTGCCGATTAGTTTCAGAACGGCTTGCATTGAAATTTACTATTTTTTGCCAGACATTCATTGTGGAACAAAAGTGATTTTCTCGGCGAGTTAAGCATGTTGAGTAATTTGCCGATTAGTTTCAGAACGGCTTGCATCACAATTAACTATTTTTTGCCAGGCATTCATTGTGGGGAAAAAAGTGATTTTCTCGGCGAGTTAAGCATTTTGAGTAATTTGCCGATTGGTTTCAGAAAGTCTTGCATTGAAATTCACTATTTTTTGCCAGACATTCGTTGTGGGAAAAAACTGATTTTCTCGGCGAGTTAAGCATTTTGAGTAATTTGCCGATTGGTTTCAGAACGGCTTGCATTGAAATTTACTATTTTTTGCCAGGCATTCATTGTGGAACAAAAGTGATTTTCTCGGCGAGTTAAGCATTTTGAGTAATTTGCCGATTGGTTTCAGAACGCCTTGCATCGAAATTCACTATTTTTTGCCAGCCATTCATTGTGGAACAAAAGTGATTTTCTCGGCGAGTTAAGCATTTTGAGTAAGTTGCCGATTGGTTTCAGAACGGCTTGCATTGAAATTTACTATTTTTTGCCAGACATTCATTGTGGGGGGAAAAGTGATTTTCTCGGCGAGTTAAGCATTTTGAGTAATTTACCGATTGGTTTCAGAACGGCTTGCATTGGAATTTACTATTTTTTGCCAGACATTCGTTGTGGGAAAAAACTGATTTTCTCGGCGAGTTAAGCATTTTGAGTAATTTGCCGATTGGTTTCAGAACGGCTTGCATTGAAATTTACTATTTTTTGCCAGACATTCATTGTGGGGGGAAAAGTGATTTTCCCGGCGAGTTAACCATTTTGAGTAATTTGCCGATTGGTTTCAGAACGGCTTGCATCACAATTAACTATTTTTTGCCAGGCATTCATTGTGGAACAAAAGTGATTTTCTCGGCGAGATAAGCATTTTGAGTAATTTGCCGATTGGTTTCAGAACGGCTTGCATTGAAATTAACTATTTTTTGCCAGACATTCATTGTGAAAAGAAACTGATTTTCTCGGCGAGTAAAGCATGTTGAGTAATTTATCAATTGGTTTCAGAACGGCTTGCATTGAAATTAACTATTTTTTGCCAAACATTCATTGTGGAACAAAAGTGATTTTCTCGGCGAGATAAGCATTTTGAGGAATTTGCCGATTGGTTTCAGAACGGCTTGCATGAAATTAACTATTTTTTGCCAGACATTCATTGTGAAAAGAAACTGATTTTCTCGGCGAATAAAGCATTTTGAGTAATTTACCGATTGGTTTCAGAACGGCTTGCATTGGAATTTACTATTTTTTGCCAGACATTCATTGTGGGGGGAAAAGTGATTTTCCCGGCGAGTTAAGCATTTTGAGTAATTTGCCGATTGGTTTCAGAACGGCTTGCATTGAAATTTCCTATTTTTTGCCAGACATTCATTGTGGGGGGAAAAGTGATTTTCCCGGCGAGTTAAGCATTTTGAGTAATTTGCCGATTGGTTTCAGAACGGCTTGCATTGAAATTTACCATTTTTTGGCCAGGCATTCATTGTGGGGAAAAAGTGTTTTTCTCGGCGAGTTAATCATTTTGAGTAATTTGCCGATTGGTTTCAGAACGGCTTGCATCACAATTAACTATTTTTTGCCAGGCATTCATTGTGGAACAAAAGTGATTTTCTCGGCGAGTTAAGCATTTTGAGTAATTTGCCGATTGGTTTCAGAACGCCTTGCATCGAAATTCACTATTTTTTGCCAGCCATTCATTGTGGAACAAAAGTGATTTTCTCGGCGAGTTAAGCATTTTGAGTAAGTTGCCGATTGGTTTCAGAACGGCTTGCATTGAAATTTACTATTTTTTGCCAGACATTCATTGTGGGGGGAAAAGTGATTTTCCCGGCGAGTTAAGCATTTTGAGTAATTTGCCGATTGGTTTCAGAACGGCTTGCATCACAATTAACTATTTTTTGCCAGGCATTCATTGTGGAACAAAAGTGATTTTCTCGGCGAGATAAGCATTTTGAATAATTTGCCGATTGGTTTCAGAACGGCTTGCATTGAAATTAACTATTTTTTGCCAGACATTCATTGTGAAAAGAAACTGATTTTCTCGGCGAGTAAAGCATTTTGAGTAATTTATCAATTGGTTTCAGAACGGCTTGCATTGAAATTAACTATTTTTTGCCAAACATTCATTGTGGAACAAAAGTGATTTTCTCGGCGAGATAAGCATTTTGAGTAATTTGCCGATTGGTTTCAGAACGGCTTGCATGAAATTAACTATTTTTTGCCAGACATTCATTGTGAAAAGAAACTGATTTTCTCAGCGAATAAAGCATTTTGAGTAATTTACCGATTGGTTTCAGAACGGCTCGCATTGGAATTTACTATTTTTTGCCAGACATTCATTGTGGGGGGGAAAAGTGATTTTCCCGGCGAGTTAAGCATTTTGAGTAATTTGCCGATTGGTTTCAGAACGGCTTGCATCACAATTAACTATTTTTTGCCAGACATTCATTGTGGAACAAAAGTGATTTTCTCGGCGAGTTAAGCATTTTGAGTAATTTTCCGATTGGTTTCAGAACGTCTTGCATTGAAATTAACTATTTTTTGCCAGACATTCATTGTGGAACAAAAGTGATTTTCTTGGCGAGATAAGCATTTTGAGTAATTTGCCGATTGGTTTCAGAACGGCTTGCATTGAAATTAACTATTTTTTGCCAGACATTCATTGTGAAAAGAAACTGATTTTCTCGGCGAGTAAAGCATTTTGAGTAATTTATCGATTGGTTTCAGAACGGCTTGCATTCGAATTTACTATTTTTTGCCAGACATTCATTGTGGAACAAAAGTGATTTTCTCGGCGAGTTAAGCATTTTGCGTAATTTGCCGATTGGTTTCAGAACGGCTTGCATTGAAATTAACTATTTTTTGCGAACCATTCATTGTGGGGAAAAAGTGATTTTCTAGGCTAGTTAATCATTTTGAGTAATTTGCGGATTGGTTTCAGAACGGCTTGCATCAAAATTAACTATTTTTTGCCAGACATTCATTGTGGGGAAAAAAGTGATTTTCTCGGCGAGTTAAGCATTTTGAGTAATTTGCCGATTAGTTTCAGAACGTCTTGCATTGAAATTTACTATTTTTTGCCAGACATTCGTTGTGGGGAAAAACTGATTTTCTCGGCGAGTTAAGCATTTTGAGTAATTTGCCGATTGGTTTCAGAACGGCTTGCATCAAAATTAACTATTTTTTGCAAGACATTCATTGTGGGAAAAAAGTGATTTTCTCGGCGAGTTAAGCATTTTGAGTAATTTGCCGATTGGTTTCAGAACGTCTTGCATTGAAATTTACTATTTTTTGCCAGACATTTGTTGTGGGGAAAAACTGATTTTATCGGCGAGTTAAGCATTTTGAGTAATTTGCCGATTGGTTTCAGAACGTCTTGCATTGAAATTTACTATTTTTTGCCAGACATTCATTGTGGAACAAAAGTGATTTTCTCGACGAGATAAGCATTTTGAGTAATTTGCCGATTGGTTTCAGAACGGCTTGCATTGAAATTAACTATTTTTTGCCAGACATTCATTGTGAAAAGAAACTGATTTTCCGGCGAGTAAAGCATTTTGAGTAATTTATCGATTGGTTTCAGAACGTCTTGCATTGAAATTTACTATTTTTTGCCAGACATTCGTTGTGGGGAAAAACTGATTTTATCGGCGAGTTAAGCATTTTGAGTAATTTGCCGATTGGTTTCAGAACGTCTTGCATTGAAATTTACTGTTTTTTGCCAGACATTCATTGTGGAACAAAAGTGATTTTCTCGACGAGATAAGCATTTTGAGTAATTTGCCGATTGGTTTCAGAACGGCTTGCATTGAAATTAACTATTTTTTGCCAGACATTCATTGTGAAAAGAAACTGATTTTCCGGCGAGTAAAGCATTTTGAGTAATTTATCGATTGGTTTCAGAACGGCTTGCATTGAAATTAAGTATTTTTTGCCAAACATTCATTGTGGAACAAAAGTGATTTTCTCGGCGAGATAAGCATTTTGAGTAATTTGCCGATTAGTTTCAGAACGGCTTGCATTGAAATTTACTATTTTTTGCCAGACATTCATTGTGGAACAAAAGTGATTTTCTCGGCGAGATAAGCATTTTGAGTAATTTGCCGATTGGTTTGAGAACGGCTTGCATTGAAATTAACTATTTTTTGCCAGACATTCATTGTGAAAAGAAACTGATTTTCCGGCGAGTAAAGCATTTTGAGTAATTTATCGATTGGTTTCAGAACGGCTTGCATTGAAATTAAGTATTTTTTGCCAAACATTCATTGTGGAACAAAAGTGATTTTCTCGGCGAGATAAGCATTTTGAGTAATTTGCCGATTAGTTTCAGAACGGCTTGCATTGAAATTTACTATTTTTTGCCAGACATTCATTGTGGAACAAAAGTGATTTTCTCGGCGAGTTAAGCATGTTGAGTAATTTGCTGATTAGTTTCAGAACGGCTTGCATCACAATTTACTATTTTTTGCCAGGCATTCATTGTGGGGAAAAAAGTGATTTTCTCGGCGAGTTAAGCATTTTGAGTAATTTGCCGATTGGTTTCAGAACGTCTTGCATTGAAATTTACTATTTTTTGCCAGACATTTGTTGTGGGAAAAAACTGATTTTCTCGGCGAGTTAAGCATTTTGAGTAATTTGCCGATTGGTTTCAGAACGTCTTGCATTGAAATTTACTATTTTTTGCCAGACATTCATTGTGGAACAAAGGTGATTTTCTCGGCGAGTTAAGCATTTTGAGTAATTTACCGATTGGTTTCAGAACGGCTTGCATTGGAATTTACTATTTTTTGCCAGACATTCGTTGTGGGAAAAAACTGATTTTCTCGGCGAGTTAAGCATTTTGAGTAATTTGCCGATTGGTTTCAGAACGTCTTGCATTGAAATTTATTATTTTTTGCCAGACATTCATTGTGCAACAAAAGTGATTTTCACGGCGAGTTAAGCATTTTGAGTAATTTGCCGATTGGTTTCAGAACGGCTTGCATTGAAATTTACTATTTTTTGCCAGACATTCATTGTGGGGGGAAAAGTGATTTTCCCGGCGAGTTAAGCATTTTGAGTAATTTGCCGATTGGTTTCAGAACGGCTTGCATCACAATTAACTATTTTTTGCCAGGCATTCATTGTGGAACAAAAGTGATTTTCTCGGCGAGATAAGCATTTTGAGTAATTTGCCGATTGGTTTCAGAACGGCTTGCATTGAAATTAACTATTTTTTGCCAGACATTCATTGTGAAAAGAAACTGATTTTGTCGGCGAGTAAAGCATTTTGAGTAATTTATCAATTGGTTTCAGAACGGCTTGCATTGAAATTAACTATTTTTTGCCAAACATTCATTGTAGAACAAAAGTCATTTTCTCGGCGAGATAAGCATTTTGAGTAATTTGCCGATTGGTTTCAGAACGGCTTGCATGAAATTAACTATTTTTTGCCAGACATTCATTGTGAAAAGAAACTGATTTTCTCGGCGAGTAAAGCATTTTGAGTAATTTATCAATTGGTTTCAGAACGGCTTGCATTGAAATTAAGTATTTTTTGCCAAACATTCATTGTGGAACAAAAGTGATTTTCACGGCGAGTTAAGCATTTTGAGTAATTTCCCGATTGGTTTCAGAACGGCTTGCATTGAAATTTACCATTTTTTGGCCAGGCATTCATTGTGGGGAAAAAGTGATTTTCTCGGCGAGTTAATCATTTTGAGTAATTTGCCGATTGGTTTCAGAACGGCTTGCATTGAAATTTACTATTTTTTGCCAGGCATTCATTGTGGAACAAAAGTGATTTTCTCGGCGAGTTAAGCATTTTGAGTAATTTGCCGATTGGTTTCAGAACGCCTTGCATCGAAATTAACTATTTTTTGCCAGCCATTCATTGTGGAACAAAAGTGATTTTCTCGGCGAGTTAAGCATTTTGAGTAATTTGCCGATTGGTTTCAGAACGGCTTGCATTGAAATTTACTATTTTTTGCCAGACATTCATTGTGGGGGGAAAAGTGATTTTCCCGGCGAGTTAAGCATTTTGAGTAATTTGCCGATTGGTTTCAGAACGGCTTGCATCACAATTAACTATTTTTTGCCAGGCATTCATTGTGGAACAAAAGTGATTTTCTCGGCGAGATAAGCATTTTGAGTAATTTGCCGATTGGTTTCAGAACGGCTTGCATTGAAATTAACTATTTTTTGCCAGACATTCATTGTGAAAAGAAACTGATTTTCTCGGCGAGTAAAGCATTTTGAGTAATTTATCAATTGGTTTCAGAACGGCTTGCATTGACATTAACTATTTTTTGCCAAACATTCATTGTGGAACAAAAGTGATTTTCTCGGCGAGTTAAGCATTTTGAGTAATTTGCCGATTGGTTTCAGAACGTCTTGCATTGAAATTTATTATTTTTTGCCAGACATTCATTGTGGAACAAAAGTGATTTTCACGGCGAGTTAAGCATTTTGAGTAATTTGCCGATTGGTTTCAGAACGGCTTGCATTGAAATTTACTATTTTTGCCAGACATTCATTGTGGGGGGAAAAGTGATTTTCCCGGCGAGTTAAGCATTTTGAGTAATTTGCCGATTGGTTTCAGAACGGCTTGCATCACAATTAACTATTTTTTGCCAGGCATTCATTGTGGAACAAAAGTGATTTTCTCGGCGAGATAAGCATTTTGAGTAATTTGCCGATTGGTTTCAGAACGGCTTGCATTGAAATTAACTATTTTTTGCCAGCCATTCATTGTGAAAAGAAACTGATTTTCTCGGCGAGTAAAGCATTTTGAGTAATTTATCAATTGGTTTCAGAACGGCTTGCATCACAATTAACTATTTTTTGCCAGACATTCATTGTGGAACAAAAGTGATTTTCTCGGCGAGTTAAGCATTTTGAGTAATTTGCCGATTGGTTTCAGAACGGCTTGCATTGAAATTAACTATTTTTTGCCAGACATTCATTGTGAAAAGAAACTGATTTTCTCGGCGAGTAAAGCATTTTGAGTAATTTATCAATTGGTTTCAGAACGGCTTGCATTGAAATTAACTATTTTTTGCCAAACATTCATTGTGGAACAAAAGTGATTTTCTCGGCGAGATAAGCAATTTGGGTAATTTGCCGATTGGTTTCAGAACGGCTTGCATGCAATTAACTATTTTTTGCCAGACATTCATTGTGAAAAGAAACTGATTTTCTCGGCGAATAAAGCATTTTGAGTAATTTACCGATTGGTTTCAGAACGGCTTGCATTGGAATTTACTATTTTTTGCCAGACATTCATTGTGGGGGGAAAAGTGTTTTCCCGGCGAGTTAACCATTTTGAGTAATTTGCCGATTGTTTTCAGAACGGCTTGCATCACAATTAACTATTTTTTGCCAGGCATTCATTGTGGAACAAAAGTGATTTTCTCGGCGAGTTAAGCATTTTGAGTAATTTGCCGATTGGTTTCAGAACGTCTTGCATTGAAATTAACTATTTTTTGCCAGACATTCATTGTGGAACAAAAGTGATTTTCTTGGCGAGATAAGCATTTTGAGTAATTTGCCGATTGGTTTCAGAACGGCTTGCATTGAAATTAACTATTTTTTGCCAGACATTCATTGTGAAAAGAAACTGATTTTCTCGGCGAGTAAAGCATTTTGAGTAATTTATCGATTGGTTTCAGAACGGCTTGCATTCGAATTTACTATTTTTTGCCAGACATTCATTGTGGAACAAAAGTGATTTTCTCGGCGAGTTAAGCATTTTGAGTAATTTGCCGATTGGTTTCAGAACGGCTTGCATTGAAATTAACTATTTTTTGCGAACCATTCATTGTGGGGAAAAAGTGATTTTCTAGGCTAGTTAATCATTTTGAGTAATTTGCCGATTGGTTTCAGAACGGCTTGCATCAAAATTAACTATTTTTTGCCAGTCATTCATTGTGGGGAAAAAAGTGATTTTCTCGGCGAGTTAAGCATTTTGAGTAATTTGCCGATTGGTTTCAGAACGTCTTGCATTGAAATTTACTATTTTTTGCCAGACATTCGTTGTGGGGAAAAACTGATTTTCTCGGCGAGTTAAGCATTTTGAGTAATTTGCGGATTGGTTTCAGAACGGCTTGCATCAAAATTAACTATTTTTTGCCAGACATTCATTGTGGGAAAAAAGTGATTTTCTCGACGAGTTAAGCATTTTGAGTAATTTGCCGATTGGTTTCAGAACGTCTTGCATTGAAATTTACTATTTTTTGCCAGACATTCGTTGTGGGGAAAAACTGATTTTCTCAGCGAGTTAAGCATTTTGAGTAATTTGCCGATTGGTTTCAGAACGTCTTGCATTGAAATTTACTATTTTTTGCCAGCCATTCATTGTGGAACAAAAGTGATTTTCTCGGCGAGATAAGCATTTGGAGTAATTTGCCGATTGGTTTCAGAACGGCTTGCATTGAAATTAACTATTTTTTGCCAGACATTCATTGTGAAAAGAAACTGATTTTCCGGCGAGTAAAGCATTTTGAGTAATTTATCGATTGGTTTCAGAACGGCTTGCATTGAAATTAAGTATTTTTGCCAGACATTCATTGTGGAACAAAAGTGATTTTCTCGGCGAGTTAAGCATGTTGAGTAATTTGCCGATTAGTTTCAGAACGGCTTGCATCACAATTAACTATTTTTGCCAGGCATTCATTGTGGGGAAAAAAGTGATTTTCTCGGCGAGTTAAGCATTTTGAGTAATTTGCCGATTGGTTTCAGAACGTCTTGCAATGAAATTTACTATTTTTTGCCAGACATTCATTGTGGAACAAAAGTGATTTTCTCGGCGAGTTAAGCATTTTGAGTAATTTACCGATTGGTTTCAGAACGGCTTGCATTGGAATTTACTATTTTTTGCCAGACATTCGTTGTGGGAAAAAACTGATTTTCTCGGCGAGTTAAGCATTTTGAGTAATTTGCCGATTGGTTTCAGAACGTCTTGCATTGAAATTTATTATTTTTTGCCAGACATTCATTGTGGAACAAAAGTGATTTTCACGGCGAGTTAAGCATTTTGAGTAATTTGCCGATTGGTTTCAGAACGGCTTGCATTGAAATTTACTATTTTTTGCCAGACATTCATTGTGGGGGGAAAAGTGATTTTCCCGGCGAGTTAAGCATTTTGAGTAATTTGCCGATTGGTTTCAGAACGGCTTGCATCACAATTAACTATTTTTTGCCAGGCGTTCATTGTGAAAAGAAACTGATTTTCTCGGCGAGTTAAGCATTTTGAGTAATTTGCCGATTGGTTTCAGAACGTCTTGCATTGAAATTAACTATTTTTTGCCAGACATTCATTGTGGAACAAAAGTGATTTTCTTGGCGAGATAAGCATTTTGAGTAATTTGCCGATTGGTTTCAGAACGGCTTGCATTGGAATTTACTATTTTTTGCCAGACATTCGTTGTGGGAAAAAACTGATTTTCTCGGCGAGTTAAGCATTTTGAGTAATTTGCCGATTGGTTTCAGAACGTCTTGCATTGAAATTTACTATTTTTTGCCAGACATTCGTTGTGGGGAAAAAGTGATTTTCTCGGCGAGTTAAGCATTTTGAGTAATTTGCCGATTGGTTTCAGAACGTCTTGCATTGAAATTTACTATTTTTTGCCAGACATTCATTGTGGAACAAAAGTGATTTTCTCGGCGAGATAAGCATTTTGAGTAATTTGCCGATTGGTTTCAGAACGGCTTGCATTGAAATTAACTATTTTTTGCCAGACATTCATTGTGAAAAGAAACTGATTTTCCGGCGAGTAAAGCATTTTGAGTAATTTATCGATTGGTTTCAGAACGGCTTGCATTGAAATTAAGTATTTTTTGCCAAACATTCATTGTGGAACAAAAGTGATTTTCTCGGCGAGATAAGCATTTTGAGTAATTTGCCGATTAGTTTCAGAACGGCTTGCATTGAAATTTACTATTTTTTGCCAGACATTCATTGTGGAACAAAAGTGATTTTCTCGGCGAGTTAAGCATGTTGAGTAATTTGCCGATTAGTTTCAGAACGGCTTGCATCACAATTAACTATTTTTTGCCAGGCATTTATTGTGGGGAAAAAAGTGATTTTCTCGGCGAGTTAAGCATTTTGAGTAATTTGCCGATTGGTTTCAGAACGTCTTGCATTGAAATTTACTATTTTTTGCCAGACATTCATTGTGGAACAAAAGTGATTTACTCGGCGAGTTAAGCATTTTGAGTAATTTACCGATTGGTTTCAGAACGGCTTGCATTGGAATTTACTATTTTTTGCGAGACATTCGTTGTGGGAAAAAACTGATTTTCTCGGCGAGTTAAGCATTTTGAGTAATTTGCCGATTGGTTTCAGAACGTCTTGCATTGAAATTTATTATTTTTTGCCAGACATTCATTGTGGAACAAAAGTGATTTTCACGGCGAGTTAAGCATTTTGAGTAATTTGCCGATTGGTTTCAGAACGGCTTGCATTGAAATTTACTATTTTTTGCCAGACATTCATTGTGGGGGGAAAAGTGATTTTCCCGGCGAGTTAAGCATTTTGAGTAATTTGCCGATTGGTTTCAGAACGGCTTGCATCACAATTAACTATTTTTTGCCAGGCATTCATTGTGAAAAGAAACTGATTTTCTCGGCGAGTAAAGCATTTTGAGTAATTTATCAATTGGTTTCAGAACGGCTTGCATTGAAATTAACTATTTTTTGCCAGACATTCATTGTGGAACAAAAGTGATTTTCTTGGCGAGATAAGCATTTTGAGTAATTTGCGGATTGGTTTCAGAACGGCTTGCATTGAAATTAACTATTTTTTGCCAGACATTCATTGTGAAAAGAAACTGATTTTCTCGGCGAGTAAAGCATTTTGAGTAATTTATCGATTGGTTTCAGAACGGCTTGCATTCGAATTTACTATTTTTTGCCAGACATTCATTGTGGAACAAAAGTGATTTTCTCGGCGAGTTAAGCATTTTGAGTAATTTGCCGATTGGTTTCAGAACGGCTTGCATTGAAATTAACTATTTTTTGCGAACCATTCATTGTGGGGAAAAAGTGATTTTCTAGGCTAGTTAACCATTTTGAGTAATTTGCCGATTGGTTTCAGAACGGCTTGCATCAAAATTAACTATTTTTTGCCAGACATTCATTGTGGGGAAAAAAGTGATTTTCTCGGCGAGTTAAGCATTTTGAGTAATTTGCCGATTGGTTTCAGAACGTCTTGCATTGAAATTTACTATTTTTTGCCAGACATTCGTTGTGGGGAAAAACTGATTTTCTCGGCGAGTTAAGCATTTTGAGTAATTTGCCGATTGGTTTCAGAACGGCTTGCATCAAAATTAACTATTGTTTGCCAGACATTCATTGTGGGAAAAAAGTGATTTTCTCTGCGAGTTAAGCATTTTGAGTAATTTGCCGATTGGTTTCAGAACGTCTTGCATTGAAATTTACTATTTTTTGCCAGACATTCGTTGTGGGGAAAAACTGATTTTCTCGGCGAGTTAAGCATTTTGAGTAATTTGCCGATTGGTTTCAGAACGTCTTGCATCGAAATTTACTATTTTTTGCCAGACATTCATTGTGGAACAAAAGTGATTTTCTCGGCGAGATATGCATTTTGAGTAATTTGCCGATTGGTTTCAGAACGGCTTGCATTGAAATTAACTATTTTTTGCCAGACATTCATTGTGAAAAGAAACTGATTTTCCGGCGAGTAAAGCATTTTGAGTAATTTATCGATTGGTTTCAGAACGGCTTGCATTGAAATTAAGTATTTTTTGCCAAACATTCATTGTGGAACAAAAGTGATTTTCTCGGCGAGATAAGCATTTTGAGTAATTTGCCGATTAGTTTCAGAACGGCTTGCATTGAAATTTACTATTTTTTGCCAGACATTCATTGTGGAACAAAAGTGATTTTCTCGGCGAGTTAAGCATGTTGAGTAATTTGCCGATTAGTTTCAGAACGGCTTGCATCACAATTAACTATTTTTTGCCAGGCATTCATTGTGGGGAAAAAAGTGATTTTCTCGGCGAGTTAAGCATTTTGAGTAATTTCCCGATTGGTTCAGAACGTCTTGCATTGAAATTTACAATTTTTTGCCAGACATTCATTGTGGGGGGAAAAGTGATTTTCCCGGCGAGTTAAGCATTTTGAGTAATTTGCCGATTGGTTTCAGAACGGCTTGCATCACAATTAACTATTTTTTGCCAGGCGTTCATTGTGAAAAGAAACTGATTTTCTCGGCGAGTTAAGCATTTTGAGTAATTTGCCGATTGGTTTCAGAACGTCTTGCATTGAAATTAACTATTTTTTGCCAGACATTCATTGTGGAACAAAAGTGATTTTCTTGGCGAGATAAGCATTTTGAGTAATTTGCCGATTGGTTTCAGAACGGCTTGCATTGGAATTTACTATTTTTTGCCAGACATTCGTTGTGGGAAAAAACTGATTTTCTCGGCGAGTTAAGCATTTTGAGAAATTTGCCGATTGGTTTCAGAACGTCTTGCATTGAAATTTACTATTTTTTGCCAGACATTCGTTGTGGGGAAAAAGTGATTTTCTCGGCGAGTTAAGCATTTTGAGTAATTTGCCGATTGGTTTCAGAACGTCTTGCATTGAAATTTACTATTTTTTGCCAGACATTCATTGTGGAACAAAAGTGATTTTCTCGGCGAGATAAGCATTTTGAGTAATTTGCCGATTGGTTTCAGAACGGCTTGCATTGAAATTAACTATTTTTTGCCAGACATTCATTGTGAAAAGAAACTGATTTTCCGGCGAGTAAAGCATTTTGAGTAATTTATCGATTGGTTTCAGAACGGCTTGCATTGAAATTAAGTATTTTTTGCCAAACATTCATTGTGGAACAAAAGTGATTTTCTCGGCGAGATAAGCATTTTGAGTAATTTGCCGATTAGTTTCAGAACGGCTTGCATTGAAATTTACTATTTTTTGCCAGACATTCATTGTGGAACAAAAGTGATTTTCTCGGCGAGTTAAGCATGTTGAGTAATTTGCCGATTAGTTTCAGAACGGCTTGCATCACAATTAACGATTTTTTGCCAGGCATTTATTGTGGGGAAAAAAGTGATTTTCTCGGCGAGTTAAGCATTTTGAGTAATTTGCCGATTGGTTTCAGAACGTCTTGCATTGAAATTTACTATTTTTTGCCAGGCATTCATTGTGGAACAAAAGTGATTTTCTCGGCGAGTTAAGCATTTTGAGTAATTTACCGATTGGTTTCAGAACGGCTTGCATTGGAATTTACTATTTTTTGCGAGACATTCGTTGTGGGAAAAAACTGATTTTCTCGGCGAGTTAAGCATTTTGAGTAATTTGCCGATTGGTTTCAGAACGTCTTGCATTGAAATTTATTATTTTTTGCCAGACATTCATTGTGGAACAAAAGTGATTTTCACGGCGTTAAGCATTTTGAGTAATTTGCCGATTGGTTTCAGAACGGCTTGCATTGAAATTTACTATTTTTTGCCAGACATTCATTGTGGGGGGAAAAGTGATTTTCCCGGCGAGTTAAGCATTTTGAGTAATTTGCCGATTGGTTTCAGAACGGCTTGCATCACAATTAACTATTTTTTGCCAGGCATTCATTGTGAAAAGAAACTGATTTTCTCGGCGAGTAAAGCATTTTGAGTAATTTATCAATTGGTTTCAGAACGGCTTGCATTGAAATTAACTATTTTTTGCCAGACATTCATTGTGGAACAAAAGTGATTTTCTTGGCGAGATAAGCATTTTGAGTAATTTGCGGATTGGTTTCAGAACGTCTTGCATTGAAATTTACTATTTTTTGCCAGACATTCATTGTGGAACAAAAGTGATTTTCTCGGCGAGATAAGCATTTTGAGTAATTTGCCGATTGGTTTCAGAACGGCTTGCATTGAAATTAACTATTTTTTGCCAGACATTCATTGTGAAAAGAAACTGATTTTCCGGCGAGTAAAGCATTTTGAGTAATTTATCGATTGGTTTCAGAACGGCTTGCATTGAAATTAAGTATTTTTTGCCAAACATTCATTGTGGAACAAAAGTGATTTTCTCGGCGAGATAAGCATTTTGAGTAATTTGCCGATTAGTTTCAGAACGGCTTGCATTGAAATTTACTATTTTTTGCCAGACATTCATTGTGGAACAAAAGTGATTTTCTCGGCGAGTTAAGCATGTTGAGTAATTTGCCGATTAGTTTCAGAACGGCTTGCATCACAATTAACTATTTTTTGCCAGGCATTTATTGTGGGGAAAAAAGTGATTTTCTCGGCGAGTTAAGCATTTTGAGTAATTTGCCGATTGGTTTCAGAACGTCTTGCATTGAAATTTACTATTTTTTGCCAGACATTCATTGTGGAACAAAAGTGATTTTCTCGGCGAGTTAAGCATTTTGAGTAATTTACCGATTGGTTTCAGAACGGCTTGCATTGGAATTTACTATTTTTTGCGAGACATTCGTTGTGGGAAAAAACTGATTTTCTCGGCGAGTTAAGCATTTTGAGTAATTTGCCGATTGGTTTCAGAACGTCTTGCATTGAAATTTATTATTTTTTGCCAGACATTCATTGTGGAACAAAAGTGATTTTCACGGCGAGTTAAGCATTTTGAGTAATTTGCCGATTGGTTTCAGAACGGCTTGCATTGAAATTTACTATTTTTTGCCAGACATTCATTGTGGGGGGAAAAGTGATTTTCCCGGCGAGTTAAGCATTTTGAGTAATTTGCCGATTGGTTTCAGAACGGCTTGCATCACAATTAACTATTTTTTGCCAGGCATTCATTGTGAAAAGAAACTGATTTTCTCGGCGAGTAAAGCATTTTGAGTAATTTATCAATTGGTTTCAGAACGGCTTGCATTGAAATTAACTATTTTTTGCCAGACATTCATTGTGGAACAAAAGTGATTTTCTTGGCGAGATAAGCATTTTGAGTAATTTGCGGATTGGTTTCAGAACGGCTTGCATTGAAATTAACTATTTTTTGCCAGACATTCATTGTGAAAAGAAACTGATTTTCTCGGCGAGTAAAGCATTTTGAGTAATTTATCGATTGGTTTCAGAACGGCTTGCATTCGAATTTACTATTTTTTGCCAGACATTCATTGTGGAACAAAAGTGATTTTCTCGGCGAGTTAAGCATTTTGAGTAATTTGCCGATTGGTTTCAGAACGGCTTGCATTGAAATTAACTATTTTTTGCGAACCATTCATTGTGGGGAAAAAGTGATTTTCTAGGCTAGTTAACCATTTTGAGTAATTTGCCGATTGGTTTCAGAACGGCTTGCATCAAAATTAACTATTTTTTGCCAGACATTCATTGTGGGGAAAAAAGTGATTTTCTCGGCGAGTTAAGCATTTTGAGTAATTTGCCGATTGGTTTCAGAACGTCTTGCATTGAAATTTACTATTTTTTGCCAGACATTCGTTGTGGGGAAAAACTGATTTTCTCGGCGAGTTAAGCATTTTGAGTAATTTGCCGATTGGTTTCAGAACGGCTTGCATCAAAATTAACTATTGTTTGCCAGACATTCATTGTGGGAAAAAAGTGATTTTCTCTGCGAGTTAAGCATTTTGAGTAATTTGCCGATTGGTTTCAGAACGTCTTGCATTGAAATTTACTATTTTTTGCCAGACATTCGTTGTGGGGAAAAACTGATTTTCTCGGCGAGTTAAGCATTTTGAGTAATTTGCCGATTGGTTTCAGAACGTCTTGCATCGAAATTTACTATTTTTTGCCAGACATTCATTGTGGAACAAAAGTGATTTTCTCGGCGAGATATGCATTTTGAGTAATTTGCCGATTGGTTTCAGAACGGCTTGCATTGAAATTAACTATTTTTTGCCAGACATTCATTGTGAAAAGAAACTGATTTTCCGGCGAGTAAAGCATTTTGAGTAATTTATCGATTGGTTTCAGAACGGCTTGCATTGAAATTAAGTATTTTTTGCCAAACATTCATTGTGGAACAAAAGTGATTTTCTCGGCGAGATAAGCATTTTGAGTAATTTGCCGATTAGTTTCAGAACGGCTTGCATTGAAATTTACTATTTTTTGCCAGACATTCATTGTGGAACAAAAGTGATTTTCTCGGCGAGTTAAGCATGTTGAGTAATTTGCCGATTAGTTTCAGAACGGCTTGCATCACAATTAACTATTTTTTGCCAGGCATTCATTGTGGGGAAAAAAGTGATTTTCTCGGCGAGTTAAGCATTTTGAGTAATTTGCCGATTGGTTCAGAACGTCTTGCATTGAAATTTACAATTTTTTGCCAGACATTCATTGTGGGGGGAAAAGTGATTTTCCCGGCGAGTTAAGCATTTTGAGTAATTTGCCGATTGGTTTCAGAACGGCTTGCATCACAATTAACTATTTTTTGCCAGGCGTTCATTGTGAAAAGAAACTGATTTTCTCGGCGAGTTAAGCATTTTGAGTAATTTGCCGATTGGTTTCAGAACGTCTTGCATTGAAATTAACTATTTTTTGCCAGACATTCATTGTGGAACAAAAGTGATTTTCTTGGCGAGATAAGCATTTTGAGTAATTTGCCGATTGGTTTCAGAACGGCTTGCATTGGAATTTACTATTTTTTGCCAGACATTCGTTGTGGGAAAAAACTGATTTTCTCGGCGAGTTAAGCATTTTGAGTAATTTGCCGATTGGTTTCAGAACGTCTTGCATTGAAATTTACTATTTTTTGCCAGACATTCGTTGTGGGGAAAAAGTGATTTTCTCGGCGAGTTAAGCATTTTGAGTAATTTGCCGATTGGTTTCAGAACGTCTTGCATTGAAATTTACTATTTTTTGCCAGACATTCATTGTGGAACAAAAGTGATTTTCTCGGCGAGATAAGCATTTTGAGTAATTTGCCGATTGGTTTCAGAACGGCTTGCATTGAAATTAACTATTTTTTGCCAGACATTCATTGTGAAAAGAAACTGATTTTCCGGCGAGTAAAACATTTTGAGTAATTTATCGATTGGTTTCAGAACGGCTTGCATTGAAATTAAGTATTTTTTGCCAAACATTCATTGTGGAACAAAAGTGATTTTCTTGGCGAGATAAGCATTTTGAGTAATTTGCGGATTGGTTTCAGAACGGCTTGCATTGAAATTAACTATTTTTTGCCAGACATTCATTGTGAAAAGAAACTGATTTTCTCGGCGAGTAAAGCATTTTGAGTAATTTATCGATTGGTTTCAGAACGGCTTGCATTCGAATTTACTATTTTTTGCCAGACATTCATTGTGGAACAAAAGTGATTTTCTCGGCGAGTTAAGCATTTTGAGTAATTTGCCGATTGGTTTCAGAACGGCTTGCATTGAAATTAACTATTTTTTGCGAACCATTCATTGTGGGGAAAAAGTGATTTTCTAGGCTAGTTAACCATTTTGAGTAATTTGCCGATTGGTTTCAGAACGGCTTGCATCAAAATTAACTATTTTTTGCCAGACATTCATTGTGGGGAAAAAAGTGATTTTCTCGGCGAGTTAAGCATTTTGAGTAATTTGCCGATTGGTTTCAGAACGTCTTGCATTGAAATTTACTATTTTTTGCCAGACATTCGTTGTGGGGAAAAACTGATTTTCTCGGCGAGTTAAGCATTTTGAGTAATTTGCCGATTGGTTTCAGAACGGCTTGCATCAAAATTAACTATTGTTTGCCAGACATTCATTGTGGGAAAAAAGTGATTTTCTCTGCGAGTTAAGCATTTTGAGTAATTTGCCGATTGGTTTCAGAACGTCTTGCATTGAAATTTACTATTTTTTGCCAGACATTCGTTGTGGGGAAAAACTGATTTTCTCGGCGAGTTAAGCATTTTGAGTAATTTGCCGATTGGTTTCAGAACGTCTTGCATCGAAATTTACTATTTTTTGCCAGACATTCATTGTGGAACAAAAGTGATTTTCTCGGCGAGATATGCATTTTGAGTAATTTGCCGATTGGTTTCAGAACGGCTTGCATTGAAATTAACTATTTTTTGCCAGACATTCATTGTGAAAAGAAACTGATTTTCCGGCGAGTAAAGCATTTTGAGTAATTTATCGATTGGTTTCAGAACGGCTTGCATTGAAATTAAGTATTTTTTGCCAAACATTCATTGTGGAACAAAAGTGATTTTCTCGGCGAGATAAGCATTTTGAGTAATTTGCCGATTAGTTTCAGAACGGCTTGCATTGAAATTTACTATTTTTTGCCAGACATTCATTGTGGAACAAAAGTGATTTTCTCGGCGAGTTAAGCATGTTGAGTAATTTGCCGATTAGTTTCAGAACGGCTTGCATCACAATTAACTATTTTTTGCCAGGCATTCATTGTGGGGAAAAAAGTGATTTTCTCGGCGAGTTAAGCATTTTGAGTAATTTGCCGATTGGTTCAGAACGTCTTGCATTGAAATTTACAATTTTTTGCCAGACATTCATTGTGGGGGGAAAAGTGATTTTCCCGGCGAGTTAAGCATTTTGAGTAATTTGCCGATTGGTTTCAGAACGGCTTGCATCACAATTAACTATTTTTTGCCAGGCGTTCATTGTGAAAAGAAACTGATTTTCTCGGCGAGTTAAGCATTTTGAGTAATTTGCCGATTGGTTTCAGAACGTCTTGCATTGAAATTAACTATTTTTTGCCAGACATTCATTGTGGAACAAAAGTGATTTTCTTGGCGAGATAAGCATTTTGAGTAATTTGCCGATTGGTTTCAGAACGGCTTGCATTGGAATTTACTATTTTTTGCCAGACATTCGTTGTGGGAAAAAACTGATTTTCTCGGCGAGTTAAGCATTTTGAGTAATTTGCCGATTGGTTTCAGAACGTCTTGCATTGAAATTTACTATTTTTTGCCAGACATTCGTTGTGGGGAAAAAGTGATTTTCTCGGCGAGTTAAGCATTTTGAGTAATTTGCCGATTGGTTTCAGAACGTCTTGCATTGAAATTTACTATTTTTTGCCAGACATTCATTGTGGAACAAAAGTGATTTTCTCGGCGAGATAAGCATTTTGAGTAATTTGCCGATTGGTTTCAGAACGGCTTGCATTGAAATTAACTATTTTTTGCCAGACATTCATTGTGAAAAGAAACTGATTTTCCGGCGAGTAAAACATTTTGAGTAATTTATCGATTGGTTTCAGAACGGCTTGCATTGAAATTAAGTATTTTTTGCCAAACATTCATTGTGGAACAAAAGTGATTTTCTCGGCGAGATAAGCATTTTGAGTAATTTGCCGATTAGTTTCAGAACGGCTTGCATTGAAATTTACTATTTTTTGCCAGACATTCATTGTGGAACAAAAGTGATTTTCTCGGCGAGTTAAGCATGTTGAGTAATTTGCCGATTAGTTTCAGAACGGCTTGCATCACAATTAACTATTTTTTGCCAGGCATTTATTGTGGGGAAAAAAGTGATTTTCTCGGCGAGTTAAGCATTTTGAGTAATTTGCCGATTGGTTTCAGAACGTCTTGCATTGAAATTTACTATTTTTTGCCAGACATTCATTGTGGAACAAAAGTGATTTTCTCGGCGAGTTAAGCATTTTGAGTAATTTACCGATTGGTTTCAGAACGGCTTGCATTGGAATTTACTATTTTTTGCGAGACATTCGTTGTGGGAAAAAACTGATTTTCTCGGCGAGTTAAGCATTTTGAGTAATTTGCCGATTGGTTTCAGAACGTCTTGCATTGAAATTTATTATTTTTTGCCAGACATTCATTGTGGAACAAAAGTGATTTTCACGGCGTTAAGCATTTTGAGTAATTTGCCGATTGGTTTCAGAACGGCTTGCATTGAAATTTACTATTTTTTGCCAGACATTCATTGTGGGGGGAAAAGTGATTTTCCCGGCGAGTTAAGCATTTTGAGTAATTTGCCGATTGGTTTCAGAACGGCTTGCATCACAATTAACTATTTTTTGCCAGGCATTCATTGTGAAAAGAAACTGATTTTCTCGGCGAGTAAAGCATTTTGAGTAATTTATCAATTGGTTTCAGAACGGCTTGCATTGAAATTAACTATTTTTTGCCAGACATTCATTGTGGAACAAAAGTGATTTTCTTGGCGAGATAAGCATTTTGAGTAATTTGCGGATTGGTTTCAGAACGTCTTGCATTGAAATTTACTATTTTTTGCCAGACATTCATTGTGGAACAAAAGTGATTTTCTCGGCGAGATAAGCATTTTGAGTAATTTGCCGATTGGTTTCAGAACGGCTTGCATTGAAATTAACTATTTTTTGCCAGACATTCATTGTGAAAAGAAACTGATTTTCCGGCGAGTAAAGCATTTTGAGTAATTTATCGATTGGTTTCAGAACGGCTTGCATTGAAATTAAGTATTTTTTGCCAAACATTCATTGTGGAACAAAAGTGATTTTCTCGGCGAGATAAGCATTTTGAGTAATTTGCCGATTAGTTTCAGAACGGCTTGCATTGAAATTTACTATTTTTTGCCAGACATTCATTGTGGAACAAAAGTGATTTTCTCGGCGAGTTAAGCATGTTGAGTAATTTGCCGATTAGTTTCAGAACGGCTTGCATCACAATTAACTATTTTTTGCCAGGCATTTATTGTGGGGAAAAAAGTGATTTTCTCGGCGAGTTAAGCATTTTGAGTAATTTGCCGATTGGTTTCAGAACGTCTTGCATTGAAATTTACTATTTTTTGCCAGACATTCATTGTGGAACAAAAGTGATTTTCTCGGCGAGTTAAGCATTTTGAGTAATTTACCGATTGGTTTCAGAACGGCTTGCATTGGAATTTACTATTTTTTGCGAGACATTCGTTGTGGGAAAAAACTGATTTTCTCGGCGAGTTAAGCATTTTGAGTAATTTGCCGATTGGTTTCAGAACGTCTTGCATTGAAATTTATTATTTTTTGCCAGACATTCATTGTGGAACAAAAGTGATTTTCACGGCGAGTTAAGCATTTTGAGTAATTTGCCGATTGGTTTCAGAACGGCTTGCATTGAAATTTACTATTTTTTGCCAGACATTCATTGTGGGGGGAAAAGTGATTTTCCCGGCGAGTTAAGCATTTTGAGTAATTTGCCGATTGGTTTCAGAACGGCTTGCATCACAATTAACTATTTTTTGCCAGGCATTCATTGTGAAAAGAAACTGATTTTCTCGGCGAGTAAAGCATTTTGAGTAATTTATCAATTGGTTTCAGAACGGCTTGCATTGAAATTAACTATTTTTTGCCAGACATTCATTGTGGAACAAAAGTGATTTTCTTGGCGAGATAAGCATTTTGAGTAATTTGCGGATTGGTTTCAGAACGGCTTGCATTGAAATTAACTATTTTTTGCCAGACATTCATTGTGAAAAGAAACTGATTTTCTCGGCGAGTAAAGCATTTTGAGTAATTTATCGATTGGTTTCAGAACGGCTTGCATTCGAATTTACTATTTTTTGCCAGACATTCATTGTGGAACAAAAGTGATTTTCTCGGCGAGTTAAGCATTTTGAGTAATTTGCCGATTGGTTTCAGAACGGCTTGCATTGAAATTAACTATTTTTTGCGAACCATTCATTGTGGGGAAAAAGTGATTTTCTAGGCCATTTAACCATTTTGAGTAATTTGCCGATTGGTTTCAGAACGGCTTGCATCAAAATTAACTATTTTTTGCCAGACATTCATTGTGGGGAAAAAAGTGATTTTCTCGGCGAGTTAAGCATTTTGAGTAATTTGCCGATTGGTTTCAGAACGTCTTGCATTGAAATTTACTATTTTTTGCCAGACATTCGTTGTGGGGAAAAACTGATTTTCTCGGCGAGTTAAGCATTTTGAGTAATTTGCCGATTGGTTTCAGAACGGCTTGCATCAAAATTAACTATTTTTTGCCAGACATTCATTGTGGGGGGAAAAGTGATTTTCCCGGCGAGTTAAGCATTTTGAGTAATTTGCCGATTGGTTTCAGAACGGCTTGCATCACAATTAACTATTTTTTGCCAGGCGTTCATTGTGAAAAGAAACCGATTTTCTCGGCGAGTTAAGCATTTTGAGTAATTTGCCGATTGGTTTCAGAACGTCTTGCATTGAAATTAACTATTTTTTGCCAGACATTCATTGTGGAACAAAAGTGATTTTCTTGGCGAGATAAGCATTTTGAGTAATTTGCCGATTGGTTTCAGAACGGCTTGCATTGGAATTTACTATTTTTTGCCAGACATTCGTTGTGGGAAAAAACTGATTTTCTCGGCGAGTTAAGCATTTTGAGTAATTTGCCGATTGGTTTCAGAACGTCTTGCATTGAAATTTACTATTTTTTGCCAGACATTCGTTGTGGGGAAAAAGTGATTTTCTCGGCGAGTTAAGCATTTTGAGTAATTTGCCGATTGGTTTCAGAACGTCTTGCATTGAAATTTACTATTTTTTGCCAGACATTCATTGTGGAACAAAAGTGATTTTCTCGGCGAGATAAGCATTTTGAGTAATTTGCCGATTGGTTTCAGAACGGCTTGCATTGAAATTAACTATTTTTTGCCAGACATTCATTGTGAAAAGAAACTGATTTTCCGGCGAGTAAAGCATTTTGAGTAATTTATCGATTGGTTTCAGAACGGCTTGCATTGAAATTAAGTATTTTTTGCCAAACATTCATTGTGGAACAAAAGTGATTTTCTCGGCGAGATAAGCATTTTGAGTAATTTGCCGATTAGTTTCAGAACGGCTTGCATTGAAATTTACTATTTTTTGCCAGACATTCATTGTGGAACAAAAGTGATTTTCTCGGCGAGTTAAGCATGTTGAGTAATTTGCCGATTAGTTTCAGAACGGCTTGCATCACAATTAACTATTTTTTGCCAGGCATTTATTGTGGGGAAAAAAGTGATTTTCTCGGCGAGTTAAGCATTTTGAGTAATTTGCCGATTGGTTTCAGAACGTCTTGCATTGAAATTTACTATTTTTTGCCAGACATTCATTGTGGAACAAAAGTGATTTTCTCGGCGAGTTAAGCATTTTGAGTAATTTACCGATTGGTTTCAGAACGGCTTGCATTGGAATTTACTATTTTTTGCGAGACATTCGTTGTGGGAAAAAACTGATTTTCTCGGCGAGTTAAGCATTTTGAGTAATTTGCCGATTGGTTTCAGAACGTCTTGCATTGAAATTTATTATTTTTTGCCAGACATTCATTGTGGAACAAAAGTGATTTTCACGGCGTTAAGCATTTTGAGTAATTTGCCGATTGGTTTCAGAACGGCTTGCATTGAAATTTACTATTTTTTGCCAGACATTCATTGTGGGGGGAAAAGTGATTTTCCCGGCGAGTTAAGCATTTTGAGTAATTTGCCGATTGGTTTCAGAACGGCTTGCATCACAATTAACTATTTTTTGCCAGGCATTCATTGTGAAAAGAAACTGATTTTCTCGGCGAGTAAAGCATTTTGAGTAATTTATCAATTGGTTTCAGAACGGCTTGCATTGAAATTAACTATTTTTTGCCAGACATTCATTGTGGAACAAAAGTGATTTTCTTGGCGAGATAAGCATTTTGAGTAATTTGCGGATTGGTTTCAGAACGGCTTGCATTGAAATTAACTATTTTTTGCCAGACATTCATTGTGAAAAGAAACTGATTTTCTCGGCGAGTTAAGCATTTTGAGTAATTTGCCGATTGGTTTCAGAACGGCTTGCATTCGAATTTACTATTTTTTGCCAGACATTCATTGTGGAACAAAAGTGATTTTCTCGGCGAGTTAAGCATTTTGAGTAATTTGCCGATTGGTTTCAGAACGGCTTGCATTGAAATTAACTATTTTTTGCGAACCATTCATTGTGGGGAAAAAGTGATTTTCTAGGCTAGTTAACCATTTTGAGTAATTTGCCGATTGGTTTCAGAACGGCTTGCATCAAAATTAACTATTTTTTGCCAGACATTCATTGTGGGGAAAAAAGTGATTTTCTCGGCGAGTTAAGCATTTTGAGTAATTTGCCGATTGGTTTCAGAACGTCTTGCATTGAAATTTACTATTTTTTGCCAGACATTCGTTGTGGGGAAAAACTGATTTTCTCGGCGAGTTAAGCATTTTGAGTAATTTGCCGATTGGTTTCAGAACGGCTTGCATCAAAATTAACTATTGTTTGCCAGACATTCATTGTGGGAAAAAAGTGATTTTCTCTGCGAGTTAAGCATTTTGAGTAATTTGCCGATTGGTTTCAGAACGTCTTGCATTGAAATTTACTATTTTTTGCCAGACATTCGTTGTGGGGAAAAACTGATTTTCTCGGCGAGTTAAGCATTTTGAGTAATTTGCCGATTGGTTTCAGAACGTCTTGCATCGAAATTTACTATTTTTTGCCAGACATTCATTGTGGAACAAAAGTGATTTTCTCGGCGAGATAAGCATTTTGAGTAATTTGCCGATTGGTTTCAGAACGGCTTGCATTGAAATTAACTATTTTTTGCCAGACATTCATTGTGAAAAGAAACTGATTTTCCGGCGAGTAAAGCATTTTGAGTAATTTATCGATTGGTTTCAGAACGGCTTGCATTGAAATTAAGTATTTTTTGCCAAACATTCATTGTGGAACAAAAGTGATTTTCTCGGCGAGATAAGCATTTTGAGTAATTTGCCGATTAGTTTCAGAACGGCTTGCATTGAAATTTACTATTTTTTGCCAGACATTCATTGTGGAACAAAAGTGATTTTCTCGGCGAGTTAAGCATGTTGAGTAATTTGCCGATTAGTTTCAGAACGGCTTGCATCACAATTAACTATTTTTTGCCAGGCATTCATTGTGGGGAAAAAAGTGATTTTCTCGGCGAGTTAAGCATTTTGAGTAATTTGCCGATTGGTTCAGAACGTCTTGCATTGAAATTTACAATTTTTTGCCAGACATTCATTGTGGAACAAAAGTGATTTTCTCGGCGAGTTAAGCATTTTGAGTAATTTACCGATTGGTTTCAGAACGTCTTGCATTGAAATTTATTATTTTTTGCCAGACATTCATTGTGGAACAAAAGTGATTTTCACGGCGAGTTAAGCATTTTGAGTAATTTGCCGATTGGTTTCAGAACGGCTTGCATTGAAATTTACTATTTTTTGCCAGACATTCATTGTGGGGGGAAAAGTGATTTTCCCGGCGAGTTAAGCATTTTGAGTAATTTGCCGATTGGTTTCAGAACGGCTTGCATCACAATTAACTATTTTTTGCCAGGCATTCATTGTGGAACAAAAGTGATTTTCTCGGCGAGATAAGCATTTTGAGTAATTTGCCGATTGGTTTCAGAACGGCTTGCATTGAAATTAACTATTTTTTGCCAGACATTCATTGTGAAAAGAAACTGATTTTCTCGGCGAGTAAAGCATTTTGAGCAATTTATCAATTGGTTTCAGAACGGCTTGCATTGAAATTAACTATTTTTTGCCAAACATTCATTGTGGAACAAAAGTGATTTTCTCGGCGAGATAAGCATTTTGAGTAATTTGCCGATTGGTTTCAGAACGGCTTGCATGAAATTAACTATTTTTTGTCAGACATTCATTGTGAAAAGAAACTGATTTTCTCGGCGAATAAAGCATTTTGAGTAATTTACCGATTGGTTTCAGAACGGCTTGCATTGGAATTTACTATTTTTTGCCAGACATTCATTGTGGGGGGAAAAGTGATTTTCCCGGCGAGTTAAGCATTTTGAGTAATTTGCCGATTGGTTTCAGAACGGCTTGCATCACAATTAACTATTTTTTCCAGGCATTCATTGTGGAACAAAAGTGATTTTCTCGGCGAGATAAGCATTTTGAGTAATTTGCCGATTGGTTTCAGAACGGCTTGCATTGAAATTAACTATTTTTTGCCAGACATTCATTGTGAAAAGAAACTGATTTTCTCGGCGAGTAAAGCATTTTGAGTAATTTATCAATTGGTTTCAGAACGGCTTGCATTGAAATTAACTATTTTTTGCCAGACATTCATTGTGGAACAAAAGTGATTTTCTTGGCGAGATAAGCATTTTGAGTAATTTGCCGATTGGTTTCAGAACGGCTTGCATTGAAATTAACTATTTTTTGCCAGACATTCATTGTGAAAAGAAACTGATTTTCTCGGCGAGTAAAGCATTTTGAGTAATTTATCGATTGGTTTCAGAACGGCTTGCATTCGAATTTACTATTTTTTGCCAGACATTCATTGTGGAACAAAAGTGATTTTCTCGGCGAGTTAAGCATTTTGAGTAATTTGCCGATTGGTTTCAGAACGGCTTGCATTGAAATTAACTATTTTTTGCGAACCATTCATTGTGGGGAAAAAGTGATTTTCTAGGCTAGTTAACCATTTTGAGTAATTTGCCGATTGGTTTCAAAACGGCTTGCATCAAAATTAACTATTTTTTGCCAGACATTCATTGTGGGGAAAAAAGTGATTTTCTCGGCGAGTTAAGCATTTTGAGTAATTTGCCGATTGGTTTCAGAACGTCTTGCATTGAAATTTACTATTTTTTGCCAGACATTCGTTGTGGGGAAAAACTGATTTTCTCGGCGAGTTAAGCATTTTGAGTAATTTGCCGATTGGTTTCAGAACGGCTTGCATCAAAATTAACTATTGTTTGCCAGACATTCATTGTGGGAAAAAAATGATTTTCTCTGCGAGTTAAGCATTTTGAGTAATTTGCCGATTGGTTTCAGAACGTCTTGCATTGAAATTTACTATTTTTTGCCAGACATTCGTTGTGGGGAAAAACTGATTTTCTCGGCGAGTTAAGCATTTTGAGTAATTTGCCGATTGGTTTCAGAACGTCTTGCATTGAAATTTACTATTTTTTGCCAGACATTCATTGTGGAACAAAAGTGATTTTCTCGGCGAGATAAGCATTTTGAGTAATTTGCCGATTAGTTTCAGAACGGCTTGCATTGAAATTTACTATTTTTTGCCAGACATTCATTGTGGAACAAAAGTGATTTTCTCTGCGAGTTAAGCATGTTGAGTAATTTGCCGATTAGTTTCAGAACGGCTTGCATCACAATTAACTATTTTTTGCCAGGCATTCATTGTGGGGAAAAAAGTGATTTTCTCGGCGAGTTAAGCATTTTGAGTAATTTGCCGATTGGTTTCAGAACGTCTTGCATTGAAATTTACTATTTTTTGCCAGACATTCATTGTGGAACAAAAGTGATTTTCTCGGCGAGTTAAGCATTTTGAGTAATTTACCGATTGGTTTCAGAACGGCTTGCATTGGAATTTACTATTTTTTGCCAGACATTCGTTGTGGGAAAAAACTGATTTTCTCGGCGAGTTAAGCATTTTGAGTAATTTGCCGATTGGTTTCAGAACGTCTTGCATTGAAATTTATTATTTTTTGCCAGACATTCATTGTGGAACAAAAGTGATTTTCACGGCGAGTTAAGCATTTTGAGTAATTTGCCGATTGGTTTCAGAACGGCTTGCATTGAAATTTACTATTTTTTGCCAGAGATTCATTGTGGGGGGAAAAGTGATTTTCCCGGCGAGTTAAGCATTTTGAGTAATTTGCCGATTGGTTTCAGAACGGCTTGCATCACAATTAACTATTTTTTGCCAGGCATTCATTGTGGAACAAAAGTGATTTTCTCGGCGAGATAAGCATTTTGAGTAATTTATCAATTGGTTTCAGAACGACTTGCATTGAAATTAACTATTTTTTGCCAAACATTCATTGTGGAACAAAAGTGATTTTCTCGGCGAGATAAGCATTTTGAGTAATTTGCCGATTGGTTTCAGAACGGCTTGCATGAAATTAACTATTTTTTGCCAGACATTCATTGTGAAAAGAATCTGATTTTCTCGGCGAATAAAGCATTTTGAGTAATTTACCGATTGGTTTCAGAACGGCTTGCATTGGAATTTACTATTTTTTGCCAGACATTCATTGTGGGGGGAAAAGTGATTTTCCCGGCGAGTTAAGCATTTTGAGTAATTTGCCGATTGGTTTCAGAACGGCTTGCATTGAAATTTACTATTTTTTGCCAGACATTCATTGTGGGGGGAAAAGTGATTTTCCCGGCGAGTTAACCATTTTGAGTAATTTGCCGATTGGTTTCAGAACGGCTTGCATCACAATTAACTATTTTTTGCCAGGCATTCATTGTGGAACAAAAGTGATTTTCTCGGCGAGATAAGCATTTTGAGTAATTTGCCGATTGGTTTCAGAACGGCTTGCATTGAAATTAACTATTTTTTGCCAGACATTCATTGTGAAAAGAAACTGATTTTCTCGGCGAGTAAAGCATTTTGAGTAATTTATCAATTGGTTGCAGAACGGCTTGCATTGAAATTAACTATTTTTTGCCAAACATTCATTGTGGAACAAAAGTGATTTTCTCGGCGAGATAAGCATTTTGAGTAATTTGCCGATTGGTTTCAGAACGGCTTGCATGAAATTAACTATTTTTTGCCAGACATTCATTGTGAAAAGAAACTGATTTTCTCGGCGAATAAAGCATTTTGAGTAATTTACCGATTGGTTTCAGAACGGCTTGCATTGGAATTTACTATTTTTTGCCAGACATTCATTGTGGAACAAAAGTGATTTTCACGGCGAGTTAAGCATTTTGAGTAATTTGCCGATTGGTTTCAGAACGGCTTGCATTGAAATTTCCTATTTTTTGCCAGACATTCATTGTGGAACAAAAGTGATTTTCACGGCGAGTTAAGCATTTTGAGTAATTTGCCGATTGGTTTCAGAACGGCTTGCATTGAAGTTTACCATTTTTTGGCCAGGCATTCATTGTGGGGAAAAAGTGATTTTCTCGGCGAGTTAATCATTTTGAGTAATTTGCCGATTGGTTTCAGAACGGCTTGCATTGAAATTTACTATTTTTTGCCAGGCATTCATTGTGGAACAAAAGTGATTTTCTCGGCGAGTTAAGCATTTTGAGTAATTTGCCGATTGGTTTCAGAACGCCTTGCATCGAAATTAACTATTTTTTGCCAGCCATTCATTGTGGAACAAAAGTGATTTTCTCGGCGAGTTAAGCATTTTGAGTAAGTAGCCGATTGGTTTCAGAACGGCTTGCATTGAAATTTACTATTTTTTGCCAGACATTCATTGTGGGGGGAAAAGTGATTTTCCCGGCGAGTTAAGCATTTTGAGTAATTTGCCGATTGGTTTCAGAACGGCTTGCATCACAATTAACTATTTTTTGCCAGGCATTCATTGTGGAACAAAAGTGATTTTCTCGGCGAGATAAGCATTTTGAGTAATTTGCCGATTGGTTTCAGAACGGCTTGCATTGAAATTAACTATTTTTTGCCAGACATTCATTGTGAAAAGAAACTGATTTTCTCGGCGAGTAAAGCATTTTGAGTAATTTATCAATTGGTTTCAGAACGGCTTGCATTGAAATTAACTATTTTTTGCCAAACATTCATTGTGGAACAAAAGTGATTTTCTCGGCGAGATAAGCATTTTGAGTAATTTGCCGATTGGTTTCAGAACGGCTTGCATGAAATTAACTATTTTTTGCCAGACATTCATTGTGAAAAGAAACTGATTTTCTCGGCGAGTAAAGCATTTTGAGTAATTTATCGATTGGTTTCAGAACGGCTTGCATTCGAATTTACTATTTTTTGCCAGACATTCATTGTGGAACAAAAGTGATTTTCTCGGCGAGTTAAGCATTTTGAGTAATTTGCCGATTGGTTTCAGAACGGCTTGCAATGAAATTAACTATTTTTTGCGAACCATTCATTGTGGGGAAAAAGTGATTATCTAGGCTAGTTAATCATTTTGAGTAATTTGCCGATTGGTTTCAGAACGGCTTGCATCAAAATTAACTATTTTTTGCCAGACATTCTATTTTTGCCAGACATTCGTTGTGGGGAAAAACTGATTTTCTCGGCGAGTTAAGCATTTTGAGTAATTTGCCGATTGGTTTCAGAACGGCTTGCATCAAAATTAACTATTTTTTGCCAGACATTCATTGTGGGAAAAAAGTGATTTTCTCGGCGAGTTAAGCATTTTGAGTAATTTGCCGATTGGTTTCAGAACGTCTTGCATTGAAATTTACTATTTTTCGCCAGACATTCGTTGTGGAGAAAAACTGATTTTCTCGGCGAGTTAAGCATTTTGAGTAATTTGCCGATTGGTTTCAGAACGTCTTGCATTGAAATTTACTATTTTTTGCCAGACATTCATTGTGGAACAAAAGTGATTTTCTCGGCGAGATAAGCATTTTGAGTAATTTGCCGATTGGTTTCAGAACGGCTTGCATTGAAATTAACTATTTTTTGCCAGACATTCATTGTGAAAAGAAACTGATTTTCCGGCGAGTAAAGCATTTTGAGTAATTTATCGATTGGTTTCAGAACGGCTTGCATTGAAATTAAGTATTTTTTGCCAAACATTCATTGTGGAACAAAAGTGATTTTCTCGGCGAGATAAGCATTTTGAGTAATTTGCCGATTAGTTTCAGAACGGCTTGCATTGAAATTTACTATTTTTTGCCAGACATTCATTGTGGAACAAAAGTGATTTTCTCGGCGAGTTAAGCATGTTGAGTAATTTGCCGATTAGTTTCAGAACGGCTTGCATCACAATTAACTATTTTTTGCCAGGCATTCATTGTGGGGAAAAAAGTGATTTTCTCGGCGAGTTAAGCATTTTGAGTAATTTGCCGATTGGTTTCAGAACGTCTTGCATTGAAATTTACTATTTTTTGCCAGACATTCGTTGTGGGGAAAAACTGATTTTCTCGGCGAGTTAAGCATTTTGAGTAATTTGCCGATTGGTTTCAGAACGGCTTGCATCAAAATTAACTATTTTTTGCCAGACATTCATTGTGGGAAAAAAGTGATTTTCTCGGCGAGTTAAGCATTTTGAGTAATTTGCCGATTGGTTTCAGAACGTCTTGCATTGAAATTTACTATTTTTTGCCAGACATTCATTGTGGAACAAAAGTGATTTTCTCGGCGAGATAAGCATTTTGAGTAATTTGCCGATTGGTTTCAGAACGGCTTGCATTGAAATTAACTATTTTTTGCCAGGCATTCATTGTGGGGAAAAAAGTGATTTTCTCGGCGAGTTAAGCATTTTGAGTAATTTGCCGATTGGTTTCAGAACGGCTTGCATCAAAATTAACTATTGTTTGCCAGACATTCATTGTGGGAAAAAAGTGATTTTCTCTGCGAGTTAAGCATTTTGAGTAATTTGCCGATTGGTTTCAGAACGTCTTGCATTGAAATTTACTATTTTTTGCCAGACATTCGTTGTGGGGAAAAACTGATTTTCTCGGCGAGTTAAGCATTTTGAGTAATTTGCCGATTGGTTTCAGAACGTCTTGCATTGAAATTTACTATTTTTTGCCAGACATTCATTGTGGAACAAAAGTGATTTTCTCGGCGAGATAAGCATTTTGAGTAATTTGCCGATTAGTTTCAGAACGGCTTGCATTGAAATTTACTATTTTTTGCCAGACATTCATTGTGGAACAAAAGTGATTTTCTCTGCGAGTTAAGCATGTTGAGTAATTTGCCGATTAGTTTCAGAACGGCTTGCATCACAATTAACTATTTTTTGCCAGGCATTCATTGTGGGGAAAAAAGTGATTTTCTCGGCGAGTTAAGCATTTTGAGTAATTTGCCGATTGGTTTCAGAACGTCTTGCATTGAAATTTACTATTTTTTGCCAGACATTCATTGTGGAACAAAAGTGATTTTCTCGGCGAGTTAAGCATTTTGAGTAATTTACCGATTGGTTTCAGAACGGCTTGCATTGGAATTTACTATTTTTTGCCAGACATTCGTTGTGGGAAAAAACTGATTTTCTCGGCGAGTTAAGCATTTTGAGTAATTTGCCGATTGGTTTCAGAACGTCTTGCATTGAAATTTATTATTTTTTGCCAGACATTCATTGTGGAACAAAAGTGATTTTCACGGCGAGTTAAGCATTTTGAGTAATTTGCCGATTGGTTTCAGAACGGCTTGCATTGAAATTTACTATTTTTTGCCAGAGATTCATTGTGGGGGGAAAAGTGATTTTCCCGGCGAGTTAAGCATTTTGAGTAATTTGCCGATTGGTTTCAGAACGGCTTGCATCACAATTAACTATTTTTTGCCAGGCATTCATTGTGGAACAAAAGTGATTTTCTCGGCGAGATAAGCATTTTGAGTAATTTATCAATTGGTTTCAGAACGACTTGCATTGAAATTAACTATTTTTTGCCAAACATTCATTGTGGAACAAAAGTGATTTTCTCGGCGAGATAAGCATTTTGAGTAATTTGCCGATTGGTTTCAGAACGGCTTGCATGAAATTAACTATTTTTTGCCAGACATTCATTGTGAAAAGAATCTGATTTTCTCGGCGAATAAAGCATTTTGAGTAATTTACCGATTGGTTTCAGAACGGCTTGCATTGGAATTTACTATTTTTTGCCAGACATTCATTGTGGGGGGAAAAGTGATTTTCCCGGCGAGTTAAGCATTTTGAGTAATTTGCCGATTGGTTTCAGAACGGCTTGCATTGAAATTTACTATTTTTTGCCAGACATTCATTGTGGGGGGAAAAGTGATTTTCCCGGCGAGTTAACCATTTTGAGTAATTTGCCGATTGGTTTCAGAACGGCTTGCATCACAATTAACTATTTTTTGCCAGGCATTCATTGTGGAACAAAAGTGATTTTCTCGGCGAGATAAGCATTTTGAGTAATTTGCCGATTGGTTTCAGAACGGCTTGCATTGAAATTAACTATTTTTTGCCAGACATTCATTGTGAAAAGAAACTGATTTTCTCGGCGAGTAAAGCATTTTGAGTAATTTATCAATTGGTTGCAGAACGGCTTGCATTGAAATTAACTATTTTTTGCCAAACATTCATTGTGGAACAAAAGTGATTTTCTCGGCGAGATAAGCATTTTGAGTAATTTGCCGATTGGTTTCAGAACGGCTTGCATGAAATTAACTATTTTTTGCCAGACATTCATTGTGAAAAGAAACTGATTTTCTCGGCGAATAAAGCATTTTGAGTAATTTACCGATTGGTTTCAGAACGGCTTGCATTGGAATTTACTATTTTTTGCCAGACATTCATTGTGGAACAAAAGTGATTTTCACGGCGAGTTAAGCATTTTGAGTAATTTGCCGATTGGTTTCAGAACGGCTTGCATTGAAATTTCCTATTTTTTGCCAGACATTCATTGTGGAACAAAAGTGATTTTCACGGCGAGTTAAGCATTTTGAGTAATTTGCCGATTGGTTTCAGAACGGCTTGCATTGAAGTTTACCATTTTTTGGCCAGGCATTCATTGTGGGGAAAAAGTGATTTTCTCGGCGAGTTAATCATTTTGAGTAATTTGCCGATTGGTTTCAGAACGGCTTGCATTGAAATTTACTATTTTTTGCCAGGCATTCATTGTGGAACAAAAGTGATTTTCTCGGCGAGTTAAGCATTTTGAGTAATTTGCCGATTGGTTTCAGAACGCCTTGCATCGAAATTAACTATTTTTTGCCAGCCATTCATTGTGGAACAAAAGTGATTTTCTCGGCGAGTTAAGCATTTTGAGTAAGTAGCCGATTGGTTTCAGAACGGCTTGCATTGAAATTTACTATTTTTTGCCAGACATTCATTGTGGGGGGAAAAGTGATTTTCCCGGCGAGTTAAGCATTTTGAGTAATTTGCCGATTGGTTTCAGAACGGCTTGCATCACAATTAACTATTTTTTGCCAGGCATTCATTGTGGAACAAAAGTGATTTTCTCGGCGAGATAAGCATTTTGAGTAATTTGCCGATTGGTTTCAGAACGGCTTGCATTGAAATTAACTATTTTTTGCCAGACATTCATTGTGAAAAGAAACTGATTTTCTCGGCGAGTAAAGCATTTTGAGTAATTTATCAATTGGTTTCAGAACGGCTTGCATTGAAATTAACTATTTTTTGCCAAACATTCATTGTGGAACAAAAGTGATTTTCTCGGCGAGATAAGCATTTTGAGTAATTTGCCGATTGGTTTCAGAACGGCTTGCATGAAATTAACTATTTTTTGCCAGACATTCATTGTGAAAAGAAACTGATTTTCTCGGCGAGTAAAGCATTTTGAGTAATTTATCGATTGGTTTCAGAACGGCTTGCATTCGAATTTACTATTTTTTGCCAGACATTCATTGTGGAACAAAAGTGATTTTCTCGGCGAGTTAAGCATTTTGAGTAATTTGCCGATTGGTTTCAGAACGGCTTGCAATGAAATTAACTATTTTTTGCGAACCATTCATTGTGGGGAAAAAGTGATTATCTAGGCTAGTTAATCATTTTGAGTAATTTGCCGATTGGTTTCAGAACGGCTTGCATCAAAATTAACTATTTTTTGCCAGACATTCTATTTTTGCCAGACATTCGTTGTGGGGAAAAACTGATTTTCTCGGCGAGTTAAGCATTTTGAGTAATTTGCCGATTGGTTTCAGAACGGCTTGCATCAAAATTAACTATTTTTTGCCAGACATTCATTGTGGGAAAAAAGTGATTTTCTCGGCGAGTTAAGCATTTTGAGTAATTTGCCGATTGGTTTCAGAACGTCTTGCATTGAAATTTACTATTTTTCGCCAGACATTCGTTGTGGAGAAAAACTGATTTTCTCGGCGAGTTAAGCATTTTGAGTAATTTGCCGATTGGTTTCAGAACGTCTTGCATTGAAATTTACTATTTTTTGCCAGACATTCATTGTGGAACAAAAGTGATTTTCTCGGCGAGATAAGCATTTTGAGTAATTTGCCGATTGGTTTCAGAACGGCTTGCATTGAAATTAACTATTTTTTGCCAGACATTCATTGTGAAAAGAAACTGATTTTCCGGCGAGTAAAGCATTTTGAGTAATTTATCGATTGGTTTCAGAACGGCTTGCATTGAAATTAAGTATTTTTTGCCAAACATTCATTGTGGAACAAAAGTGATTTTCTCGGCGAGATAAGCATTTTGAGTAATTTGCCGATTAGTTTCAGAACGGCTTGCATTGAAATTTACTATTTTTTGCCAGACATTCATTGTGGAACAAAAGTGATTTTCTCGGCGAGTTAAGCATGTTGAGTAATTTGCCGATTAGTTTCAGAACGGCTTGCATCACAATTAACTATTTTTTGCCAGGCATTCATTGTGGGGAAAAAAGTGATTTTCTCGGCGAGTTAAGCATTTTGAGTAATTTGCCGATTGGTTTCAGAACGTCTTGCATTGAAATTTACTATTTTTTGCCAGACATTCGTTGTGGGGAAAAACTGATTTTCTCGGCGAGTTAAGCATTTTGAGTAATTTGCCGATTGGTTTCAGAACGGCTTGCATCAAAATTAACTATTTTTTGCCAGACATTCATTGTGGGAAAAAAGTGATTTTCTCGGCGAGTTAAGCATTTTGAGTAATTTGCCGATTGGTTTCAGAACGTCTTGCATTGAAATTTACTATTTTTTGCCAGACATTCATTGTGGAACAAAAGTGATTTTCTCGGCGAGATAAGCATTTTGAGTAATTTGCCGATTGGTTTCAGAACGGCTTGCATTGAAATTAACTATTTTTTGCCAGACATTCATTGTGAAAAGAAACTGATTTTCCGGCGAGTAAAGCATTTTGAGTAATTTATCGATTGGTTTCAGAACGGCTTGCATTGAAATTAAGTATTTTTTGCCAAACATTCATTGTGGAACAAAAGTGATTTTCTCGGCGAGATAAGCATTTTGAGTAATTTGCCGATTAGTTTCAGAACGGCTTGCATTGAAATTTACTATTTTTTGCCAGACATTCATTGTGGGGGGAAAAGTGATTTTCCCGGCGAGTTAAGCATTTTGAGTAATTTGCCGATTGGTTTCAGAACGGCTTGCATCACAATTAACTATTTTTTGCCAGGCATTCATTGTGGGGAAAAAAGTGATTTTCTCGGCGAGTTAAGCATTTTGAGTAATTTGCCGATTGGTTTCAGAACGTCTTGCATTGAAATTTACTATTTTTTGCCAGACATTTGTTGTGGGAAAAAACTGATTTTCTCGGCGAGTTAATCATTTTGAGTAATTTGCCGATTGGTTTCAGAACGGCTTGCATTGAAATTTACTATTTTTTGCCAGGCATTCATTGTGGAACAAAAGTGATTTTCTCGGCGAGTTAAGCATTTTGAGTAATTTGCCGATTGGTTTCAGAACGGCTTGCATTGAAATTTACTATTTTTTGCCAGACATTCATTGTGGGGGGAAAAGTGATTTTCCCGGCGAGTTAAGCATTTTGAGTAATTTGCCGATTGGTTTCAGAACGGCTTGCATCACAATTAACTATTTTTTGCCAGGCATTCATTGTGGAACAAAAGTGTTTTCTCGGCGAGATAAGCATTTTGAGTAATTTGCCGATTGGTTTCAGAACGGCTTGCATTGAAATTAACTATTTTTTGCCAGACATTCATTGTGAAAAGAAACTGATTTTCTCGGCGAGATAAGCATTTTGAGTAATTTGCCGATTGGTTTCAGAACGGCTTGCATTGAAATTAACTATTTTTTGCCAGACATTCATTGTGAAAAGAAACTGATTTTCTCGGCGAGTAAAGCATTTTGAGTAATTTATCAATTGGTTTCAGAACGGCTTGCATTGAAATTAACTATTTTTTGCCAAACATTCATTGTGGAACAAAAGTGATTTTCTCGGCGAGATAAGCATTTTGAGTAATTTGCCGATTGGTTTCAGAACGTCTTGCATGAAATTAACTATTTTTTGCCAGACATTCATTGTGAAAAGAAACTGATTTTCTCGGCGAATAAAGCATTTTGAGTAATTTACCGATTGGTTTCAGAACGGCTTGCATTGGAATTTACTATTTTGTGCCAGACATTCATTGTGGGGGGAAAAGTGATTTTCCCGGCGAGTTAAGCATTTTGAGTAATTTGCCGATTGGTTTCAGAACGGCTTGCATTGAAATTTCCTATTTTTTGCCAGACATTCATTGTGGAACAAAAGTGATTTTCACGGCGAGTTAAGCATTTTGAGTAATTTGCCGATTGGTTTCAGAACGGCTTGCATTGAAATTTACTATTTTTTGCCAGACATTCATTGTGGGGGGAAAAGTGATTTTCCCGGCGAGTTAACCATTTTGAGTAATTTGCCGATTGGTTTCAGAACGGCTTGCATCACAATTAACTATTTTTTGCCGTGCATTCATTGTGGAACAAAAGTGATTTTCTCGGCGAGATAAGCATTTTGAGTAATTTGCCGATTGGTTTCAGAACGGCTTGCATTGAAATTAACTATTTTTTGCCAGACATTCATTGTGAAAAGAAACTGATTTTCTCGGCGAGTAAAGCATTTTGAGTAATTTATCAATTGGTTTCAGAACGGCTTGCATTGAAATTAACTATTTTTTGCCAAACATTCATTGTGGAACAAAAGTGATTTTCTCGGCGAGATAAGCATTTTGAGGAATTTGCCGATTGGTTTCAGAACGGCTTGCATGAAATTAACTATTTTTTGCCAGACATTCATTGTGAAAAGAAACTGATTTTCTCGGCGAATAAAGCATTTTGAGTAATTTACCGATTGGTTTCAGAACGGCTTGCATTGGAATTTACTATTTTTTGCCAGACATTCATTGTGGGGGGAAAAGTGATTTTCCCGGCGAGTTAAGCATTTTGAGTAATTTGCCGATTGGTTTCAGAACGGCTTGCATTGAAATTTCCTATTTTTTGCCAGACATTCATTGTGGAACAAAAGTGATTTTCACGGCGAGTTAAGCATTTTGAGTAATTTGCCGATTGGTTTCAGAACGGCTTGCATTGAAATTTACCATTTTTTGGCCAGGCATTCATTGTGGGGAAAAAGTGATTTTCTCGGCGAATTAATCATTTTGAGTAATTTGCCGATTGGTTTCAGAACGGCTTGCATTGAAATTTACTATTTTTTGCCAGGCATTCATTGTGGAACAAAAGTGATTTTCTCGGCGAGTTAAGCATTTTGAGTAATTTGCCGATTGGTTTCAGAACGCCTTGCATCGAAATTAACTATTTTTTGCCAGGCATTCATTGTGGAACAAAAGTGATTTTCTCGGCGAGTTAAGCATTTTGAGTAAGTTGCCGATTGGTTTCAGAACGGCTTGCATTGAAATTTACTATTTTTTGCCAGACATTCATTGTGGGGGGAAAAGTGATTTTCCCGGCGAGTTAAGCATTTTGAGTAATTTGCCGATTGGTTTCAGAACGGCTTGCATCACAATTAACTATTTTTTGCCAGGCATTCATTGTGGAACAAAAGTGATTTTCTCGGCGAGATAAGCATTTTGAGTAATTTGCCGATTGGTTTCAGAACGGCTTGCATTGAAAATAACTATTTTTTGCCAGACATTCATTGTGAAAAGAAACTGATTTTCTCGGCGAGTAAAGCATTTTGAGTAATTTATCAATTGGTTTCAGAACGGCTTGCATTGAAATTAACTATTTTTTGCGAACCATTCATTGTGGGGAAAAAGTGATTATCTAGGCTAGTTAATCATTTTGATTAATTTGCCGATTGGTTTCAGAACGGCTTGCATCAAAATTAACTATTTTTTGCCAGACATTCTATTTTTGCCAGACATTCGTTGTGGGGAAAACTGATTTTCTCGGCGAGTTAAGCATTTTGAGTAATTTGCCGATTGGTTTCAGAACGGCTTGCATCAAAATTAACTATTTTTTGCCAGACATTCATTGTGGGAAAAAAGTGATTTTCTCGGCGAGTTAAGCATTTTGAGTAATTTGCCGATTGGTTTCAGAACGTCTTGCATTGAAATTTACTATTTTTCGCCAGACATTCGTTGTGGAGAAAAACTGATTTTCTCGGCGAGTTAAGCATTTTGAGTAATTTGCCGATTGGTTTCAGAACGTCTTGCATTGAAATTTACTATTTTTTGCCAGACATTCATTGTGGAACAAAAGTGATTTTCTCGGCGAGATAAGCATTTTGAGTAATTTGCCGATTGGTTTCAGAACGGCTTGCATTGAAATTAACTATTTTTTGCCAGACATTCATTGTGAAAAGAAACTGATTTTCCGGCGAGTAAAGCATTTTGAGTAATTTATCGATTGGTTTCAGAACGGCTTGCATTGAAATTAAGTATTTTTTGCCAAACATTCATTGTGGAACAAAAGTGATTTTCTCGGCGAGATAAGCATTTTGAGTAATTTGCCGATTAGTTTCAGAACGGCTTGCATTGAAATTAACTATTTTTTGCCAGACATTCATTGTGGAACAAAACTGATTTTCCGGCGAGTAAAGCATTTTGAGTAATTTATCGATTGGTTTCAGAACGGCTTGCATTGAAATTAAGTATTTTTTGCCAAACATTCATTGTGGAACAAAAGTGATTTTCTCGGCGAGTTAAGCATGTTGAGTAATTTGCCGATTAGTTTCAGAACGGCTTGCATCACAATTAACTATTTTTTGCCAGGCATTCATTGTGGGGAAAAAAGTGATTTTCTCGGCGAGTTAAGCATTTTGAGTAATTTGCCGATTGGTTTCAGAACGTCTTGCATTGAAATTTACTATTTTTTGCCAGACATTCGTTGTGGGGAAAAACTGATTTTCTCGGCGAGTTAAGCATTTTGAGTAATTTGCCGATTGGTTTCAGAACGGCTTGCATCAAAATTAACTATTTTTTGCCAGACATTCATTGTGGGAAAAAAGTGATTTTCTCGGCGAGTTAAGCATTTTGAGTAATTTGCCGATTGGTTTCAGAACGTCTTGCATTGAAATTTACTATTTTTTGCCAGACATTCTTTGTGGGGAAAAACTGATTTTCTCGGCGAGTTAAGCATTTTGAGTAATTTGCCGATTGGTTTCAGAACGTCTTGCATTGAAATTTACTATTTTTTGCCAGACATTCATTGTGGAACAAAAGTGATTTTCTCGGCGAGATAAGCATTTTGAGTAATTTGCCGATTGGTTTCAGAACGGCTTGCATTGAAATTAACTATTTTTTGCCAGACATTCATTGTGAAAAGAAACTGATTTTCCGGCGAGTAAAGCATTTTGAGTAATTTATCGATTGGTTTCAGAACGGCTTGCATTGAAATTAAGTATTTTTTGCCAAACATTCATTGTGGAACAAAAGTGATTTTCTCGGCGAGATAAGCATTTTGAGTAATTTGCCGATTAGTTTCAGAACGGCTTGCATTGAAATTTACTATTTTTTGCCAGACATTCATTGTGGGGGGAAAAGTGATTTTCCCGGCGAGTTAAGCATTTTGAGTAATTTGCCGATTGGTTTCAGAACGGCTTGCATCACAATTAACTATTTTTTGCCAGGCATTCATTGTGGGGAAAAAAGTGATTTTCTCGGCGAGTTAAGCATTTTGAGTAATTTGCCGATTGGTTTCAGAACGTCTTGCATTGAAATTTACTATTTTTTGCCAGACATTTGTTGTGGGAAAAAACTGATTTTCTCTGCGAGTTAATCATTTTGAGTAATTTGCCGATTGGTTTCAGAACGGCTTGCATTGAAATTTACTATTTTTTGCCAGGCATTCATTGTGGAACAAAAGTGATTTTCTCGGCGAGTTAAGCATTTTGAGTAATTTGCCGATTGGTTTCAGAACGCCTTGCATCGAAATTAACTATTTTTTGCCAGCCATTCATTGTGGAACAAAAGTGATTTTCTCGGCGAGTTAAGCATTTTGAGTAAGTTGCCGATTGGTTTCAGAACGGCTTGCATTGAAATTTACTATTTTTTGCCAGACATTCATTGTGGGGGGAAAAGTGATTTTCCCGGCGAGTTAAGCATTTTGAGTAATTTGCCGATTGGTTTCAGAACGGCTTGCATCAGAATTAACTATTTTTTGCCAGGCATTCATTGTGGAACAAAAGTGTTTTCTCGGCGAGATAAGCATTTTGAGTAATTTGCCGATTGGTTTCAGAACGGCTTGCATTGAAATTAACTATTTTTTGCCAGACATTCATTGTGAAAAGAAACTGATTTTCTCGGCGAGATAAGCATTTTGAGTAATTTGCCGATTGGTTTCAGAACGGCTTGCATTGAAATTAACTATTTTTTGCCAGACATTCATTGTGAAAAGAAACTGATTTTCTCGGCGAGTAAAGCATTTTGAGTAATTTATCAATTGGTTTCAGAACGGCTTGCATTGAAATTAACTATTTTTTGCCAAACATTCATTGTGGAACAAAAGTGATTTTCTCGGCGAGATAAGCATTTTGAGTAATTTGCCGATTGGTTTCAGAACGTCTTGCATGAAATTAACTATTTTTTGCCAGACATTCATTGTGAAAAGAAACTGATTTTCTCGGCGAATAAAGCATTTTGAGTAATTTACCGATTGGTTTCAGAACGGCTTGCATTGGAATTTACTATTTTGTGCCAGACATTCATTGTGGGGGGAAAAGTGATTTTCCCGGCGAGTTAAGCATTTTGAGTAATTTGCCGATTGGTTTCAGAACGGCTTGCATTGAAATTTCCTATTTTTTGCCAGACATTCATTGTGGAACAAAAGTGATTTTCACGGCGAGTTAAGCATTTTGAGTAATTTGCCGATTGGTTTCAGAACGGCTTGCATTGAAATTTACTATTTTTTGCCAGACATTCATTGTGGGGGGAAAAGTGATTTTCCCGGCGAGTTAACCATTTTGAGTAATTTGCCGATTGGTTTCAGAACGGCTTGCATCACAATTAACTATTTTTTGCCGTGCATTCATTGTGGAACAAAAGTGATTTTCTCGGCGAGATAAGCATTTTGAGTAATTTGCCGATTGGTTTCAGAACGGCTTGCATTGAAATTAACTATTTTTTGCCAGACATTCATTGTGAAAAGAAACTGATTTTCTCGGCGAGTAAAGCATTTTGAGTAATTTATCAATTGGTTTCAGAACGGCTTGCATTGAAATTAACTATTTTTTGCCAAACATTCATTGTGGAACAAAAGTGATTTTCTCGGCGAGATAAGCATTTTGAGGAATTTGCCGATTGGTTTCAGAACGGCTTGCATGAAATTAACTATTTTTTGCCAGACATTCATTGTGAAAAGAAACTGATTTTCTCGGCGAATAAAGCATTTTGAGTAATTTACCGATTGGTTTCAGAACGGCTTGCATTGGAATTTACTATTTTTTGCCAGACATTCATTGTGGGGGGAAAAGTGATTTTCCCGGCGAGTTAAGCATTTTGAGTAATTTGCCGATTGGTTTCAGAACGGCTTGCATTGAAATTTACTATTTTTTGCCAGGCATTCATTGTGGAACAAAAGTGATTTTCTCGGCGAGTTAAGCATTTTGAGTAATTTGCCGATTGGTTTCAGAACGCCTTGCATCGAAATTAACTATTTTTTGCCAGGCATTCATTGTGGAACAAAAGTGATTTTCTCGGCGAGTTAAGCATTTTGAGTAAGTTGCCGATTGGTTTCAGAACGGCTTGCATTGAAATTTACTATTTTTTGCCAGACATTCATTGTGGGGGGAAAAGTGATTTTCCCGGCGAGTTAAGCATTTTGAGTAATTTGCCGATTGGTTTCAGAACGGCTTGCATCACAATTAACTATTTTTTGCCAGGCATTCATTGTGGAACAAAAGTGATTTTCTCGGCGAGATAAGCATTTTGAGTAATTTGCCGATTGGTTTCAGAACGGCTTGCATTGAAAATAACTATTTTTTGCCAGACATTCATTGTGAAAAGAAACTGATTTTCTCGGCGAGTAAAGCATTTTGAGTAATTTATCAATTGGTTTCAGAACGGCTTGCATTGAAATTAACTATTTTTTGCCAAACATTCATTGTGGAACAAAAGTGATTTTCTCGGCGAGATAAGCATTTTGAGTAATTTGCCGATTGGTTTCAGAACGGCTTGCATTGAAATTAACTATTTTTTGCGAACCATTCATTGTGGGGAAAAAGTGATTATCTAGGCTAGTTAATCATTTTGAGTAATTTGCCGATTGGTTTCAGAACGGCTTGCATCAAAATTAACTATTTTTTGCCAGACATTCATTGTGGGGGAAAAAGTGATTTTCTCGGCGAGTTAAGCATTTTGAGTAATTTGCCGATTGGTTTCAGAACGTCTTGCATTGAAATTTACTATTTTTTGCCAGACATTCGTTGTGGGGAAAAACTGATTTTCTCGGCGAGTTAAGCATTTTGAGTAATTTGCCGATTGGTTTCAGAACGGCTTGCATCAAAATTAACTATTTTTTGCCAGACATTCATTGTGGGAAAAAAGTGATTTTCTCAGCGAGTTAAGCATTTTGAGTAATTTGCCGATTGGTTTCAGAACGTCTTGCATTGAAATTTACTATTTTTTGCCAGACATTCGTTGTGGGGAAAAACTGATTTTCTCGGCGAGTTAAGCATTTTGAGTAATTTGCCGATTGGTTTCAGAACGTCTTGCATTGAAATTTACTATTTTTTGCCAGACATTCATTGTGAAAAGAAACTGATTTTCTCGGCGAATAAAGCATTTTGAGTAATTTACCGATTGGTTTCAGAACGGCTTGCATTGGAATTTACTATTTTTTGCCAGACATTCATTGTGGGGGGAAAAGTGATTTTCCCGGCGAGTTAAGCATTTTGAGTAATTTGCCGATTGGTTTCAGAACGGCTTGCATTGAAATTTCCTATTTTTTGCCAGACATTCATTGTGGAACAAAAGTGATTTTCACGGCGAGTTAAGCATTTTGAGTAATTTGCCGATTGGTTTCAGAACGGCTTGCATTGAAATTTACCATTTTTTGGCCAGGCATTCATTGTGGGGAAAAAGTGATTTTCTCGGCGAATTAATCATTTTGAGTAATTTGCCGATTGGTTTCAGAACGGCTTGCATTGAAATTTACTATTTTTTGCCAGGCATTCATTGTGGAACAAAAGTGATTTTCTCGGCGAGTTAAGCATTTTGAGTAATTTGCCGATTGGTTTCAGAACGCCTTGCATCGAAATTAACTATTTTTTGCCAGGCATTCATTGTGGAACAAAAGTGATTTTCTCGGCGAGTTAAGCATTTTGAGTAAGTTGCCGATTGGTTTCAGAACGGCTTGCATTGAAATTTACTATTTTTTGCCAGACATTCATTGTGGGGGGAAAAGTGATTTTCCCGGCGAGTTAAGCATTTTGAGTAATTTGCCGATTGGTTTCAGAACGGCTTGCATCACAATTAACTATTTTTTGCCAGGCATTCATTGTGGAACAAAAGTGATTTTCTCGGCGAGATAAGCATTTTGAGTAATTTGCCGATTGGTTTCAGAACGGCTTGCATTGAAAATAACTATTTTTTGCCAGACATTCATTGTGAAAAGAAACTGATTTTCTCGGCGAGTAAAGCATTTTGAGTAATTTATCAATTGGTTTCAGAACGGCTTGCATTGAAATTAACTTTTTTTTGCCAGACATTCATTGTGAAAAGAAACTGATTTTCCGGCGAGTAAAGCATTTTGAGTAATTTATCGATTGGTTTCAGAACGGCTTGCATTGAAATTAAGTATTTTTTGCCAAACATTCATTGTGGAACAAAAGTGATTTTCTCGGCGAGATAAGCATTTTGAGTAATTTGCCGATTAGTTTCAGAACGGCTTGCATTGAAATTTACTATTTTTTGCCAGACATTCATTGTGGAACAAAAGTGATTTTCTCGGCGAGTTAAGCATGTTGAGTAATTTGCCGATTAGTTTCAGAACGGCTTGCATCACAATTAACTATCTTTTGCCAGGCATTCACTGTGGGGAAAAAAGTGATTTTCTCGGCGAGTTAAGCATTTTGAGTAATTTGCCGATTGGTTTCAGAACGTCTTGCATTGAAATTTACTATTTTTTGCCAGACATTTGTTGTGGGAAAAAACTGATTTTCTCGGCGAGTTAAGCATTTTGAGTAATTTGCCGATTGGTTTCAGAACGTCTTGCATTGAAATTTACTATTTTTTGCCAGACATTCATTGTGGAACAAAAGTGATTTTCTCGGCGAGTTAAGCATTTTGAGTAATTTACCGATTGGTTTCAGAACGGCTTGCATTGGAATTTACTATTTTTTGCCAGACATTCGTTGTGGGAAAAAACTGATTTTCTCGGCGAGTTAAGCATTTTGAGTAATTTGCCGATTGGTTTCAGAACGTCTTGCATTGAAATTCATTATTTTTTGCCAGACATTCATTGTGGAACAAAAGTGATTTTCACGGCGAGTTAAGCATTTTGAGTAATTTGCCGATTGGTTTCAGAACGGCTTGCATTGAAATTTACTATTTTTTGCCAGACATTCATTGTGGGGGGAAAAGTGATTTTCCCGGCGAGTTAAGCATTTTGAGTAATTTGCCGATTGGTTTCAGAACGGCTTGCATTCGAATTTACTATTTTTTTGCCAGACATTCATTGTGGAACAAAAGTGATTTTCTCGGCGAGATAAGCATTTTGAGTAATTTGCCGATTGGTTTCAGAACGGCTTGCATTGAAATTAACTATTTTTTGCCAGACATTCATTGTGAAAAGAAACTGATTTTCTCGGCGAGTAAAGCATTTTGAGTAATTTATCAATTGGTTTCAGAACGGCTTGCATTGAAATTAACTATTTTTTGCCAAACATTCATTGTGGAACAAAAGTGATTTTCTCGGCGAGATAATCATTTTGAGTAATTTGCCGATTGGTTTCAGAACGGCTTGCATGAAATTAACTATTTTTTGCCAGACATTCATTGTGAAAAGAAACTGATTTTCTCGGCGAATAAAGCATTTTGAGTAATTTACCGATTGGTTTCAGAACGGCTTGCATTGGAATTTACTATATTTTGCCAGACATTCATTGTGGAACAAAAGTGATTTTCTCGGCGAGATAAGCATTTTGAGTAATTTGCCGATTGGTTTCAGAACGGCTTGCATTGATATTAACTATTTTTTGCCAGACATTCATTGTGGAACAAAAGTGATTTTCTCGGCGAGTTAAGCATGTTGAGTAATTTGCCGATTAGTTTCAGAACGGCTTGCATCACAATTAACTATTTTTTGCCAGGCATTCACTGTGGGGAAAAAAGTGATTTTCTCGGCGAGTTAAGCATTTTGAGTAATTTGCCGATTGGTTTCAGAACGTCTTGCATTGAAATTTACTATTTTTTGCCAGACATTTGTTGTGGGAAAAAACTTATTTTCTCGGCGAGTTAAGCATTTTGAGTAATTTGCCGATTGGTTTCAGAACGTCTTGCATTGAAATTTACTATTTTTTGCCAGACATTCATTGTGGAACAAAAGTGATTTTCTCGGCGAGTTAAGCATTTTGAGTAATTTACCGATTGGTTTCAGAACGGCTTGCATTGGAATTTACTATTTTTTGCCAGACATTCGTTGTGGGAAAAAACTGATTTTCTCGGCGAGTTAAGCATTTTGAGTAATTTGCCGATTGGTTTCAGAACGTCTTGCATTGAAATTTATTATTTTTTGCCAGACATTCATTGTGGAACAAAAGTGATTTTCACGGCGAGTTAAGCATTTTGAGTAATTTGCCGATTGGTTTCAGAACGGCTTGCATTGAAATTTACTATTTTTTGCCAGACATTCATTGTGGGGGGAAAAGTGATTTTCCCGGCGAGTTAAGCATTTTGAGTAATTTGCCGATTGGTTTCAGAACGGCTTGCATCACAATTAACTATTTTTTGCCAGGCATTCATTGTGGAACAAAAGTGATTTTCTCGGCGAGATAAGCATTTTGAGTAATTTGCCGATTGGTTTCAGAACGGCTTGCATTGAAATTAACTATTTTTTGCCAGACATTCATTGTGAAAAGAAACTGATTTTCTCGGCGAGTAAAGCATTTTGAGTAATTTATCAATTGGTTTCAGAACGGCTTGCATTGAAATTAACTATTTTTTGCCAAACATTCATTGTGGAACAAAAGTGATTTTCTCGGCGAGATAATCATTTTGAGTAATTTGCCGATTGGTTTCAGAACGGCTTGCATGAAATTAACTATTTTTTGCCAGACATTCATTGTGAAAAGAAACTGATTTTCTCGGCGAATAAAGCATTTTGAGTAATTTACCGATTGGTTTCAGAACGGCTTGCATTGGAATTTACTATTTTTTGCCAGACATTCATTGTGGAACAAAAGTGATTTTCTCGGCGAGATAAGCATTTTGAGTAATTTGCCGATTGGTTTCAGAACGGCTTGCATTGAAATTAACTATTTTTTGCCAGACATTCATTGTGAAAAGAAACTGATTTTCCGGCGAGTAAAGCATTTTGAGTAATTTATCGATTAGTTTCAGAACGGCTTGCATTGAAATTTACTATTTTTTGCCAGACATTCATTGTGGAACAAAAGTGATTTTCTCGGCGAGTTAAGCATGTTGAGTAATTTGCCGATTAGTTTCAGAACGGCTTGCATCACAATTAACTATTTTTTGCCAGGCATTCATTGTGGGGAAAAAAGTGATTTTCTCGGCGAGTTAAGCATTTTGAGTAATTTGCCGATTGGTTTCAGAACGTCTTGCATTGAAATTTACTATTTTTTGCCAGACATTTGTTGTGGAACAAAAGTGATTTTCTCGGCGAGATAAGCATTTTGAGTAATTTGCCGATTGGTTTCAGAACGGCTTGCATTGAAATTAACTATTTTTTGCCAGCCATTCATTGTGAAAAGAAACTGATTTTCCGGCGAGTAAAGCATTTTGAGTAATTTATCGATTAGTTTCAGAACGGCTTGCATTGAAATTTACTATTTTTTGCCAGACATTCATTGTGGAACAAAAGTGATTTTCTCGGCGAGTTAAGCATGTTGAGTAATTTGCCGATTAGTTTCAGAACGGCTTGCATCACAATTAACTATTTTTTGCCAGGCATTCATTGTGGGGGAAAAAGTGATTTTCTCGGCGAGTTAAGCATTTTGAGTAATTTGCCGATTGGTTTCAGAACGTCTTGCATTGAAATTTACTATTTTTTGCCAGACATTTGTTGTGGGAAAAAACTGATTTTCTCGGCGAGTTAATCATTTTGAGTAATTTGCCGATTGGTTTCAGAACGGCTTGCATTGGAATTTACTATTTTTTGCCAGACATTCATTGTGGGGGGAAAAGTGATTTTCCCGGCGAGTTAAGCATTTTGAGTAATTTGCCGATTGGTTTCAGAACGGCTTGCATTGAAATTTCCTATTTTTTGCCAGACATTCATTGTGGGGGGAAAAGTGATTTTCCCGGCGAGTTAAGCATTTTGAGTAATTTGCCGATTGGTTTCAGAACGGCTTGCATTGAAATTTACCATTTTTTGGCCAGGCATTCATTGTGGGGAAAAAGTGTTTTTCTCGGCGAGTTAATCATTTTGAGTAATTTGCCGATTGGTTTCAGAACGGCTTGCATTGAAATTTACTATTTTTTGCCAGGCATTCATTGTGGAACAAAAGTGATTTTCTCGGCGAGTTAAGCATTTTGAGTAATTTGCCGATTGGTTTCAGAACGCCTTGCATCGAAATTCACTATTTTTTGCCAGCCATTCATTGTGGAACAAAAGTGATTTTCTCGGCGAGTTAAGCATTTTGAGTAAGTTGCCGATTGGTTTCAGAACGGCTTGCATTGAAATTTACTATTTTTTGCCAGACATTCATTTTAGGGGGAAAAGTGATTTTCCCGGCGAGTTAAGCATTTTGAGTAATTTGCCGATTGGTTTCAGAACGGCTTGCATCACAATTAACTATTTTTTGCCAGGCATTCATTGTGGAACAAAAGTGATTTTCTCGGCGAGATAAGCATTTTGAGTAATTTGCCGATTGGTTTCAGAACGGCTTGCATTGAAATTAACTATTTTTTGCCAGACATTCATTGTGAAAAGAAACTGATTTTCCGGCGAGGAAAGCATTTTGAGTAATTTATCGATTGGTTTCAGAACGGCTTACATTGAAATTAAGTATTTTTTGCCACACATTCATTGTGGAACAAAAGTGATTTTCTCGGCGAGATAAGCATTTTGAGTAATTTGCCGATTAGTTTCAGAACGGCTTGCATTGAAATTTACTATTTTTTGCCAGACATTCATTGTGGAACAAAAGTAATTTTCTCGGCGAGTTAAGCATGTTGAGTAATTTGCCGATTAGTTTCAGAACGGCTTGCATTGAAATTTACTATTTTTTGCCAGACATTCGTTGTGGGGAAAAACTGTTTTTCTCGGCGAGTTAAGCATTTTGAGTAATTTGCCGATTGGTTTCAGAACGTCTTGCATCACAATTAACTATTTTTTGCCAGGCATTCATTGTGGAACAAAAATGATTTTCTCGGCGAGATAAGCATTTTGAGTAATTTGCCGATTGGTTTCAGAACGGCTTGCATTGAAATTTACCATTTTTTCCCAGGCATTCATTGTGGGGAAAAAGTGATTTTCTCGGCGAGTTAAGCATTTTGAGTAATTTGCCGATTGGTTTCAGAACGGCTTGCATCGAAATTAACTATTTTTTGCCAGCCATTCATTGTGGAACAAAAGTGATTTTCTCGGCGAGTTAAGCATTTTGAGTAAGTTGCCGATTGGTTTCAGAACGGCTTGCATTGAAATTTACTATTTTTTGCCAGACATTCATTGTGGGGGGAAAAGTGATTTTCCCGGCGAGTTAAGCATTTTGAGTAATTTGCCGATTGGTTTCAGAACGGCTTGCATCACAATTAACTATTTTTTGCCAGGCATTCATTGTGGAACAAAAGTGATTTTCCCCGCGAGATAAGCATTTTGAGTAATTTGCCGATTGGTTTCAGAACGGCTTGCATTGAAATTAACTATTTTTTGCCAGACATTCATTGTGAAAAGAAACTGATTTTCTCGGCGAGTAAAGCATTTTGAGTAATTTATCAATTGGTTGCAGAACGGCTTGCATTGAAATTAACTATTTTTTGCCAAACATTCATTGTGGAACAAAAGTGATTTTCTCGGCGAGATAAGCATTTTGAGTAATTTGCCGATTGGTTTCAGAACGGCTTGCATGAAATTAACTATTTTTTGCCAGACATTTTTTGTGGAACAAAAGTGATTTTCACGGCGAGTTAAGCATTTTGAGTAATTTGCCGATTGGTTTCAGAACGGCTTGCATTGAAATTAACCATTTTTTGCCAGGCATTCATTGTGGGGAAAAAGTGATTTTCTCGGCGAGTTAAGCATTTTGAGTAATTTGCCGATTGGTTTCAGAACGGCTTGCATCGAAATTAACTATTTTTTGCCAGCCATTCATTGTGGAACAAAAGTGATTTTCTCGGCGAGTTAAGCATTTTGAGTAAGTTGCCGATTGGTTTCAGAACGGCTTGCATTGAAATTTACTATTTTTTGCCAGACATTCATTGTGGGGGGAAAAGTGATTTTCCCGGCGAGTTAAGCATTTTGAGTAATTTGCCGATTGGTTTCAGAACGGCTTGCATCGAAATTAACTATTTTTTGCCAGCCATTCATTGTGGAACAAAAGTGATGTTCTCGGCGAGATAAGCATTTTGAGTAATTTGCCGATTGGTTTCAGAACGGCTTGCATTGAAATTAACTATTTTTTGCCAGACATTCATTGTGGAACAAAAGTGATTTTCACGGCGAGTTAAGCATTTTGAGTAATTTGCCGATTGGTTTCAGAACGGCTTGCATCACAATTAACTATTTTTTGCCAGGCATTCATTGTGGAACAAAAGTGATTTTCTCGGCGAGATAAGCATTTTGAGTAATTTGCCGATTGGTTACAGAACGGCTTGCATTGAAATTTACCATTTTTTGCCAGGCATTCATTGTGGGGAAAGAGTGATTTTCTCGGCGAGTTAAGCATTTTGAGTAATTTGCCGATTGGTTTCAGAACGGCTTGCATCGAAATTAACTATTTTTTGCCAGCCATTAATTGTGGAACAAAAGTGATTTTCTCGGCGAGTTAAGCATTTTGAGTAAGTTGCCGATTGGTTTCAGAATTGCTTGCATTGAAATTTACTATTTTTTGCCAGACATTCATTGTGGAACAAAAGTGATTTTCTCGGCGAGTTAAGCATTTTGAGTAATTTACCGATTGGTTTCAGAACGTCTTGCATCGAAATTAACTATTTTTTGCCAGCCATTCATTGTGGAACAAAAGTGATTTTCTCGGCGAGTTAAGCATTTTGAGTAAGTTGCCGATTGGTTTCAGAACGGCTTGCATTGAAATTTACTATTTTTTGCCAGACATTCATTGTGGGGGGAAAAGTGATTTTCCCGGCGAGTTAAGCATTTTGAGTAATTTGCCGATTGGTTTCAGAACGGCTTGCATCACAATTAACTATTTTTTGCCAGGCATTCATTGTGGAACAAAAGTGATTTTCCCCGCGAGATAAGCATTTTGAGTAATTTGCCGATTGGTTTCAGAACGGCTTGCATTGAAATTAACTATTTTTTGCCAGACATTCATTGTGAAAAGAAACTGATTTTCTCGGCGAGTAAAGCATTTTGAGTAATTTATCAATTGGTTTCAGAACGGCTTGCATTGAAATTAACTATTTTTTGCCAAACATTCATTGTGGAACAAAAGTGATTTTCTCGGCGAGATAAGCATTTTGAGTAATTTGCCGATTGGTTTCAGAACGGCTTGCATGAAATTAACTATTTTTTGCCAGACATTTTTTGTGGAACAAAAGTGATTTTCACGGCGAGTTAAGCATTTTGAGTAATTTGCCGATTGGTTTCAGAACGGCTTGCATCGAAATTAACTATTTTTTGCCAGCCATTCATTGTGGAACAAAAGTGATGTTCTCGGCGAGATAAGCATTTTGAGTAATTTGCCGATTGGTTTCAGAACGGCTTGCATTGAAATTAACTATTTTTTGCCAGACATTCATTGTGGAACAAAAGTGATTTTCACGGCGAGTTAAGCATTTTGAGTAATTTGCCGATTGGTTTCAGAACGGCTTGCATCACAATTAACTATTTTTTGCCAGGCATTCATTGTGGAACAAAAGTGATTTTCTCGGCGAGATAAGCATTTTGAGTAATTTGCCGATTGGTTACAGAACGGCTTGCATTGAAATTTACCATTTTTTGCCAGGCATTCATTGTGGGGAAAGAGTGATTTTCTCGGCGAGTTAAGCATTTTGAGTAATTTGCCGATTGGTTTCAGAACGGCTTGCATCGAAATTAACTATTTTTTGCCAGCCATTAATTGTGGAACAAAAGTGATTTTCTCGGCGAGTTAAGCATTTTGAGTAAGTTGCCGATTGGTTTCAGAATTGCTTGCATTGAAATTTACTATTTTTTGCCAGACATTCATTGTGGAACAAAAGTGATTTTCTCGGCGAGTTAAGCATTTTGAGTAATTTACCGATTGGTTTCAGAACGTCTTGCATCGAAATTAACTATTTTTTGCCAGCCATTCATTGTGGAACAAAAGTGATTTTCTCGGCGAGTTAAGCATTTTGAGTAAGTTGCCGATTGGTTTCAGAACGGCTTGCATTGAAATTTACTATTTTTTGCCAGACATTCATTGTGGGGGGAAAAGTGATTTTCCCGGCGAGTTAAGCATTTTGAGTAATTTGCCGATTGGTTTCAGAACGGCTTGCATCACAATTAACTATTTTTTGCCAGGCATTCATTGTGGAACAAAAGTGATTTTCCCCGCGAGATAAGCATTTTGAGTAATTTGCCGATTGGTTTCAGAACGGCTTGCATTGAAATTAACTATTTTTTGCCAGACATTCATTGTGAAAAGAAACTGATTTTCTCGGCGAGTAAAGCATTTTGAGTAATTTATCAATTGGTTTCAGAACGGCTTGCATTGAAATTAACTATTTTTTGCCAAACATTCATTGTGGAACAAAAGTGATTTTCTCGGCGAGATAAGCATTTTGAGTAATTTGCCGATTGGTTTCAGAACGGCTTGCATGAAATTAACTATTTTTTGCCAGACATTTTTTGTGGAACAAAAGTGATTTTCACGGCGAGTTAAGCATTTTGAGTAATTTGCCGATTGGTTTCAGAACGGCTTGCATTGAAATTAACCATTTTTTGCCAGGCATTCATTGTGGGGAAAAAGTGATTTTCTCGGCGAGTTAAGCATTTTGAGTAATTTGCCGATTGGTTTCAGAACGGCTTGCATCGAAATTAACTATTTTTTGCCAGCCATTCATTGTGGAACAAAAGTGATTTTCTCGGCGAGTTAAGCATTTTGAGTAAGTTGCCGATTGGTTTCAGAACGGCTTGCATTGAAATTTACTATTTTTTGCCAGACATTCATTGTGGGGGGAAAAGTGATTTTCCCGGCGAGTTAAGCATTTTGAGTAATTTGCCGATTGGTTTCAGAACGGCTTGCATCGAAATTAACTATTTTTTGCCAGCCATTCATTGTGGAACAAAAGTGATTTTCTCGGCGAGATAAGCATTTTGAGTAATTTGCCGATTGGTTTCAGAACGGCTTGCATTGAAATTAACTATTTTTTGCCAGACATTCATTGTGGAACAAAAGTGATTTTCACGGCGAGTTAAGCATTTTGAGTAATTTGCCGATTGGTTTCAGAACGGCTTGCATCACAATTAACTATTTTTTGCCAGGCATTCATTGTGGAACAAAAGTGATTTTCTCGGCGAGATAAGCATTTTGAGTAATTTGCCGATTGGTTTCCGAACGGCTTGCATTGAAATTTACCATTTTTTGCCAGGCATTCATTGTGGGGAAAGAGTGATTTTCTCGGCGAGTTAAGCATTTTGAGTAATTTGCCGATTGGTTTCAGAACGGCTTGCATCGAAATTAACTATTTTTTGCCAGCCATTAATTGTGGAACAAAAGTGATTTTCTCGGCGAGTTAAGCATTTTGAGTAAGTTGCCGATTGGTTTCAGAATTGCTTGCATTGAAATTTACTATTTTTTGCCAGACATTCATTGTGGAACAAAAGTGATTTTCTCGGCGAGTTAAGCATTTTGAGTAATTTACCGATTGGTTTCAGAACGTCTTGCATTGAAATTTACTATTTTTTGCCAGACATTCATTGTGGAATAAAAGTGATTTTCTCGGCGAGTTAAGCATTTTGAGTAATTTGCCGATTTGTTTTAGAACGGCTTGCATCGAAATTAACTATTTTTTGCCAGCCATTAATTGTGGAACAAAAGTGATTTTCTCGGCGAGTTAAGCATTTTGAGTAAGTTGCCGATTGGTTTCAGAATTGCTTGCATTGAAATTTACTATTTTTTGCCAGACATTCATTGTGGGGGGAAAAGTGATTTTCCCGGCGAGTTAAGCATTTTGAGTAATTTGCCGATTGGTTTCAGAACGGCTTGCATTGAAATTAACTATTTTTTGCCAGACATTCATTGTGAAAAGAAACTGATTTTCTCGGCGAGTAAAGCATTTTGAGTAATTTATCAATTGGTTTCAGAACGGCTTGTATTGAAATTAACTATTTTTTGCCAAACATTCAGTGTGGAACAAAAGTGATTTTCTCGGCGAGATAAGCATTTTGAGTAATTTGCCGATTGGTTTCAGAACGGCTTGCATGAAATTAACTATTTTTTGCCAGGCATTCATTGTGGGGAAATAGTGATTTTCTCGGCGAGTTAAGCATTTTGAGTAATTTGCCGATTGGTTTCAGAACGGCTTGCATCGAAATTAACTATTTTTTGCCAGCCATTCATTGTGGAACAAAAGTGATTTTCTCGGCGAGTTAAGCATTTTGAGTAAGTTGCCGATTGGTTTCAGAACGGCTTGCATTGAAATTTACTATTTTTTGCCAGACATTCATTGTGGGGGGAAAAGTGATTTTCCCGGCGAGTTAAGCATTTTGAGTAATTTGCCGATTGGTTTCAGAACGGCTTGCATCGAAATTAACTATTTTTTGCCAGCCATTCATTGTGGAACAAAAGTGATTTTCTCGGCGAGATAAGCATTTTGAGTAATTTGCCGATTGGTTTCAGAACGGCTTGCATTGAAATTAACTATTTTTTGCCAGACATTCATTGTGGAACAAAAGTGATTTTCTCGGCGAGTTAAGCATTTTGAGTAATTTGCCGATTGGTTTCAGAACGGCTTGCATCGAAATTAACTATTTTTTGCCAGCCATTAATTGTGGAACAAAAGTGATTTTCTCGGCGAGTTAAGCATTTTGAGTAAGTTGCCGATTGGTTTCAGAATTGCTTGCATTGAAATTTACTATTTTTTGCCAGACATTCATTGTGGGGGGAAAAGTGATTTTCCCGGCGAGTTAAGCATTTTGAGTAATTTGCCGATTGGTTTCAGAACGGCTTGCATTGAAATTAACTATTTTTTGCCAGACATTCATTGTGAAAAGAAACTGATTTTCTCGGCGAGTAAAGCATTTTGAGTAATTTATCAATTGGTTTCAGAACGGCTTGTATTGAAATTAACTATTTTTTGCCAAACATTCAGTGTGGAACAAAAGTGATTTTCTCGGCGAGATAAGCATTTTGAGTAATTTGCCGATTAGTTTCAGAACGGCTTGCATTGAAATTTACTATTTTTTGCCAGACATTCATTGTGGAACAAAAGTGATTTTCTCGGCGAGTTAAGCATGTTGAGCAATTTGCCGATTAGTTTCAGAACGGCTTGCATCACAATTAACTATTTTTTGCCAGGCATTCATTGTGGGGAAAAAAGTGATTTTCTCGGCGAGTTAAGCATTTTGAGTAATTTGCCGATTGGTTTCAGAAAGTCTTGCATTGAAATTCACTATTTTTTGCCAGACATTCGTTGTGGGAAAAAACTGATTTTCTCGGCGAGTTAAGCATTTTGAGTAATTTGCCGATCGGTTTCAGAACGGCTTGCATTGAAATTTACTATTTTTTGCCAGGCATTCATTGTGGAACAAAAGTGATTTTCTCGGCGAGTTAAGCATTTTGAGTAATTTGCCGATTGGTTTCAGAACGCCTTGCATCGAAATTCACTATTTTTTGCCAGCCATTCATTGTGGAACAAAAGTGATTTTCTCGGCGAGTTAAGCATTTTGAGTAAGTTGCCGATTGGTTTCAGAACGGCTTGCATTGAAATTTACTATTTTTTGCCAGACATTCATTGTGGGGGGAAAAGTGATTTTCTCGGCGAGTTAAGCATTTTGAGTAATTTACCGATTGGTTTCAGAACGGCTTGCATTGGAATTTACTATTTTTTGCCAGACATTCGTTGTGGGAAAAAACTGATTTTCTCGGCGAGTTAAGCATTTTGAGTAATTTGCCGATTGGTTTCAGAACGTCTTGCATTGAAATTTATTATTTTTTGCCAGACATTCATTGTGGAACAAAAGTGATTTTCACGGCGAGTTAAGCATTTTGAGTAATTTGCCGATTGGTTTCAGAACGGCTTGCATTGAAATTTACCATTTTTTGCCAGACATTCATTGTGGGGGGAAAAGTGATTTTCCCGGCGAGTTAACCATTTTGAGTAATTTGCCGATTGGTTTCAGAACGGCTTGCATCACAATTAACTATTTTTTGCCAGGCATTCATTGTGGAACAAAAGTGATTTTCTCGGCGAGATAAGCATTTTGAGTAATTTGCCGATTGGTTTCAGAACGGCTTGCATTGAAATTAACTATTTTTTGCCAGACATTCATTGTGAAAAGAAACTGTTTTTCTCGGCGAGTAAAGCATTTTGAGTAATTTATCAATTGGTTTCAGAACGGCTTGCATTGAAATTAACTATTTTTTGCCAAACATTCATTGTGGAACAAAAGTGATTTTCTCGGCGAGATAAGCATTTTGAGGAATTTGCCGATTGGTTTCAGAACGGCTTGCATGAAATTAACTATTTTTTGCCAGACATTCATTGTGAAAAGAAACTGATTTTCTCGGCGAATAAAGCATTTTGAGTAATTTACCGATTGGTTTCAGAACGGCTTGCATTGGAATTTACTATTTTTTGCCAGACATTCATTGTGGGGGGAAAAGTGATTTTCCCGGCGAGTTAAGCATTTTGAGTAATTTGCCGATTGGTTTCAGAACGGCTTGCATTGAAATTTCCTATTTTTTGCCAGACATTCATTGTGGGGGGAAAAGTGATTTTCCCGGCGAGTTAAGCATTTTGAGTAATTTGCCGATTGGTTTCAGAACGGCTTGCATTGAAATTTACCATTTTTTGGCCAGGCATTCATTGTGGGGAAAAAGTGTTTTTCTCGGCGAGTTAATCATTTTGAGTAATTTGCCGATTGGTTTCAGAACGGCTTGCATTGAAATTTACTATTTTTTGCCAGGCATTCATTGTGGAACAAAAGTGATTTTCTCGGCGAGTTAAGCATTTTGAGTAATTTGCCGATTGGTTTCAGAACGCCTTGCATCGAAATTCACTATTTTTTGCCAGCCATTCATTGTGGAACAAAAGTGATTTTCTCGGCGAGTTAAGCATTTTGAGTAAGTTGCCGATTGGTTTCAGAACGGCTTGCATTGAAATTTACTATTTTTTGCCAGACATTCATTGTGGGGGGAAAAGTGATTTTCCCGGCGAGTTAAGCATTTTGAGTAATTTGCCGATTGGTTTCAGAACGGCTTGCATCACAATTAACTATTTTTTGCCAGGCATTCATTGTGGAACAAAAGTGATTTTCTCGGCGAGATAAGCATTTTGAATAATTTGCCGATTGGTTTCAGAACGGCTTGCATTGAAATTAACTATTTTTTGCCAGACATTCATTGTGAAAAGAAACTGATTTTCTCGGCGAGTAAAGCATTTTGAGTAATTTATCAATTGGTTTCAGAACGGCTTGCATTGAAATTAACTATTTTTTGCCAAACATTCATTGTGGAACAAAAGTGATTTTCTCGGCGAGATAAGCATTTTGAGTAATTTGCCGATTGGTTTCAGAACGGCTTGCATGAAATTAATTATTTTTTGCCAGACATTCATTGTGAAAAGAAACTGATTTTCTCGGCGAATAAAGCATTTTGAGTAATTTACCGATTGGTTTCAGAACGGCTCGCATTGGAATTTACTATTTTTTGCCAGACATTCATTGTGGGGGGGAAAAGTGATTTTCCCGGCGAGTTAAGCATTTTGAGTAATTTGCCGATTGGTTTCAGAACGGCTTGCATCACAATTAACTATTTTTTGCCAGACATTCATTGTGGAACAAAAGTGATTTTCTCGGCGAGTTAAGCATTTTGAGTAATTTTCCGATTGGTTTCAGAACGTCTTGCATTGAAATTAACTATTTTTTGCCAGACATTCATTGTGGAACAAAAGTGATTTTCTTGGCGAGATAAGCATTTTGAGTAATTTGCCGATTGGTTTCAGAACGGCTTGCATTGAAATTAACTATTTTTTGCCAGACATTCATTGTGAAAAGAAACTGATTTTCTCGGCGAGTAAAGCATTTTGAGTAATTTATCGATTGGTTTCAGAACGGCTTGCATTCGAATTTACTATTTTTTGCCAGACATTCATTGTGGAACAAAAGTGATTTTCTCGGCGAGTTAAGCATTTTGCGTAATTTGCCGATTGGTTTCAGAACGGCTTGCATTGAAATTAACTATTTTTTGCGAACCATTCATTGTGGGGAAAAAGTGATTTTCTAGGCTAGTTAATCATTTTGAGTAATTTGCCGATTGGTTTCAGAACGGCTTGCATCAAAATTAACTATTTTTTGCCAGACATTCATTGTGGGGAAAAAAGTGATTTTCTCGGCGAGTTAAGCATTTTGAGTAATTTGCCGATTGGTTTCAGAACGTCTTGCATTGAAATTTACTATTTTTTGCCAGACATTCGTTGTGGGGAAAAACTGATTTTCTCGGCGAGTTAAGCATTTTGAGTAATTTGCCGATTGGTTTCAGAACGGTTTGCATCAAAATTAACTATTTTTTGCCAGACATTCATTGTGGGAAAAAAGTGATTTTCTCGGCGAGTTAAGCATTTTGAGTAATTTGCCGATTGGTTTCAGAACGTCTTGCATTGAAATTTACTATTTTTTGCCAGACATTCGTTGTGGGAAAAACTGATTTTCTCGGCGAGTTAAGCATTGTGAGTAATTTGCCGATTGGTTTCAGAACGTCTTGCATTGAAATTTACTATTTTTTGCCAGACATTCATTGTGGAACAAAAGTGATTTTCTCGACGAGTTAAGCATTTTGAGTAATTTGCCGATTGGTTTCAGAACGGCTTGCATTGAAATTAACTATTTTTTGCCAGACATTCATTGTGAAAAGAAACTGATTTTCCGGCGAGTAAAGCATTTTGAGTAATTTATCGATTGGTTTCAGAACGGCTTGCATTGAAATTAAGTATTTTTTGCCAAACATTCATTGTGGAACAAAAGTAATTTTCTCGGCGAGATAAGCATTTTGAATAATTTGCCGATTAGTTTCAGAACGGCTTGCATTGAAATTTACTATTTTTTGCCAGACATTCATTGTGGAACAAAAGTGATTTTCTCGGCGAGATAAGCATTTTGAGTAATTTGCCGATTGGTTTGAGAACGGCTTGCATTGAAATTAACTATTTTTTGCCAGACATTCATTGTGAAAAGAAACTGATTTTCCGGCGAGTAAAGCATTTTGAGTAATTTATCGATTGGTTTCAGAACGGCTTGCATTGAAATTAAGTATTTTTTGCCAAACATTCATTGTGGAACAAAAGTGATTTTCTCGGCGAGATAAGCATTTTGAGTAATTTGCCGATTAGTTTCAGAACGGCTTGCATTGAAATTTACTATTTTTTGCCAGACATTCATTGTGGAACAAAAGTGATTTTCTCGGCGAGTTAAGCATGTTGAGTAATTTGCCGATTAGTTTCAGAACGGCTTGCATCACAATTTACAATTTTTTGCCAGGCATTCATTGTGGGGAAAAAAGTGATTTTCTCGGCGAGTTAAGCATTTTGAGTAATTTGCCGATTGGTTTCAGAACGTCTTGCATTGAAATTTACTATTTTTTGCCAGACATTTGTTGTGGGAAAAAACTGATTTTCTCGGCGAGTTAAGCATTTTGAGCAATTTGCCGATTGGTTTCAGAACGTCTTGCATTGAAATTTACTATTTTTTGCCAGACATTCATTGTGGAACAAAAGTGATTTTCTCGGCGAGTTAAGCATTTTGAGTAATTTACCGATTGGTTTCAGAACGGCTTGCATTGGAATTTACTATTTTTTGCCAGACATTCGTTGTGGGAAAAAACTGATTTTCTCGGCGAGTTAAGCATTTTGAGTAATTTGCCGATTGGTTTCAGAACGTCTTGCATTCAAATTTATTATTTTTTGCCAGACATTCATTGTGCAACAAAAGTGATTTTCACGGCGAGTTAAGCATTTTGAGTAATTTGCCGATTGGTTTCAGAACGGCTTGCATTGAAATTTACTATTTTTTGCCAGACATTCATTGTGGGGGGAAAAGTGATTTTCCCGGCGAGTTAAGCATTTTGAGTAATTTGCCGATTGGTTTCAGAACGGCTTGCATCACAATTAACTATTTTTTGCCAGGCATTCATTGTGGAACAAAAGTGATTTTCTCGGCGAGATAAGCATTTTGAGTAATTTGCCGATTGGTTTCAGAACGGCTTGCATTGAAATTAACTATTTTTTGCCAGACATTCATTGTGAAAAGAAACTGATTTTGTCGGCGAGTAAAGCATTTTGAGTAATTTATCAATTGGTTTCAGAACGGCTTGCATTGAAATTAACTATTTTTTGCCAAACATTCATTGTGGAACAAAAGTCATTTTCTCGGCGAGATAAGCATTTTGAGTAATTTGCCGATTGGTTTCAGAACGGCTTGCATGAAATTAACTATTTTTTGCCAGACATACATTGTGAAAAGAAACTGATTTTCTCGGCGAGTAAAGCATTTTTAGTAATTTATCAATTGGTTTCAGAACGGCTTGCATTGAAATTAACTATTTTTTGCCAAACATTCATTGTGGAACAAAAGTGATTTTCACGGCGAGTTAAGCATTTTGAGTAATTTCCCGATTGGTTTCAGAACGGCTTGCATTGAAATTTACCATTTTTTGGCCAGGAATTCATTGTGGGGAAAAAGTGATTTTCTCGGCGAGTTAATCATTTTGAGTAATTTGCCGATTGGTTTCAGAACGGTTTGCATTGAAATTTACTATTTTTTGCCAGGCATTCATTGTGGAACAAAAGTGATTTTCTCGGCGAGTTAAGCATTTTGAGTAATTTGCCGATTGGTTTCAGAACGCCTTGCATCGAAATTAACTATTTTTTGCCAGCCATTCATTGTGGAACAAAAGTGATTTTCTCGGCGAGTTAAGCATTTTGAGTAATTTGCCGATTGGTTTCAGAACGGCTTGCATTGAAATTTACTATTTTTTGCCAGACATTCATTGTGGGGGGAAAAGTGATTTTCCCGGCGAGTTAAGCATTTTGAGTAATTTGCCGATTGGTTTCAGAACGGCTTGCATCACAATTAACTATTTTTTGCCAGGCATTCATTGTGGAACAAAAGTGATTTTCTCGGCGAGATAAGCATTTTGAGTAATTTGCCGATTGGTTTCAGAACGGCTTGCATTGAAATTAACTATTTTTTGCCAGACATTCATTGTGAAAAGAAACTGATTTTCTCGGCGAGTAAAGCATTTTGAGTAATTTATCAATTGGTTTCAGAACGGCTTGCATTGACATTAACTATTTTTTGCCAAACATTCATTGTGGAACAAAAGTGATTTTCTCGGCGAGTTAAGCATTTTGCGTAATTTGCCGATTGGTTTCAGAACGTCTTACATTGAAATTTATTATTTTTTGCCAGACATTCATTGTGGAACAAAAGTGATTTTCACGGCGAGTTAAGCATTTTGAGTAATTTGCCGATTGGTTTCAGAACGGCTTGCATTGAAATTTACTATTTTTGCCAGACATTCATTGTGGGGGGAAAAGTGATTTTCCCGGCGAGTTAAGCATTTTGAGTAATTTGCCGATTGGTTTCAGAACGGCTTGCATCACAATTAACTATTTTTTGCCAGGCATTCATTGTGGAACAAAAGTGATTTTCTCGGCGAGATAAGCATTTTGAGTAATTTGCCGATTGGTTTCAGAACGGCTTGCATTGAAATTAACTATTTTTTGCCAGCCATTCATTGTGAAAAGAAACTGATTTTCTCGGCGAGTAAAGCATTTTGAGTAATTTATCAATTGGTTTCAGAACGGCTTGCATCACAATTAACTATTTTTTGCCAGACATTCATTGTGGAACAAAAGTGATTTTCTCGGCGAGTTAAGCATTTTGAGTAATTTGCCGATTGGTTTCAGAACGGCTTGCATTGAAATTAACTATTTTTTGCCAGACATTCATTGTGAAAAGAAACTGATTTTCTCGGCGAGTAAAGCATTTTGAGTAATTTATCAATTGGTTTCAGAACGGCTTGCATTGAAATTAACTATTTTTTGCCAAACATTCATTGTGGAACAAAAGTGATTTTCTCGGCGAGATAAGCAATTTGGGTAATTTGCCGATTGGTTTCAGAACGGCTTGCATGAAATTAACTATTTTTTGCCAGACATTCATTGTGAAAAGAAACTGATTTTCTCGGCGAATAAAGCATTTTGAGTAATTTACCGATTGGTTTCAGAACGGCTTGCATTGGAATTTACTATTTTTTGCCAGACATTCATTGTGGGGGGAAAAGTGTTTTCCCGGCGAGTTAACCATTTTGAGTAATTTGCCGATTGTTTTCAGAACGGCTTGCATCACAATTAACTATTTTTTGCCAGGCATTCATTGTGGAACAAAAGTGATTTTCTCGGCGAGTTAAGCATTTTGAGTAATTTGCCGATTGGTTTCAGAACGTCTTGCATTGAAATTAACTATTTTTTGCCAGACATTCATTGTGGAACAAAAGTGATTTTCTTGGCGAGATAAGCATTTTGAGTAATTTGCCGATTGGTTTCAGAACGGCTTGCATTGAAATTAACTATTTTTTGCCAGACATTCATTGTGAAAAGAAACTGATTTTCTCGGCGTGTAAAGCATTTTGAGTAATTTATCGATTGGTTTCAGAACGGCTTGCATTCGAATTTACTATTTTTTGCCAGACATTCATTGTGGAACAAAAGTGATTTTCTCGGCGAGTTAAGCATTTTGAGTAATTTGCCGATTGGTTTCAGAACGGCTTGCATTGAAATTAACTATTTTTTGCGAACCATTCATTGTGGGGAAAAAGTGATTTTCTAGGCTAGTTAATCATTTTGAGTAATTTGCCGATTGGTTTCAGAACGGCTTGCATCAAAATTAACTATTTTTTGCCAGACATTCATTGTGGGGAAAAAAGTGATTTTCTCGGCGAGTTAAGCATTTTGAGTAATTTGCCGATTGGTTTCAGAACGTCTTGCATTGAAATTTACTATTTTTTGCCAGACATTCGTTGTGGGGAAAAACTGATTTTCTCGGCGAGTTAAGCATTTTGAGTAATTTGCGGATTGGTTTCAGAACGGCTTGCATCAAAATTAACTATTTTTTGCCAGACATTCATTGTGGGAAAAAAGTGATTTTCTCGACGAGTTAAGCATTTTGAGTAATTTGCCGATTGGTTTCAGAACGTCTTGCATTGAAATTTACTATTTTTTGCCAGACATTCGTTGTGGGGAAAAACTGATTTTCTCAGCGAGTTAAGCATTTTGAGTAATTTGCCGATTGGTTTCAGAACGTCTTGCATTGAAATTTACTATTTTTTGCCAGACATTCATTGTGGAACAAAAGTGATTTTCTCGGCGAGATAAGCATTTGGAGTAATTTGCCGATTGGTTTCAGAACGGCTTGCATTGAAATTAACTATTTTTTGCCAGACATTCATTGTGAAAAGAAACTGATTTTCCGGCGAGTAAAGCATTTTGAGTAATTTATCGATTGGTTTCAGAACGGCTTGCATTGAAATTAAGTATTTTTGCCAAACATTCATTGTGGAACAAAAGTGATTTTCTCGGCGAGATAAGCATTTTGAGTAATTTGCCGATTAGTTTCAGAACGGCTTGCATTGAAATTTAATTTTTTTGCCAGACATTCATTGTGGAACAAAAGTGATTTTCTCGGCGAGTTAAGCATGTTGAGTAATTTGCCGATTAGTTTCAGAACGGCTTGCATCACAATTAACTATTTTTGCCAGGCATTCATTGTGGGGAAAAAAGTGATTTTCTCGGCGAGTTAAGCATTTTGAGTAATTTGCCGATTGGTTTCAGAACGTCTTGCATTGAAATTTACTATTTTTTGCCAGACATTCATTGTGGAACAAAAGTGATTTTCTCGGCGAGTTAAGCATTTTGAGTAATTTACCGATTGGTTTCAGAACGGCTTGCATTGGAATTTACTATTTTTTGCCAGACATTCGTTGTGGGAAAAAACTGATTTTCTCGGCGAGTTAAGCATTTTGAGTAATTTGCCGATTGGTTTCAGAACGTCTTGCATTGAAATTTATTATTTTTTGCCAGACATTCATTGTGGAACAAAAGTGATTTTCACGGCGAGTTAAGCATTTTGAGTAATTTGCCGATTGGTTTCAGAACGGCTTGCATTGAAATTTACTATTTTTTGCCAGACATTCATTGTGGGGGGAAAAGTGATTTTCCCGGCGAGTTAAGCATTTTGAGTAATTTGCCGATTGGTTTCAGAACGGCTTGCATCACAATTAACTATTTTTTGCCAGGCGTTCATTGTGAAAAGAAACTGATTTTCTCGGCGAGTAAAGCATTTTGAGTAATTTATCAATTGGTTTCAGAACGGCTTGCATTGAAATTAACTATTTTTTGCCAGACATTCATTGTGGAACAAAAGTGATTTTCTTGGCGAGATAAGCATTTTGAGTAATTTGCCGATTGGTTTCAGAACGGCTTGCATTGGAATTTACTATTTTTTGCCAGACATTCGTTGTGGGAAAAAACTGATTTTCTCGGCGAGTTAAGCATTTTGAGTAATTTGCCGATTGGTTTCAGAACGTCTTGCATTGAAATTTACTATTTTTTGCCAGACATTCGTTGTGGGGAAAAACTGATTTTCTCGGCGAGTTAAGCATTTTGAGTAATTTGCCGATTGGTTTCAGAACGTCTTGCATTGAAATTTACTATTTTTTGCCAGACATTCATTGTGGAACAAAAGTGATTTTCTCGGCGAGATAAGCATTTTGAGTAATTTGCCGATTGGTTTCAGAACGACTTGCATTGAAATTAACTATTTTTTGCCAGACATTCATTGTGAAAAGAAACTGATTTTCCGGCGAGTAAAGCATTTTGAGTAATTTATCGATTGGTTTCAGAACGGCTTGCATTGAAATTAAGTATTTTTTGCCAAACATTCATTGTGGAACAAAAGTGATTTTCTCGGCGAGATAAGCATTTTGAGTAATTTGCCGATTAGTTTCAGAACGGCTTGCATTGAAATTTACTATTTTTTGCCAGACATTCATTGTGGAACAAAAGTGATTTTCTCGGCGAGTTAAGCATGTTGAGTAATTTGCCGATTAGTTTCAGAACGGCTTGCATCACAATTAACTATTTTTTGCCAGGCATTTATTGTGGGGAAAAAAGTGATTTTCTCGGCGAGTTAAGCATTTTGAGTAATTTGCCGATTGGTTTCAGAACGTCTTGCATTGAAATTTACTATTTTTTGCCAGACATTCATTGTGGAACAAAAGTGATTTTCTCGGCGAGTTAAGCATTTTGAGTAATTTACCGATTGGTTTCAGAACGGCTTGCATTGGAATTTGCTATTTTTTGCGAGACATTCGTTGTGGGAAAAAACTGATTTTCTCGGCGAGTTAAGCATTTTGAGTAATTTGCCGATTGGTTTCAGAACGTCTTGCATTGAAATTTATTATTTTTTGCCAGACATTCATTGTGGAACAAAAGTGATTTTCACGGCGAGTTAAGCATTTTGAGTAATTTGCCGATTGGTTTCAGAACGGCTTGCATTGAAATTTACTATTTTTTGCCAGACATTCATTGTGGGGGGAAAAGTGATTTTCCCGGCGAGTTAAGCATTTTGAGTAATTTGCCGATTGGTTTCAGAACGGCTTGCATCACAATTAACTATTTTTTGCCAGGCATTCATTGTGAAAAGAAACTGATTTTCTCGGCGAGTAAAGCATTTTGAGTAATTTATCAATTGGTTTCAGAACGGCTTGCATTGAAATTAACTATTTTTTGCCAGACATTCATTGTGGAACAAAAGTGATTTTCTTGGCGAGATAAGCATTTTGAGTAATTTGCGGATTGGTTTCAGAACGGCTTGCATTGAAATTAACTATTTTTTGCGAACCATTCATTGTGGGGAAAAAGTGATTTTCTAGGCTAGTTAACCATTTTGAGTAATTTGCCGATTGGTTTCAGAACGGCTTGCATCAAAATTAACTATTTTTTGCCAGACATTCATTGTGGGGAAAAAAGTGATTTTCTCGGCGAGTTAAGCATTTTGAGTAATTTGCCGATTGGTTTCAGAACGTCTTGCATTGAAATTTACTATTTTTTGCCAGACATTCGTTGTGGGGAAAAACTGATTTTCTCGGCGAGTTAAGCATTTTGAGTAATTTGCCGATTGGTTTCAGAACGGCTTGCATCAAAATTAACTATTGTTTGCCAGACATTCATTGTGGGAAAAAAGTGATTTTCTCTGCGAGTTAAGCATTTTGAGTAATTTGCCGATTGGTTTCAGAACGTCTTGCATTGAAATTTACTATTTTTTGCCAGACATTCGTTGTGGGGAAAAACTGATTTTCTCGGCGAGTTAAGCATTTTGAGTAATTTGCCGATTGGTTTCAGAACGTCTTGCATCGAAATTTACTATTTTTTGCCAGACATTCATTGTGGAACAAAAGTGATTTTCTCGGCGAGATAAGCATTTTGAGTAATTTGCCGATTGGTTTCAGAACGGCTTGCATTGAAATTAACTATTTTTTGCCAGACATTCATTGTGAAAAGAAACTGATTTTCCGGCGAGTAAAGCATTTTGAGTAATTTATCGATTGGTTTCAGAACGGCTTGCATTGAAATTAAGTATTTTTTGCCAAACATTCATTGTGGAACAAAAGTGATTTTCTCGGCGAGATAAGCATTTTGAGTAATTTGCCGATTAGTTTCAGAACGGCTTGCATTGAAATTTACTATTTTTTGCCAGACATTCATTGTGGAACAAAAGTGATTTTCTCGGCGAGTTAAGCATGTTGAGTAATTTGCCGATTAGTTTCAGAACGGCTTGCATCACAATTAACTATTTTTTGCCAGGCATTCATTGTGGGGAAAAAAGTGATTTTCTCGGCGAGTTAAGCATTTTGAGTAATTTGCCGATTGGTTCAGAACGTCTTGCATTGAAATTTACAATTTTTTGCCAGACATTCATTGTGGAACAAAAGTGATTTTCTTGGCGAGATAAGCATTTTGAGTAATTTGCCGATTGGTTTCAGAACGGCTTGCATTGAAATTAACTATTTTTTGCCAGACATTCATTGTGAAAAGAAACTGATTTTCTCGGCGAGTAAAGCATTTTGAGTAATTTATCGATTGGTTTCAGAACGGCTTGCATTCGAATTTACTATTTTTTGCCAGACATTCATTGTGGAACAAAAGTGATTTTCTCGGCGAGTTAAGCATTTTGCGTAATTTGCCGATTGGTTTCAGAACGGCTTGCATTGAAATTAACTATTTTTTGCGAACCATTCATTGTGGGGAAAAAGTGATTTTCTAGGCTAGTTAATCATTTTGAGTAATTTGCCGATTGGTTTCAGAACGGCTTGCATCAAAATTAACTATTTTTTGCCAGACATTCATTGTGGGGAAAAAAGTGATTTTCTCGGCGAGTTAAGCATTTTGAGTAATTTGCCGATTGGTTTCAGAACGTCTTGCATTGAAATTTACTATTTTTTGCCAGACATTCGTTGTGGGGAAAAACTGATTTTCTCGGCGAGTTAAGCATTTTGAGTAATTTGCCGATTGGTTTCAGAACGGCTTGCATCAAAATTAACTATTTTTTGCCAGACATTCATTGTGGGAAAAAAGTGATTTTCTCGGCGAGTTAAGCATTTTGAGTAATTTGCCGATTGGTTTCAGAACGTCTTGCATTGAAATTTACTATTTTTTGCCAGACATTCGTTGTGGGGAAAAACTGATTTTATCGGCGAGTTAAGCATTGTGAGTAATTTGCCGATTGGTTTCAGAACGTCTTGCATTGAAATTTACTATTTTTTGCCAGACATTCATTGTGGAACAAAAGTGATTTTCTCGAAGAGATAAGCATTTTGAGTAATTTGCCGATTGGTTTCAGAACGGTTTGCATTGAAATTAACTATTTTTTGCCAGACATTCATTGTGAAAAGAAACTGATTTTCCGGCGAGTAAAGCATTTTGAGTAATTTATCGATTGGTTTCAGAACGGCTTGCATTGAAATTAAGTATTTTTTGCCAAACATTCATTGTGGAACAAAAGTGATTTTCTCGGCGAGATAAGCATTTTGAATAATTTGCCGATTAGTTTCAGAACGGCTTGCATTGAAATTTACTATTTTTTGCCAGACATTCATTGTGGAACAAAAGTGATTTTCTCGGCGAGATAAGCATTTTGAGTAATTTGCCGATTGGTTTGAGAACGGCTTGCATTGAAATTAACTATTTTTTGCCAGACATTCATTGTGAAAAGAAACTGATTTTCCGGCGAGTAAAGCATTTTGAGTAATTTATCGATTGGTTTCAGAACGGCTTGCATTGAAATTAAGTATTTTTTGCCAAACATTCATTGTGGAACAAAAGTGATTTTCTCGGCGAGATAAGCATTTTGAGTAATTTGCCGATTAGTTTCAGAACGGCTTGCATTGAAATTTACTATTTTTTGCCAGACATTCATTGTGGAACAAAAGTGATTTTCTCGGCGAGTTAAGCATGTTGAGTAATTTGCCGATTAGTTTCAGAACGGCTTGCATCACAATTTACAATTTTTTGCCAGGCATTCATTGTGGGGAAAAAAGTGATTTTCTCGGCGAGTTAAGCATTTTGAGTAATTTGCCGATTGGTTTCAGAACGTCTTGCATTGAAATTTACTATTTTTTGCCAGACATTTGTTGTGGGAAAAAACTGATTTTCTCGGCGAGTTAAGCATTTTGAGTAATTTGCCGATTGGTTTCAGAACGTCTTGCATTGAAATTTACTATTTTTTGCCAGACATTCATTGTGGAACAAAAGTGATTTTCTCGGCGAGTTAAGCATTTTGAGTAATTTACCGATTGGTTTCAGAACGGCTTGCATTGGAATTTACTATTTTTTGCCAGACATTCGTTGTGGGAAAAAACTGATTTTCTCGGCGAGTTAAGCATTTTGAGTAATTTGCCGATTGGTTTCAGAACGTCTTGCATTCAAATTTATTATTTTTTGCCAGACATTCATTGTGCAACAAAAGTGATTTTCACGGCGAGTTAAGCATTTTGAGTAATTTGCCGATTGGTTTCAGAACGGCTTGCATTGAAATTTACTATTTTTTGCCAGACATTCATTGTGGGGGGAAAAGTGATTTTCCCGGCGAGTTAAGCATTTTGAGTAATTTGCCGATTGGTTTCAGAACGGCTTGCATCACAATTAACTATTTTTTGCCAGGCATTCATTGTGGAACAAAAGTGATTTTCTCGGCGAGATAAGCATTTTGAGTAATTTGCCGATTGGTTTCAGAACGGCTTGCATTGAAATTAACTATTTTTTGCCAGACATTCATTGTGAAAAGAAACTGATTTTGTCGGCGAGTAAAGCATTTTGAGTAATTTATCAATTGGTTTCAGAACGGCTTGCATTGAAATTAACTATTTTTTGCCAAACATTCATTGTGGAACAAAAGTCATTTTCTCGGCGAGATAAGCATTTTGAGTAATTTGCCGATTGGTTTCAGAACGGCTTGCATGAAATTAACTATTTTTTGCCAGACATACATTGTGAAAAGAAACTGATTTTCTCGGCGAGTAAAGCATTTTTAGTAATTTATCAATTGGTTTCAGAACGGCTTGCATTGAAATTAACTATTTTTTGCCAAACATTCATTGTGGAACAAAAGTGATTTTCACGGCGAGTTAAGCATTTTGAGTAATTTCCCGATTGGTTTCAGAACGGCTTGCATTGAAATTTACCATTTTTTGGCCAGGCATTCATTGTGGGGAAAAAGTGATTTTCTCGGCGAGTTAATCATTTTGAGTAATTTGCCGATTGGTTTCAGAACGGCTTGCATTGAAATTTACTATTTTTTGCCAGGCATTCATTGTGGAACAAAAGTGATTTTCTCGGCGAGTTAAGCATTTTGAGTAATTTGCCGATTGGTTTCAGAACGCCTTGCATCGAAATTAACTATTTTTTGCCAGCCATTCATTGTGGAACAAAAGTGATTTTCTCGGCGAGTTAAGCATTTTGAGTAATTTGCCGATTGGTTTCAGAACGGCTTGCATTGAAATTTACTATTTTTTGCCAGACATTCATTGTGGGGGGAAAAGTGATTTTCCCGGCGAGTTAAGCATTTTGAGTAATTTGCCGATTGGTTTCAGAACGGCTTGCATCACAATTAACTATTTTTTGCCAGGCATTCATTGTGGAACAAAAGTGATTTTCTCGGCGAGATAAGCATTTTGAGTAATTTGCCGATTGGTTTCAGAACGGCTTGCATTGAAATTAACTATTTTTTGCCAGACATTCATTGTGAAAAGAAACTGATTTTCTCGGCGAGTAAAGCATTTTGAGTAATTTATCAATTGGTTTCAGAACGGCTTGCATTGACATTAACTATTTTTTGCCAAACATTCATTGTGGAACAAAAGTGATTTTCTCGGCGAGTTAAGCATTTTGAGTAATTTGCCGATTGGTTTCAGAACGTCTTACATTGAAATTTATTATTTTTTGCCAGACATTCATTGTGGAACAAAAGTGATTTTCACGGCGAGTTAAGCATTTTGAGTAATTTGCCGATTGGTTTCAGAACGGCTTGCATTGAAATTTACTATTTTTGCCAGACATTCATTGTGGGGGGAAAAGTGATTTTCCCGGCGAGTTAAGCATTTTGAGTAATTTGCCGATTGGTTTCAGAACGGCTTGCATCACAATTAACTATTTTTTGCCAGGCATTCATTGTGGAACAAAAGTGATTTTCCCGGCGAGATAAGCATTTTGAGTAATTTGCCGATTGGTTTCAGAACGGCTTGCATTGAAATTAACTATTTTTTGCCAGCCATTCATTGTGAAAAGAAACTGATTTTCTCGGCGAGTAAAGCATTTTGAGTAATTTATCAATTGGTTTCAGAACGGCTTGCATCACAATTAACTATTTTTTGCCAGACATTCATTGTGGAACAAAAGTGATTTTCTCGGCGAGTTAAGCATTTTGAGTAATTTGCCGATTGGTTTCAGAACGGCTTGCATTGAAATTAACTATTTTTTGCCAGACATTCATTGTGAAAAGAAACTGATTTTCTCGGCGAGTAAAGCATTTTGAGTAATTTATCAATTGGTTTCAGAACGGCTTGCATTGAAATTAACTATTTTTTGCCAAACATTCATTGTGGAACAAAAGTGATTTTCTCGGCGAGATAAGCAATTTGGGTAATTTGCCGATTGGTTTCAGAACGGCTTGCATGAAATTAACTATTTTTTGCCAGACATTCATTGTGAAAAGAAACTGATTTTCTCGGCGAATAAAGCATTTTGAGTAATTTACCGATTGGTTTCAGAACGGCTTGCATTGGAATTTACTATTTTTTGCCAGACATTCATTGTGGGGGGAAAAGTGTTTTCCCGGCGAGTTAACCATTTTGAGTAATTTGCCGATTGTTTTCAGAGCGGCTTGCATCACAATTAACTATTTTTTGCCAGGCATTCATTGTGGAACAAAAGTGATTTTCTCGGCGAGTTAAGCATTTTGAGTAATTTGCCGATTGGTTTCAGAACGTCTTGCATTGAAATTAACTATTTTTTGCCAGACATTCATTGTGGAACAAAAGTGATTTTCTTGGCGAGATAAGCATTTTGAGTAATTTGCCGATTGGTTTCAGAACGGCTTGCATTGAAATTAACTATTTTTTGCCAGACATTCATTGTGAAAAGAAACTGATTTTCTCGGCGAGTAAAGCATTTTGAGTAATTTATCGATTGGTTTCAGAACGGCTTGCATTCGAATTTACTATTTTTTGCCAGACATTCATTGTGGAACAAAAGTGATTTTCTCGGCGAGTTAAGCATTTTGAGTAATTTGCCGATTGGTTTCAGAACGGCTTGCATTGAAATTAACTATTTTTTGCGAACCATTCATTGTGGGGAAAAAGTGATTTTCTAGGCTAGTTAATCATTTTGAGTAATTTGCCGATTGGTTTCAGAACGGCTTGCATCAAAATTAACTATTTTTTGCCAGACATTCATTGTGGGGAAAAAAGTGATTTTCTCGGCGAGTTAAGCATTTTGAGTAATTTGCCGATTGGTTTCAGAACGTCTTGCATTGAAATTTACTGTTTTTTGCCAGACATTCGTTGTGGGGAAAAACTGATTTTCTCGGCGAGTTAAGCATTTTGAGTAATTTGCGGATTGGTTTCAGAACGGCTTGCATCAAAATTAACTATTTTTTGCCAGACATTCATTGTGGGAAAAAAGTGATTTTCTCGACGAGTTAAGCATTTTGAGTAATTTGCCGATTGGTTTCAGAACGTCTTGCATTGAAATTTACTATTTTTTGCCAGACATTCGTTGTGGGGAAAAACTGATTTTCTCAGCGAGTTAAGCATTTTGAGTAATTTGCCGATTGGTTTCAGAACGTCTTGCATTGAAATTTACTATTTTTTGCCAGACATTCATTGTGGAACAAAAGTGATTTTCTCGGCGAGATAAGCATTTGGAGTAATTTGCCGATTGGTTTCAGAACGGCTTGCATTGAAATTAACTATTTTTTGCCAGACATTCATTGTGAAAAGAAACTGATTTTCCGGCGAGTAAAGCATTTTGAGTAATTTATCGATTGGTTTCAGAACGGCTTGCATTGAAATTAAGTATTTTTGCCAAACATTCATTGTGGAACAAAAGTGATTTTCTCGGCGAGATAAGCATTTTGAATAATTTGCCGATTAGTTTCAGAACGGCTTGCATTGAAATTTAATTTTTTTGCCAGACATTCATTGTGGAACAAAAGTGATTTTCTCGGCGAGTTAAGCATGTTGAGTAATTTGCCGATTAGTTTCAGAACGGCTTGCATCACAATTAACTATTTTTGCCAGGCATTCATTGTGGGGAAAAAAGTGATTTTCTCGGCGAGTTAAGCATTTTGAGTAATTTGCCGATTGGTTTCAGAACGTCTTGCATTGAAATTTACTATTTTTTGCCAGACATTCATTGTGGAACAAAAGTGATTTTCTCGGCGAGTTAAGCATTTTGAGTAATTTACCGATTGGTTTCAGAACGGCTTGCATTGGAATTTACTATTTTTTGCCAGACATTCGTTGTGGGAAAAAACTGATTTTCTCGGCGAGTTAAGCATTTTGAGTAATTTGCCGATTGGTTTCAGAACGTCTTGCATTGAAATTTATTATTTTTTGCCAGACATTCATTGTGGAACAAAAGTGATTTTCACGGCGAGTTAAGCATTTTGAGTAATTTGCCGATTGGTTTCAGAACGGCTTGCATTGAAATTTACTATTTTTTGCCAGACATTCATTGTGGGGGGAAAAGTGATTTTCCCGGCGAGTTAAGCATTTTGAGTAATTTGCCGATTGGTTTCAGAACGGCTTGCATCACAATTAACTATTTTTTGCCAGGCGTTCATTGTGAAAAGAAACTGATTTTCTCGGCGAGTAAAGCATTTTGAGTAATTTATCAATTGGTTTCAGAACGGCTTGCATTGAAATTAACTATTTTTTGCCAGACATTCATTGTGGAACAAAAGTGATTTTCTTGGCGAGATAAGCATTTTGAGTAATATGCCGATTGGTTTCAGAACGGCTTGCATTGGAATTTACTATTTTTTGCCAGACATTCGTTGTGGGAAAAAACTGATTTTCTCGGCGAGTTAAGCATTTTGAGTAATTTGCCGATTGGTTTCAGAACGTCTTGCATTGAAATTTACTATTTTTTGCCAGACATTCGTTGTGGGGAAAAACTGATTTTCTCGGCGAGTTAAGCATTTTGAGTAATTTGCCGATTGGTTTCAGAACGTCTTGCATTGAAATTTACTATTTTTTGCCAGACATTCATTGTGGAACAAAAGTGATTTTCTCGGCGAGATAAGCATTTTGAGTAATTTGCCGATTGGTTTCAGAACGGCTTGCATTGAAATTAACTATTTTTTGCCAGACATTCATTGTGAAAAGAAACTGATTTTCCGGCGAGTAAAGCATTTTGAGTAATTTATCGATTGGTTTCAGAACGGCTTGCATTGAAATTAAGTATTTTTTGCCAAACATTCATTGTGGAACAAAAGTGATTTTCTCGGCGAGATAAGCATTTTCAGTAATTTGCCGATTAGTTTCAGAACGGCTTGCATTGAAATTTACTATTTTTTGCCAGACATTCATTGTGGAACAAAAGTGATTTTCTCGGCGAGTTAAGCATGTTGAGTAATTTGCCGATTAGTTTCAGAACGGCTTGCATCACAATTAACTATTTTTTGCCAGGCATTTATTGTGGGGAAAAAAGTGATTTTCTCGGCGAGTTAAGCATTTTGAGTAATTTGCCGATTGGTTTCAGAACGTCTTGCATTGAAATTTACTATTTTTTGCCAGACATTCATTGTGGAACAAAAGTGATTTTCTCGGCGAGTTAAGCATTTTGAGTAATTTACCGATTGGTTTCAGAACGGCTTGCATTGGAATTTACTATTTTTTGCGAGACATTCGTTGTGGGAAAAAACTGATTTTCTCGGCGAGTTAAGCATTTTGAGTAAATTGCCGATTGGTTTCAGAACGTCTTGCATTGAAATTTATTATTTTTTGCCAGACATTCATTGTGGAACAAAAGTGATTTTCACGGCGAGTTAAGCATTTTGAGTAATTTGCCGATTGGTTTCAGAACGGCTTGCATTGAAATTTACTATTTTTTGCCAGACATTCATTGTGGGGGGAAAAGTGATTTTCCCGGCGAGTTAAGCATTTTGAGTAATTTGCCGATTGGTTTCAGAACGGCTTGCATCACAATTAACTATTTTTTGCCAGGCATTCATTGTGAAAAGAAACTGATTTTCTCGGCGAGTAAAGCATTTTGAGTAATTTATCAATTGGTTTCAGAACGGCTTGCATTGAAATTAACTATTTTTTGCCAGACATTCATTGTGGAACAAAAGTGATTTTCTTGGCGAGATAAGCATTTTGAGTAATTTGCGGATTGGTTTCAGAACGGCTTGCATTGAAATTAACTATTTTTTGCGAACCATTCATTGTGGGGAAAAAGTGATTTTCTAGGCTAGTTAACCATTTTGAGTAATTTGCCGATTGGTTTCAGAACGGCTTGCATCAAAATTAACTATTTTTTGCCAGACATTCATTGTGGGGAAAAAAGTGATTTTCTCGGCGAGTTAAGCATTTTGAGTAATTTGCCGATTGGTTTCAGAACGTCTTGCATTGAAATTTACTATTTTTTGCCAGACATTCGTTGTGGGGAAAAACTGATTTTCTCGGCGAGTTAAGCATTTTGAGTAATTTGCCGATTGGTTTCAGAACGGCTTGCATCAAAATTAACTATTGTTTGCCAGACATTCATTGTGGGAAAAAAGTGATTTTCTCTGCGAGTTAAGCATTTTGAGTAATTTGCCGATTGGTTTCAGAACGTCTTGCATTGAAATTTACTATTTTTTGCCAGACATTCGTTGTGGGGAAAAACTGATTTTCTCGGCGAGTTAAGCATTTTGAGTAATTTGCCGATTGGTTTCAGAACGTCTTGCATCGAAATTTACTATTTTTTGCCAGACATTCATTGTGGAACAAAAGTGATTTTCTCGGCGAGATAAGCATTTTGAGTAATTTGCCGATTGGTTTCAGAACGGCTTGCATTGAAATTAACTATTTTTTGCCAGACATTCATTGTGAAAAGAAACTGATTTTCCGGCGAGTAAAGCATTTTGAGTAATTTATCGATTGGTTTCAGAACGGCTTGCATTGAAATTAAGTATTTTTTGCCAAACATTCATTGTGGAACAAAAGTGATTTTCTCGGCGAGATAAGCATTTTGAGTAATTTGCCGATTAGTTTCAGAACGGCTTGCATTGAAATTTACTATTTTTTGCCAGACATTCATTGTGGAACAAAAGTGATTTTCTCGGCGAGTTAAGCATGTTGAGTAATTTGCCGATTAGTTTCAGAACGGCTTGCATCACAATGAACTATTTTTTGCCAGGCATTCATTGTGGGGAAAAAAGTGATTTTCTCGGCGAGTTAAGCATTTTGAGTAATTTGCCGATTGGTTCAGAACGTCTTGCATTGAAATTTACAATTTTTTGCCAGACATTCATTGTGGAACAAAAGTGATTTTCTCGGCGAGTTAAGCATTTTGAGTAATTTACCGATTGGTTTCAGAACGTCTTGCATTGAAATTTATTATTTTTTGCCAGACATTCATTGTGGAACAAAAGTGATTTTCACGGCGAGTTAAGCATTTTGAGTAATTTGCCGATTGGTTTCAGAACGGCTTGCATTGAAATTTACTATTTTTTGCCAGACATTCATTGTGGGGGGAAAAGTGATTTTCCCGGCGAGTTAAGCATTTTGAGTAATTTGCCGATTGGTTTCAGAACGTCTTGCATTGAAATTTACTATTTTTTGCCAGACATTCGTTGTGGGAAAAAACTGATTTTCTCGGCGAGTTAAGCATTTTGAGTAATTTGCCGATTGGTTTCAGAACGTCTTGCATTGAAATTTATTATTTTTTGCCAGACATTCATTGTGGAACAAAAGTGATTTTCACGGCGAGTTAAGCATTTTGAGTAATTTGCCGATTGGTTTCAGAACGGCTTGCATTGAAATTTACTATTTTTTGCCAGACATTCATTGTGGGGGGAAAAGTGATTTTCCCGGCGAGTTAAGCATTTTGAGTAATTTGCCGATTGGTTTCAGAACGGCTTGCATCACAATTAACTATTTTTTGCCAGGCGTTCATTGTGAAAAGAAACTGATTTTCTCGGCGAGTAAAGCATTTTGAGTAATTTATCAATTGGTTTCAGAACGGCTTGCATTGAAATTAACTATTTTTTGCCAGACATTCATTGTGGAACAAAAGTGATTTTCTTGGCGAGATAAGCATTTTGAGTAATATGCCGATTGGTTTCAGAACGGCTTGCATTGGAATTTACTATTTTTTGCCAGACATTCGTTGTGGGAAAAAACTGATTTTCTCGGCGAGTTAAGCATTTTGAGTAATTTGCCGATTGGTTTCAGAACGTCTTGCATTGAAATTTACTATTTTTTGCCAGACATTCGTTGTGGGGAAAAACTGATTTTCTCGGCGAGTTAAGCATTTTGAGTAATTTGCCGATTGGTTTCAGAACGTCTTGCATTGAAATTTACTATTTTTTGCCAGACATTCATTGTGGAACAAAAGTGATTTTCTCGGCGAGATAAGCATTTTGAGTAATTTGCCGATTGGTTTCAGAACGGCTTGCATTGAAATTAACTATTTTTTGCCAGACATTCATTGTGAAAAGAAACTGATTTTCCGGCGAGTAAAGCATTTTGAGTAATTTATCGATTGGTTTCAGAACGGCTTGCATTGAAATTAAGTATTTTTTGCCAAACATTCATTGTGGAACAAAAGTGATTTTCTCGGCGAGATAAGCATTTTCAGTAATTTGCCGATTAGTTTCAGAACGGCTTGCATTGAAATTTACTATTTTTTGCCAGACATTCATTGTGGAACAAAAGTGATTTTCTCGGCGAGTTAAGCATGTTGAGTAATTTGCCGATTAGTTTCAGAACGGCTTGCATCACAATTAACTATTTTTTGCCAGGCATTTATTGTGGGGAAAAAAGTGATTTTCTCGGCGAGTTAAGCATTTTGAGTAATTTGCCGATTGGTTTCAGAACGTCTTGCATTGAAATTTACTATTTTTTGCCAGACATTCATTGTGGAACAAAAGTGATTTTCTCGGCGAGTTAAGCATTTTGAGTAATTTACCGATTGGTTTCAGAACGGCTTGCATTGGAATTTACTATTTTTTGCGAGACATTCGTTGTGGGAAAAAACTGATTTTCTCGGCGAGTTAAGCATTTTGAGTAAATTGCCGATTGGTTTCAGAACGTCTTGCATTGAAATTTATTATTTTTTGCCAGACATTCATTGTGGAACAAAAGTGATTTTCACGGCGAGTTAAGCATTTTGAGTAATTTGCCGATTGGTTTCAGAACGGCTTGCATTGAAATTTACTATTTTTTGCCAGACATTCATTGTGGGGGGAAAAGTGATTTTCCCGGCGAGTTAAGCATTTTGAGTAATTTGCCGATTGGTTTCAGAACGGCTTGCATCACAATTAACTATTTTTTGCCAGGCATTCATTGTGAAAAGAAACTGATTTTCTCGGCGAGTAAAGCATTTTGAGTAATTTATCAATTGGTTTCAGAACGGCTTGCATTGAAATTAACTATTTTTTGCCAGACATTCATTGTGGAACAAAAGTGATTTTCTTGGCGAGATAAGCATTTTGAGTAATTTGCGGATTGGTTTCAGAACGGCTTGCATTGAAATTAACTATTTTTTGCGAACCATTCATTGTGGGGAAAAAGTGATTTTCTAGGCTAGTTAACCATTTTGAGTAATTTGCCGATTGGTTTCAGAACGGCTTGCATCAAAATTAACTATTTTTTGCCAGACATTCATTGTGGGGAAAAAAGTGATTTTCTCGGCGAGTTAAGCATTTTGAGTAATTTGCCGATTGGTTTCAGAACGTCTTGCATTGAAATTTACTATTTTTTGCCAGACATTCGTTGTGGGGAAAAACTGATTTTCTCGGCGAGTTAAGCATTTTGAGTAATTTGCCGATTGGTTTCAGAACGGCTTGCATCAAAATTAACTATTGTTTGCCAGACATTCATTGTGGGAAAAAAGTGATTTTCTCTGCGAGTTAAGCATTTTGAGTAATTTGCCGATTGGTTTCAGAACGTCTTGCATTGAAATTTACTATTTTTTGCCAGACATTCGTTGTGGGGAAAAACTGATTTTCTCGGCGAGTTAAGCATTTTGAGTAATTTGCCGATTGGTTTCAGAACGTCTTGCATCGAAATTTACTATTTTTTGCCAGACATTCATTGTGGAACAAAAGTGATTTTCTCGGCGAGATAAGCATTTTGAGTAATTTGCCGATTGGTTTCAGAACGGCTTGCATTGAAATTAACTATTTTTTGCCAGACATTCATTGTGAAAAGAAACTGATTTTCCGGCGAGTAAAGCATTTTGAGTAATTTATCGATTGGTTTCAGAACGGCTTGCATTGAAATTAAGTATTTTTTGCCAAACATTCATTGTGGAACAAAAGTGATTTTCTCGGCGAGATAAGCATTTTGAGTAATTTGCCGATTAGTTTCAGAACGGCTTGCATTGAAATTTACTATTTTTTGCCAGACATTCATTGTGGAACAAAAGTGATTTTCTCGGCGAGTTAAGCATGTTGAGTAATTTGCCGATTAGTTTCAGAACGGCTTGCATCACAATGAACTATTTTTTGCCAGGCATTCATTGTGGGGAAAAAAGTGATTTTCTCGGCGAGTTAAGCATTTTGAGTAATTTGCCGATTGGTTCAGAACGTCTTGCATTGAAATTTACAATTTTTTGCCAGACATTCATTGTGGAACAAAAGTGATTTTCTCGGCGAGTTAAGCATTTTGAGTAATTTACCGATTGGTTTCAGAACGTCTTGCATTGAAATTTATTATTTTTTGCCAGACATTCATTGTGGAACAAAAGTGATTTTCACGGCGAGTTAAGCATTTTGAGTAATTTGCCGATTGGTTTCAGAACGGCTTGCATTGAAATTTACTATTTTTTGCCAGACATTCATTGTGGGGGGAAAAGTGATTTTCCCGGCGAGTTAAGCATTTTGAGTAATTTGCCGATTGGTTTCAGAACGTCTTGCATTGAAATTTACTATTTTTTGCCAGACATTCGTTGTGGGGAAAAACTGATTTTCTCAGCGAGTTAAGCATTTTGAGTAATTTGCCGATTGGTTTCAGAACGTCTTGCATTGAAATTTACTATTTTTTGCCAGACATTCATTGTGGAACAAAAGTGATTTTCTCGGCGAGATAAGCATTTGGAGTAATTTGCCGATTGGTTTCAGAACGGCTTGCATTGAAATTAACTATTTTTTGCCAGACATTCATTGTGAAAAGAAACTGATTTTCCGGCGAGTAAAGCATTTTGAGTAATTTATCGATTGGTTTCAGAACGGCTTGCATTGAAATTAAGTATTTTTGCCAAACATTCATTGTGGAACAAAAGTGATTTTCTCGGCGAGATAAGCATTTTGAGTAATTTGCCGATTAGTTTCAGAACGGCTTGCATTGAAATTTAATTTTTTTGCCAGACATTCATTGTGGAACAAAAGTGATTTTCTCGGCGAGTTAAGCATGTTGAGTAATTTGCCGATTAGTTTCAGAACGGCTTGCATCACAATTAACTATTTTTGCCAGGCATTCATTGTGGGGAAAAAAGTGATTTTCTCGGCGAGTTAAGCATTTTGAGTAATTTGCCGATTGGTTTCAGAACGTCTTGCATTGAAATTTACTATTTTTTGCCAGACATTCATTGTGGAACAAAAGTGATTTTCTCGGCGAGTTAAGCATTTTGAGTAATTTACCGATTGGTTTCAGAACGGCTTGCATTGGAATTTACTATTTTTTGCCAGACATTCGTTGTGGGAAAAAACTGATTTTCTCGGCGAGTTAAGCATTTTGAGTAATTTGCCGATTGGTTTCAGAACGTCTTGCATTGAAATTTATTATTTTTTGCCAGACATTCATTGTGGAACAAAAGTGATTTTCACGGCGAGTTAAGCATTTTGAGTAATTTGCCGATTGGTTTCAGAACGGCTTGCATTGAAATTTACTATTTTTTGCCAGACATTCATTGTGGGGGGAAAAGTGATTTTCCCGGCGAGTTAAGCATTTTGAGTAATTTGCCGATTGGTTTCAGAACGGCTTGCATCACAATTAACTATTTTTTGCCAGGCGTTCATTGTGAAAAGAAACTGATTTTCTCGGCGAGTAAAGCATTTTGAGTAATTTATCAATTGGTTTCAGAACGGCTTGCATTGAAATTAACTATTTTTTGCCAGACATTCATTGTGGAACAAAAGTGATTTTCTTGGCGAGATAAGCATTTTGAGTAATATGCCGATTGGTTTCAGAACGGCTTGCATTGGAATTTACTATTTTTTGCCAGACATTCGTTGTGGGAAAAAACTGATTTTCTCGGCGAGTTAAGCATTTTGAGTAATTTGCCGATTGGTTTCAGAACGTCTTGCATTGAAATTTACTATTTTTTGCCAGACATTCGTTGTGGGGAAAAACTGATTTTCTCGGCGAGTTAAGCATTTTGAGTAATTTGCCGATTGGTTTCAGAACGTCTTGCATTGAAATTTACTATTTTTTGCCAGACATTCATTGTGGAACAAAAGTGATTTTCTCGGCGAGATAAGCATTTTGAGTAATTTGCCGATTGGTTTCAGAACGGCTTGCATTGAAATTAACTATTTTTTGCCAGACATTCATTGTGAAAAGAAACTGATTTTCCGGCGAGTAAAGCATTTTGAGTAATTTATCGATTGGTTTCAGAACGGCTTGCATTGAAATTAAGTATTTTTTGCCAAACATTCATTGTGGAACAAAAGTGATTTTCTCGGCGAGATAAGCATTTTGAGTAATTTGCCGATTAGTTTCAGAACGGCTTGCATTGAAATTTACTATTTTTTGCCAGACATTCATTGTGGAACAAAAGTGATTTTCTCGGCGAGTTAAGCATGTTGAGTAATTTGCCGATTAGTTTCAGAACGGCTTGCATCACAATTAACTATTTTTTGCCAGGCATTTATTGTGGGGAAAAAAGTGATTTTCTCGGCGAGTTAAGCATTTTGAGTAATTTGCCGATTGGTTTCAGAACGTCTTGCATTGAAATTTACTATTTTTTGCCAGACATTCATTGTGGAACAAAAGTGATTTTCTCGGCGAGTTAAGCATTTTGAGTAATTTACCGATTGGTTTCAGAACGGCTTGCATTGGAATTTACTATTTTTTGCGAGACATTCGTTGTGGGAAAAAACTGATTTTCTCGGCGAGTTAAGCATTTTGAGTAAATTGCCGATTGGTTTCAGAACGTCTTGCATTGAAATTTATTATTTTTTGCCAGACATTCATTGTGGAACAAAAGTGATTTTCACGGCGAGTTAAGCATTTTGAGTAATTTGCCGATTGGTTTCAGAACGGCTTGCATTGAAATTTACTATTTTTTGCCAGACATTCATTGTGGGGGGAAAAGTGATTTTCCCGGCGAGTTAAGCATTTTGAGTAATTTGCCGATTGGTTTCAGAACGGCTTGCATCACAATTAACTATTTTTTGCCAGGCATTCATTGTGAAAAGAAACTGATTTTCTCGGCGAGTAAAGCATTTTGAGTAATTTATCAATTGGTTTCAGAACGGCTTGCATTGAAATTAACTATTTTTTGCCAGACATTCATTGTGGAACAAAAGTGATTTTCTTGGCGAGATAAGCATTTTGAGTAATTTGCGGATTGGTTTCAGAACGGCTTGCATTGAAATTAACTATTTTTTGCGAACCATTCATTGTGGGGAAAAAGTGATTTTCTAGGCTAGTTAACCATTTTGAGTAATTTGCCGATTGGTTTCAGAACGGCTTGCATCAAAATTAACTATTTTTTGCCAGACATTCATTGTGGGGAAAAAAGTGATTTTCTCGGCGAGTTAAGCATTTTGAGTAATTTGCCGATTGGTTTCAGAACGTCTTGCATTGAAATTTACTATTTTTTGCCAGACATTCGTTGTGGGGAAAAACTGATTTTCTCGGCGAGTTAAGCATTTTGAGTAATTTGCCGATTGGTTTCAGAACGGCTTGCATCAAAATTAACTATTGTTTGCCAGACATTCATTGTGGGAAAAAAGTGATTTTCTCTGCGAGTTAAGCATTTTGAGTAATTTGCCGATTGGTTTCAGAACGTCTTGCATTGAAATTTACTATTTTTTGCCAGACATTCGTTGTGGGGAAAAACTGATTTTCTCGGCGAGTTAAGCATTTTGAGTAATTTGCCGATTGGTTTCAGAACGTCTTGCATCGAAATTTACTATTTTTTGCCAGACATTCATTGTGGAACAAAAGTGATTTTCTCGGCGAGATAAGCATTTTGAGTAATTTGCCGATTGGTTTCAGAACGGCTTGCATTGAAATTAACTATTTTTTGCCAGACATTCATTGTGAAAAGAAACTGATTTTCCGGCGAGTAAAGCATTTTGAGTAATTTATCGATTGGTTTCAGAACGGCTTGCATTGAAATTAAGTATTTTTTGCCAAACATTCATTGTGGAACAAAAGTGATTTTCTCGGCGAGATAAGCATTTTGAGTAATTTGCCGATTAGTTTCAGAACGGCTTGCATTGAAATTTACTATTTTTTGCCAGACATTCATTGTGGAACAAAAGTGATTTTCTCGGCGAGTTAAGCATGTTGAGTAATTTGCCGATTAGTTTCAGAACGGCTTGCATCACAATGAACTATTTTTTGCCAGGCATTCATTGTGGGGAAAAAAGTGATTTTCTCGGCGAGTTAAGCATTTTGAGTAATTTGCCGATTGGTTCAGAACGTCTTGCATTGAAATTTACAATTTTTTGCCAGACATTCATTGTGGAACAAAAGTGATTTTCTCGGCGAGTTAAGCATTTTGAGTAATTTACCGATTGGTTTCAGAACGTCTTGCATTGAAATTTATTATTTTTTGCCAGACATTCATTGTGGAACAAAAGTGATTTTCACGGCGAGTTAAGCATTTTGAGTAATTTGCCGATTGGTTTCAGAACGGCTTGCATTGAAATTTACTATTTTTTGCCAGACATTCATTGTGGGGGGAAAAGTGATTTTCCCGGCGAGTTAAGCATTTTGAGTAATTTGCCGATTGGTTTCAGAACGGCTTGCATCACAATTAACAATTTTTTGCCAGGCATTCATTGTGGAACAAAAGTGATTTTCTCGGCGAGATAAGCATTTTGAGTAATTTGCCGATTGGTTTCAGAACGGCTTGCATTGAAATTAACTATTTTTTGCCAGACATTCATTGTGAAAAGAAACTGATTTTCTCGGCGAGTAAAGCATTTTGAGTAATTTATCAATTGGTTTCAGAACGGCTTGCATTGAAATTAACTATTTTTTGCCAAACATTCATTGTGGAACAAAAGTGATTTTCTCGGCGAGATAAGCATTTTGAGTAATTTGCCGATTGGTTTCAGAACGGCTTGCATGAAATTAACTATTTTTTGCCAGACATTCATTGTGAAAAGAAACTGATTTTCTCGGCGAATAAAGCATTTTGAGTAATTTACCGATTGGTTTCAGAACGGCTTGCATTGGAATTTACTATTTTTTGCCAGACATTCATTGTGGGGGGAAAAGTGATTTTCCCGGCGAGTTAAGCATTTTGAGTAATTTGCCGATTGGTTTCAGAACGGCTTGCATCACAATTAACTATTTTTTGCCAGGCATTCATTGTGGAACAAAAGTGATTTTCTCGGCGAGATAAGCATTTTGAGTAATTTGCCGATTGGTTTCAGAACGGCTTGCATTGAAATTAACTATTTTTTGCCAGACATTCATTGTGAAAAGAAACTGATTTTCTCGGCGAGTAAAGCATTTTGAGTAATTTATCAATTGGTTTCAGAACGGCTTGCATTGAAATTAACTATTTTTTGCCAGACATTCATTGTGGAACAAAAGTGATTTTCTTGGCGAGATAAGCATTTTGAGTAATTTGCCGATTGGTTTCAGAACGGCTTGCATTGAAATTAACTATTTTTTGCCAGACATTCATTGTGAAAAGAAACTGATTTTCTCGGCGAGTAAAGCATTTTGAGTAATTTATCGATTGGTTTCAGAACGGCTTGCATTCGAATTTACTATTTTTTGCCAGACATTCATTGTGGAACAAAAGTGATTTTCTCGGCGAGTTAAGCATTTTGAGTAATTTGCCGATTGGTTTCAGAACGGCTTGCATTGAAATTAACTATTTTTTGCGAACCATTCATTGTGGGGAAAAAGTGATTTTCTAGGCTAGTTAACCATTTTGAGTAATTTGCCGATTGGTTTCAAAACGGCTTGCATCAAAATTAACTATTTTTTGCCAGACATTCATTGTGGGGAAAAAAGTGATTTTCTCGGCGAGTTAAGCATTTTGAGTAATTTGCCGATTGGTTTCAGAACGTCTTGCATTGAAATTTACTATTTTTTGCCAGACATTCGTTGTGGGGAAAAACTGATTTTCTCGGCGAGTTAAGCATTTTGAGTAATTTGCCGATTGGTTTCAGAACGGCTTGCATCAAAATTAACTATTGTTTGCCAGACATTCATTGTGGGAAAAAAGTGATTTTCTCTGCGAGTTAAGCATTTTGAGTAATTTGCCGATTGGTTTCAGAACGTCTTGCATTGAAATTTACTATTTTTTGCCAGACATTCGTTGTGGGGAAAAACTGATTTTCTCGGCGAGTTAAGCATTTTGAGTAATTTGCCGATTGGTTTCAGAACGTCTTGCATTGAAATTTACTATTTTTTGCCAGACATTCATTGTGGAACAAAAGTGATTTTCTCGGCGAGATAAGCATTTTGAGTAATTTGCCGATTGGTTTCAGAACGGCTTGCATTGAAATTAACTATTTTTTGCCAGACATTCATTGTGAAAAGAAACTGATTTTCCGGCGAGTAAAGCATTTTGAGTAATTTATCGATTGGTTTCAGAACGGCTTGCATTGAAATTAAGTATTTTTTGCCAAACATTCATTGTGGAACAAAAGTGATTTTCTCGGCGAGATAAGCATTTTGAGTAATTTGCCGATTAGTTTCAGAACGGCTTGCATTGAAATTTACTATTTTTTGCCAGACATTCATTGTGGAACAAAAGTGATTTTCTTGGCGAGTTAAGCATGTTGAGTAATTTGCCGATTAGTTTCAGAACGGCTTGCATCACAATTAACTATTTTTTGCCAGGCATTCATTGTGGGGAAAAAAGTGATTTTCTCGGCGAGTTAAGCATTTTGAGTAATTTGCCGATTGGTTTCAGAACGTCTTGCATTGAAATTTACTATTTTTTGCCAGACATTCGTTGTGTGGAAAAACTGATTTTCTCGGCGAGTTAAGCATTTTGAGTAATTTGCCGATTGGTTTCAGAACGTCTTGCATCGAAATTTACTATTTTTTGCCAGACATTCATTGTGGAACAAAAGTGATTTTCTCGGCGAGATAAGCATTTTGAGTAATTTGCCGATTGGTTTCAGAACGGCTTGCATTGAAATTAACTATTTTTTGCCAGACATTCATTGTGAAAAGAAACTGATTTTCCGGCGAGTAAAGCATTTTGAGTAATTTATCGATTGGTTTCAGAACGGCTTGCATTGAAATTAAGTATTTTTTGCCAAACATTCATTGTGGAACAAAAGTGATTTTCTCGGCGAGATAAGCATTTTGAGTAATTTGCCGATTAGTTTCAGAACGGCTTGCATTGAAATTTACTATTTTTTGCCAGACATTCATTGTGGAACAAAAGTGATTTTCTCGGCGAGTTAAGCATGTTGAGTAATTTGCCGATTAGTTTCAGAACGGCTTGCATCACAATGAACTATTTTTTGCCAGGCATTCATTGTGGGGAAAAAAGTGATTTTCTCGGCGAGTTAAGCATTTTGAGTAATTTGCCGATTGGTTCAGAACGTCTTGCATTGAAATTTACAATTTTTTGCCAGACATTCATTGTGGAACAAAAGTGATTTTCTCGGCGAGTTAAGCATTTTGAGTAATTTACCGATTGGTTTCAGAACGTCTTGCATTGAAATTTATTATTTTTTGCCAGACATTCATTGTGGAACAAAAGTGATTTTCACGGCGAGTTAAGCATTTTGAGTAATTTGCCGATTGGTTTCAGAACGGCTTGCATTGAAATTTACTATTTTTTGCCAGACATTCATTGTGGGGGGAAAAGTGATTTTCCCGGCGAGTTAAGCATTTTGAGTAATTTGCCGATTGGTTTCAGAACGGCTTGCATCACAATTAACAATTTTTTGCCAGGCATTCATTGTGGAACAAAAGTGATTTTCTCGGCGAGATAAGCATTTTGAGTAATTTGCCGATTGGTTTCAGAACGGCTTGCATTGAAATTAACTATTTTTTGCCAGACATTCATTGTGAAAAGAAACTGATTTTCTCGGCGAGTAAAGCATTTTGAGTAATTTATCAATTGGTTTCAGAACGGCTTGCATTGAAATTAACTATTTTTTGCCAAACATTCATTGTGGAACAAAAGTGATTTTCTCGGCGAGATAAGCATTTTGAGTAATTTGCCGATTGGTTTCAGAACGGCTTGCATGAAATTAACTATTTTTTGCCAGACATTCATTGTGAAAAGAAACTGATTTTCTCGGCGAATAAAGCATTTTGAGTAATTTACCGATTGGTTTCAGAACGGCTTGCATTGGAATTTACTATTTTTTGCCAGACATTCATTGTGGGGGGAAAAGTGATTTTCCCGGCGAGTTAAGCATTTTGAGTAATTTGCCGATTGGTTTCAGAACGGCTTGCATCACAATTAACTATTTTTTGCCAGGCATTCATTGTGGAACAAAAGTGATTTTCTCGGCGAGATAAGCATTTTGAGTAATTTGCCGATTGGTTTCAGAACGGCTTGCATTGAAATTAACTATTTTTTGCCAGACATTCATTGTGAAAAGAAACTGATTTTCTCGGCGAGTAAAGCATTTTGAGTAATTTATCAATTGGTTTCAGAACGGCTTGCATTGAAATTAACTATTTTTTGCCAGACATTCATTGTGGAACAAAAGTGATTTTCTTGGCGAGATAAGCATTTTGAGTAATTTGCCGATTGGTTTCAGAACGGCTTGCATTGAAATTAACTATTTTTTGCCAGACATTCATTGTGAAAAGAAACTGATTTTCTCGGCGAGTAAAGCATTTTGAGTAATTTATCGATTGGTTTCAGAACGGCTTGCATTCGAATTTACTATTTTTTGCCAGACATTCATTGTGGAACAAAAGTGATTTTCTCGGCGAGTTAAGCATTTTGAGTAATTTGCCGATTGGTTTCAGAACGGCTTGCATTGAAATTAACTATTTTTTGCGAACCATTCATTGTGGGGAAAAAGTGATTTTCTAGGCTAGTTAACCATTTTGAGTAATTTGCCGATTGGTTTCAAAACGGCTTGCATCAAAATTAACTATTTTTTGCCAGACATTCATTGTGGGGAAAAAAGTGATTTTCTCGGCGAGTTAAGCATTTTGAGTAATTTGCCGATTGGTTTCAGAACGTCTTGCATTGAAATTTACTATTTTTTGCCAGACATTCGTTGTGGGGAAAAACTGATTTTCTCGGCGAGTTAAGCATTTTGAGTAATTTGCCGATTGGTTTCAGAACGGCTTGCATCAAAATTAACTATTGTTTGCCAGACATTCATTGTGGGAAAAAAGTGATTTTCTCTGCGAGTTAAGCATTTTGAGTAATTTGCCGATTGGTTTCAGAACGTCTTGCATTGAAATTTACTATTTTTTGCCAGACATTCGTTGTGGGGAAAAACTGATTTTCTCGGCGAGTTAAGCATTTTGAGTAATTTGCCGATTGGTTTCAGAACGTCTTGCATTGAAATTTACTATTTTTTGCCAGACATTCATTGTGGAACAAAAGTGATTTTCTCGGCGAGATAAGCATTTTGAGTAATTTGCCGATTGGTTTCAGAACGGCTTGCATTGAAATTAACTATTTTTTGCCAGACATTCATTGTGAAAAGAAACTGATTTTCCGGCGAGTAAAGCATTTTGAGTAATTTATCGATTGGTTTCAGAACGGCTTGCATTGAAATTAAGTATTTTTTGCCAAACATTCATTGTGGAACAAAAGTGATTTTCTCGGCGAGATAAGCATTTTGAGTAATTTGCCGATTAGTTTCAGAACGGCTTGCATTGAAATTTACTATTTTTTGCCAGACATTCATTGTGGAACAAAAGTGATTTTCTTGGCGAGTTAAGCATGTTGAGTAATTTGCCGATTAGTTTCAGAACGGCTTGCATCACAATTAACTATTTTTTGCCAGGCATTCATTGTGGGGAAAAAAGTGATTTTCTCGGCGAGTTAAGCATTTTGAGTAATTTGCCGATTGGTTTCAGAACGTCTTGCATTGAAATTTACTATTTTTTGCCAGACATTCATTGTGGAACAAAAGTGATTTTCTCGGCGAGTTAAGCATTTTGAGTAATTTACCGATTGGTTTCAGAACGGCTTGCATTGGAATTTACTATTTTTTGCCAGACATTCGTTGTGGGAAAAACTGATTTTCTCGGCGAGTTAAGCATTTTGAGTAATTTGCCGATTGGTTTCAGAACGTCTTGCATTGAAATTTATTATTTTTTGCCAGACATTCATTGTGGAACAAAAGTGATTTTCACGGCGAGTTAAGCATTTTGAGTAATTTGCCGATTGGTTTCAGAACGGCTTGCATTGAAATTTACTATTTTTTGCCAGAGATTCATTGTGGGGGGAAAAGTGATTTTCCCGGCGAGTTAAGCATTTTGAGTAATTTGCCGATTGGTTTCAGAACGGCTTGCGTCACAATTAACTATTTTTTGCCAGGCATTCATTGTGGAACAAAAGTGATTTTCTCGGCGAGATAAGCATTTTGAGTAATTTATCAATTGGTTTCAGAACGACTTGCATTGAAATTAACTATTTTTTGCCAAACATTCATTGTGGAACAAAAGTGATTTTCTCGGCGAGATAAGCATTTTGAGTAATTTGCCGATTGGTTTCAGAACGGCTTGCATTGAAATTAACTATTTTTTGCCAGACATTCATTGTGAAAAGAAACTGATTTTCCGGCGAGTAAAGCATTTTGAGTAATTTATCGATTGGTTTCAGAACGGCTTGCATTGAAATTAAGTATTTTTTGCCAAACATTCATTGTGGAACAAAAGTGATTTTCTCGGCGAGATAAGCATTTTGAGTAATTTGCCGATTAGTTTCAGAACGGCTTGCATTGAAATTTACTATTTTTTGCCAGACATTCATTGTGGAACAAAAGTGATTTTCTCGGCGAGTTAAGCATGTTGAGTAATTTGCCGATTAGTTTCAGAACGGCTTGCATCACAATTAACTATTTTTTGCCAGGCATTCATTGTGGGGAAAAAAGTGATTTTCTCGGCGAGTTAAGCATTTTGAGTAATTTGCCGATCGGTTTCAGAACGTCTTGCATTGAAATTTACTATTTTTTGCCAGACATTCATTGTGGAACAAAAGTGATTTTCTCGGCGAGTTAAGCATTTTGAGTAATTTACCGATTGGTTTCAGAACGGCTTGCATTGGAATTTACTATTTTTTGCCAGACATTCGTTGTGGGAAAAAACTGATTTTCTCGGCGAGTTAAGCATTTTGAGTAATTTGCCGATTGGTTTCAGAACGTCTTGCATTGAAATTTATTATTTTTTGCCAGACATTCATTGTGGAACAAAAGTGATTTTCACGGCGAGTTAAGCATTTTGAGTAATTTGCCGATTGGTTTCAGAACGGCTTGCATTGAAATTTACTATTTTTTGCCAGAGATTCATTGTGGGGGGAAAAGTGATTTTCCCGGCGAGTTAAGCATTTTGAGTAATTTGCCGATTGGTTTCAGAACGGCTTGCATCACAATTAACTATTTTTTGCCAGGCATTCATTGTGGAACAAAAGTGATTTTCTCGGCGAGATAAGCATTTTGAGTAATTTATCAATTGGTTTCAGAACGACTTGCATTGAAATTAACTATTTTTTGCCAAACATTCATTGTGGAACAAAAGTGATTTTCTCGGCGAGATAAGCATTTTGAGTGATTTGCCGATTGGTTTCAGAACGGCTTGCATGAAATTAACTATTTTTTGCCAGACATTCATTGTGAAAAGAATCTGATTTTCTCGGCGAATAAAGCATTTTGAGTAATTTACCGATTGGTTTCAGAACGGCTTGCATTGGAATTTACTATTTTTTGCCAGACATTCATTGTGGGGGGAAAAGTGATTTTCCCGGCGAGTTAAGCATTTTGAGTAATTTGCCGATTGGTTTCAGAACGGCTTGCATTGAAATTTACTATTTTTTGCCAGACATTCATTGTGGGGGGAAAAGTGATTTTCCCGGCGAGTTAACCATTTTGAGTAATTTGCCGATTGGTTTCAGAACGGCTTGCATCACAATTAACTATTTTTTGCCAGGCATTCATTGTGGAACAAAAGTGATTTTCTCGGCGAAATAAGCATTTTGAGTAATTTGCCGATTGGTTTCAGAACGGCTTGCATTGAAATTAACTATTTTTTGCCAGACATTCATTGTGAAAAGAAACTGATTTTCTCGGCGAGTAAAGCATTTTGAGTAATTTATCAATTGGTTGCAGAACGGCTTGCATTGAAATTAACTATTTTTTGCCAAACATTCATTGTGGAACAAAAGTGATTTTCTCGGCGAGATAAGCATTTTGAGTAATTTGCCGATTGGTTTCAGAACGGCTTGCATGAAATTAACTATTTTTTGCCAGACATTCATTGTGAAAAGAAACTGATTTTCTCGGCGAATAAAGCATTTTGAGTAATTTACCGATTGGTTTCAGAACGGCTTGCATTGGAATTTACTATTTTTTGCCAGACATTCATTGTGGGGGGAAAAGTGATGTTCCCGGCGAGTTAAGCATTTTGAGTAATTTGCCGATTGGTTTCAGAACGGCTTGCATTGAAATTTCCTATTTTTTGCCAGACATTCATTGTGGAACAAAAGTGATTTTCACGGCGAGTTAAGCATTTTGAGTAATTTGCCGATTGGTTTCAGAACGGCTTGCATTGAAGTTTACCATTTTTTGGCCAGGCATTCATTGTGGGGAAAAAGTGATTTTCTCGGCGAGTTAATCATTTTGAGTAATTTGCCGATTGGTTTCAGAACGGCTTGCATTGAAATTTACTATTTTTTGCCAGGCATTCATTGTGGAACAAAAGTGATTTTCTCGGCGAGTTAAGCATTTTGAGTAATTTGCCGATTGGTTTCAGAACGCCTTGCATCGAAATTAACTATTTTTTGCCAGCCATTCATTGTGGAACAAAAGTGATTTTCTCGGCGAGTTAAGCATTTTGAGTAAGTAGCCGATTGGTTTCAGAACGGCTTGCATTGAAATTTACTATTTTTTGCCAGACATTCATTGTGGGGGGAAAAGTGATTTTCCCGGCGAGTTAAGCATTTTGAGTAATTTGCCGATTGGTTTCAGAACGGCTTGCATCACAATTAACTATTTTTTGCCAGGCATTCATTGTGGAACAAAAGTGATTTTCTCGGCGAGATAAGCATTTTGAGTAATTTGCCGATTGGTTTCAGAACGGCTTGCATTGAAATTAACTATTTTTTGCCAGACATTCATTGTGAAAAGAAACTGATTTTCTCGGCGAGTAAAGCATTTTGAGTAATTTATCAATTGGTTTCAGAACGGCTTGCATTGAAATTAACTATTTTTTGCCAAACATTCATTGTGGAACAAAAGTGATTTTCTCGGCGAGATAAGCATTTTGAGTAATTTGCCGATTGGTTTCAGAACGGCTTGCATGAAATTAACTATTTTTTGCCAGACATTCATTGTGAAAAGAAACTGATTTTCTCGGCGAGTAAAGCATTTTGAGTAATTTATCGATTGGTTTCAGAACGGCTTGCATTCGAATTTACTATTTTTTGCCAGACATTCATTGTGGAACAAAAGTGATTTTCTCGGCGAGTTAAGCATTTTGAGTAATTTGCCGATTGGTTTCAGAACGGCTTGCATTGAAATTAACTATTTTTTGCGAACCATTCATTGTGGGGAAAAAGTGATTATCTAGGCTAGTTAATCATTTTGAGTAATTTGCCGATTGGTTTCAGAACGGCTTGCATCAAAATTAACTATTTTTTGCCAGACATTCTATTTTTGCCAGACATTCGTTGTGGGGAAAAACTGATTTTCTCGGCGAGTTAAGCATTTTGAGTAATTTGCCGATTAGTTTCAGAACGGCTTGCATCACAATTAACTATTTTTTGCCAGGCATTCATTGTGGGGAAAAAAGTGATTTTCTCGGCGAGTTAAGCATTTTGAGTAATTTGCCGATTGGTTTCAGAACGTCTTGCATTGAAATTTACTATTTTTTGCCAGACATTCGTTGTGGGGAAAAACTGATTTTCTCGGCGAGTTAAGCATTTTGAGTAATTTGCCGATTGGTTTCAGAACGGCTTGCATCAAAATTAACTATTTTTTGCCAGACATTCATTGTGGGGAAAAAAGTGATTTTCTCGGCGAGTTAAGCATTTTGAGTAATTTGCCGATTGGTTTCAGAACGTCTTGCATTGAAATTTACTATTTTTTGCCAGACATTCTTTGTGGGGAAAAACTGATTTTCTCGGCGAGTTAAGCATTTTGAGTAATTTGCCGATTGGTTTCAGAACGTCTTGCATTGAAATTTACTATTTTTTGCCAGACATTCATTGTGGAACAAAAGTGATTTTCTCGGCGAGATAAGCATTTTGAGTAATTTGCCGATTGGTTTCAGAACGGCTTGCATTGAAATTAACTATTTTTTGCCAGACATTCATTGTGAAAAGAAACTGATTTTCCGGCGAGTAAAGCATTTTGAGTAATTTATCGATTGGTTTCAGAACGGCTTGCATTGAAATTAAGTATTTTTTGCCAAACATTCATTGTGGAACAAAAGTGATTTTCTCGGCGAGATAAGCATTTTGAGTAATTTGCCGATTAGTTTCAGAACGGCTTGCATTGAAATTTACTATTTTTTGCCAGACATTCATTGTGGGGGGAAAAGTGATTTTCCCGGCGAGTTAAGCATTTTGAGTAATTTGCCGATTGGTTTCAGAACGGCTTGCATCACAATTAACTATTTTTTGCCAGGCATTCATTGTGGGGAAAAAAGTGATTTTCTCGGCGAGTTAAGCATTTTGAGTAATTTGCCGATTGGTTTCAGAACGTCTTGCATTGAAATTTACTATTTTTTGCCAGACATTTGTTGTGGGAAAAAACTGATTTTCTCGGCGAGTTAATCATTTTGAGTAATTTGCCGATTGGTTTCAGAACGGCTTGCATTGAAATTTACTATTTTTTGCCAGGCATTCATTGTGGAACAAAAGTGATTTTCTCGGCGAGTTAAGCATTTTGAGTAATTTGCCGATTGGTTTCAGAACGCCTTGCATCGAAATTTACTATTTTTTGCCAGACATTCATTGTGGGGGGAAAAGTGATTTTCCCGGCGAGTTAATCATTTTGAGTAATTTGCCGATTGGTTTCAGAACGGCTTGCATCACAATTAACTATTTTTTGCCAGACATTCATTGTGAAAAGAAACTGATTTTCTCGGCGAGATAAGCATTTTGAGTAATTTGCCGATTGGTTTCAGAACGGCTTGCATTGAAATTAACTATTTTTTGCCAGACATTCATTGTGAAAAGAAACTGATTTTCTCGGCGAGTAAAGCATTTTGAGTAATTTATCAATTGGTTTCAGAACGGCTTGCATTGAAATTAACTATTTTTTGCCAAACATTCATTGTGGAACAAAAGTGATTTTCTCGGCGAGATAAGCATTTTGAGTAATTTGCCGATTGGTTTCAGAACGTCTTGCATGAAATTAACTATTTTTTGCCAGACATTCATTGTGGAACAAAAGTGATTTTCACGGCGAGTTAAGCATTTTGAGTAATTTGCCGATTGGTTTCAGAACGGCTTGCATTGAAATTTACTATTTTTTGCCAGACATTCATTGTGGGGGGAAAAGTGATTTTCCCGGCGAGTTAACCATTTTGAGTAATTTGCCGATTGGTTTCAGAACGGCTTGCATCACAATTAACTATTTTTTGCCGTGCATTCATTGTGGAACAAAAGTGATTTTCTCGGCGAGATAAGCATTTTGAGTAATTTGCCGATTGGTTTCAGAACGGCTTGCATTGAAATTAACTATTTTTTGCCAGACATTCATTGTGAAAAGAAACTGATTTTCTCGGCGAGCAAAGCATTTTGAGTAATTTATCAATTGGTTTCAGAACGGCTTGCATTGAAATTAACTATTTTTTGCCAAACATTCATTGTGGAACAAAAGTGATTTTCTCGGCGAGATAAGCATTTTGAGGAATTTGCCGATTGGTTTCAGAACGGCTTGCATGAAATTAACTATTTTTTGCCAGACATTCATTGTGAAAAGAAACTGATTTTCTCGGCGAATAAAGCATTTTGAGTAATTTACCGATTGGTTTCAGAACGGCTTGCATTGGAATTTACTATTTTTTGCCAGACATTCATTGTGGGGGGAAAAGTGATTTTCCCGGCGAGTTAAGCATTTTGAGTAATTTGCCGATTGGTTTCAGAACGGCTTGCATTGAAATTTCCTATTTTTTGCCAGACATTCATTGTGGAACAAAAGTGATTTTCACGGCGAGTTAAGCATTTTGAGTAATTTGCCGATTGGTTTCAGAACGGCTTGCATTGAAATTAACTATTTTTTGCCAGACATTCATTGTGAAAAGAAACTGATTTTCTCGGCGAGCAAAGCATTTTGAGTAATTTATCAATTGGTTTCAGAACGGCTTGCATTGAAATTAACTATTTTTTGCCAAACATTCATTGTGGAACAAAAGTGATTTTCTCGGCGAGATAAGCATTTTGAGGAATTTGCCGATTGGTTTCAGAACGGCTTGCATGAAATTAACTATTTTTTGCCAGACAATCATTGTGAAAAGAAACTGATTTTCTCGGCGAATAAAGCATTTTGAGTAATTTACCGATTGGTTTCAGAACGGCTTGCATTGGAATTTACTATTTTTTGCCAGACATTCATTGTGGGGGGAAAAGTGATTTTCCCGGCGAGTTAAGCATTTTGAGTAATTTGCCGATTGGTTTCAGAACGGCTTGCATTGAAATTTCCTATTTTTTGGCCAGGCATTCATTGTGGGGAAAAAGTGATTTTCTCGGCGAATTAATCATTTTGAGTAATTTGCCGATTGGTTTCAGAACGGCTTGCATTGAAATTTACTATTTTTTGCCAGGCATTCATTGTGGAACAAAAGTGATTTTCTCGGCGAGTTAAGCATTTTGAGTAATTTGCCGATTGGTTTCAGAACGCCTTGCATCGAAATTAACTATTTTTTGCCAGGCATTCATTGTGGAACAAAAGTGATTTTCTCGGCGAGTTAAGCATTTTGAGTAAGTTGCCGATTGGTTTCAGAACGGCTTGCATTGAAATTTACTATTTTTTGCCAGACATTCATTGTGGGGGGAAAAGTGATTTTCCCGGCGAGTTAAGCATTTTGAGTAATTTGCCGATTGGTTTGAGAACGGCTTGCATCACAATTAACTATTTTTTGCCAGGCATTCATTGTGGAACAAAAGTGATTTTCTCGGCGAGATAAGCATTTTGAGTAATTTGCCGATTGGTTTCAGAACGGCTTGCATTGAAAATAACTATTTTTTGCCAGACATTCATTGTGAAAAGAAACTGATTTTCTCGGCGAGTAAAGCATTTTGAGTAATTTATCAATTGGTTTCAGAACGGCTTGCATTGAAATTAACTATTTTTTGCCAAACATTCATTGTGGAACAAAAGTGATTTTCTCGGCGAGATAAGCATTTTGAGTAATTTGCCGATTGGTTTCAGAACGGCTTGCATTGAAATTAACTATTTTTTGCGAACCATTCATTGTGGGGAAAAAGTGATTATCTAGGCTAGTTAATCATTTTGAGTAATTTGCCGATTGGTTTCAGAACGGCTTGCATCAAAATTAACTATTTTTTGCCAGACATTCATTGTGGGGAAAAAAGTGATTTTCTCGGCGAGTTAAGCATTTTGAGTAATTTGCCGATTGGTTTCAGAACGTCTTGCATTGAAATTTACTATTTTTTGCCAGACATTCGTTGTGGGGAAAAACTGATTTTCTCGGCGAGTTAAGCATTTTGAGTAATTTGCCGATTGGTTTCAGAACGGCTTGCATCAAAATTAACTATTTTTTGCCAGACATTCATTGTGGGAAAAAAGTGATTTTCTCAGCGAGTTAAGCATTTTGAGTAATTTGCCGATTGGTTTCAGAACGTCTTGCATTGAAATTTACTATTTTTTGCCAGACATTCATTGTGGAACAAAAGTGATTTTCTCGGCGAGATAAGCATTTTGAGTAATTTGCCGATTGGTTTCAGAACGGCTTGCATTGAAATTAACTATTTTCTGCCAGGCATTCATTGTGGAACAAAAGTGATTTTCTCGGCGAGTTAAGCATTTTGAGTAATTTGCCGATTGGTTTCAGAACGCCTTGCATCGAAATTAACTATTTTTTGCCAGGCATTCATTGTGGAACAAAAGTGATTTTCTCGGCGAGTTAAGCATTTTGAGTAAGTTGCCGATTGGTTTCAGAACGGCTTGCATTGAAATTTACTATTTTTTGCCAGACATTCATTGTGGGGGGAAAAGTGATTTTCCCGGCGAGTTAAGCATTTTGAGTAATTTGCCGATTGGTTTGAGAACGGCTTGCATCACAATTAACTATTTTTTGCCAGGCATTCATTGTGGAACAAAAGTGATTTTCTCGGCGAGATAAGCATTTTGAGTAATTTGCCGATTGGTTTCAGAACGGCTTGCATTGAAAATAACTATTTTTTGCCAGACATTCATTGTGAAAAGAAACTGATTTTCTCGGCGAGTAAAGCATTTTGAGTAATTTATCAATTGGTTTCAGAACGGCTTGCATTGAAATTAACTATTTTTTGCCAAACATTCATTGTGGAACAAAAGTGATTTTCTCGGCGAGATAAGCATTTTGAGTAATTTGCCGATTGGTTTCAGAACGGCTTGCATTGAAATTAACTATTTTTTGCGAACCATTCATTGTGGGGAAAAAGTGATTATCTAGGCTAGTTAATCATTTTGAGTAATTTGCCGATTGGTTTCAGAACGGCTTGCATCAAAATTAACTATTTTTTGCCAGACATTCATTGTGGGGAAAAAAGTGATTTTCTCGGCGAGTTAAGCATTTTGAGTAATTTGCCGATTGGTTTCAGAACGTCTTGCATTGAAATTTACTATTTTTTGCCAGACATTCGTTGTGGGGAAAAACTGATTTTCTCGGCGAGTTAAGCATTTTGAGTAATTTGCCGATTGGTTTCAGAACGGCTTGCATCAAAATTAACTATTTTTTGCCAGACATTCATTGTGGGAAAAAAGTGATTTTCTCAGCGAGTTAAGCATTTTGAGTAATTTGCCGATTGGTTTCAGAACGTCTTGCATTGAAATTTACTATTTTTTGCCAGACATTCATTGTGGAACAAAAGTGATTTTCTCGGCGAGATAAGCATTTTGAGTAATTTGCCGATTGGTTTCAGAACGGCTTGCATTGAAATTAACTATTTTTTGCCAGACATTCATTGTGAAAAGAAACTGATTTTCCGGCGAGTAAAGCATTTTGAGTAATTTATCGATTGGTTTCAGAACGGCTTGCATTGAAATTAAGTATTTTTTGCCAAACATTCATTGTGGAACAAAAGTGATTTTCTCGGCGAGATAAGCATTTTGAGTAATTTGCCGATTAGTTTCAGAACGGCTTGCATTGAAATTTACTATTTTTTGCCAGACATTCATTGTGGAACAAAAGTGATTTTCTCGGCGAGTTAAGCATGTTGAGTAATTTGCCGATTAGTTTCAGAACGGCTTGCATCACAATTAACTATTTTTTGCCAGGCATTCACTGTGGGGAAAAAAGTGATTTTCTCGGCGAGTTAAGCATTTTGAGTAATTTGCCGATTGGTTTCAGAACGTCTTGCATTGAAATTTACTATTTTTTGCCAGACATTTGTTGTGGGAAAAAACTGATTTTCTCGGCGAGTTAAGCATTTTGAGTAATTTGCCGATTGGTTTCAGAACGTCTTGCATTGAAATTTACTATTTTTTGCCAGACATTCATTGTGGAACAAAAGTGATTTTCTCGGCGAGTTAAGCATTTTGAGTAATTTACCGATTGGTTTCAGAACGGCTTGCATTGGAATTTACTATTTTTTGCCAGACATTCGTTGTGGGAAAAAACTGATTTTCTCGGCGAGTTAAGCATTTTGAGTAATTTGCCGATTGGTTTCAGAACGTCTTGCATTGAAATTCATTATTTTTTGCCAGACATTCATTGTGGAACAAAAGTGATTTTCACGGCGAGTTAAGCATTTTGAGTAATTTGCCGATTGGTTTCAGAACGGCTTGCATTGAAATTTACTATTTTTTGCCATACATTCATTGTGGGGGGAAAAGTGATTTTCCCGGCGAGTTAAGCATTTTGAGTAATTTGCCGATTGGTTTCAGAACGGCTTGCATCACAATTAACTATTTTTTGCCAGGCATTCATTGTGGAACAAAAGTGATTTTCTCGGCGAGATAAGCATTTTGAGTAATTTGCCGATTGGTTTCAGAACGGCTTGCATTGAAATTAACTATTTTTTGCCAGACATTCATTGTGAAAAGAAACTGATTTTCTCGGCGAGTAAAGCATTTTGAGTAATTTATCAATTGGTTTCAGAACGGCTTGCATTGAAATTAACTATTTTTTGCCAAACATTCATTGTGGAACAAAAGTGATTTTCTCGGCGAGATAAGCATTTTGAGTAATTTGCCGATTGGTTTCAGAACGGCTTGCATGAAATTAACTATTTTTTGCCAGACATTCATTGTGAAAAGAAACTGATTTTCTCGGCGAATAAAGCATTTTGAGTAATTTACCGATTGGTTTCAGAACGGCTTGCATTGGAATTTACTATTTTTTGCCAGACATTCATTGTGGAACAAAAGTGATTTTCTCGGCGAGATAAGCATTTTGAGTAATTTGCCGATTGGTTTCAGAACGGCTTGCATTGAAATTAACTATTTTTTGCCAGACATTCATTGTGAAAAGAAACTGATTTTCCGGCGAGTAAAGCATTTTGAGTAATTTATCGATTAGTTTCAGAACGGCTTGCATTGAAATTTACTATTTTTTGCCAGACATTCATTGTGGAACAAAAGTGATTTTCTCGGCGAGTTAAGCATGTTGAGTAATTTGCCGATTAGTTTCAGAACGGCTTGCATCACAATTAACTATTTTTTGCCAGGCATTCATTGTGGGGAAAAAAGTGATTTTCTCGGCGAGTTAAGCATTTTGAGTAATTTGCCGATTGGTTTCAGAACGTCTTGCATTGAAATTTACTATTTTTTGCCAGACATTTGTTGTGGAACAAAAGTGATTTTCTCGGCGAGATAAGCATTTTGAGTAATTTGCCGATTGGTTTCAGAACGGCTTGCATTGAAATTAACTATTTTTTGCCAGACATTCATTGTGAAAAGAAACTGATTTTCCGGCGAGTAAAGCATTTTGAGTAATTTATCGATTAGTTTCAGAACGGCTTGCATTGAAATTTACTATTTTTTGCCAGACATTCATTGTGGAACAAAAGTGATTTTCTCGGCGAGTTAAGCATGTTGAGTAATTTGCCGATTAGTTTCAGAACGGCTTGCATCACAATTAACTATTTTTTGCCAGGCATTCATTGTGGGGGAAAAAGTGATTTTCTCGGCGAGTTAAGCATTTTGAGTAATTTGCCGATTGGTTTCAGAACGTCTTGCATTGAAATTTCCTATTTTTTGCCAGACATTCATTGTGGAACAAAAGTGATTTTCACGGCGAGTTAAGCATTTTGAGTAATTTGCCGATTGGTTTCAGAACGGCTTGCATTGAAATTTACCATTTTTTGGCCAGGCATTCATTGTGGGGAAAAAGTGATTTTCTCGGCGAATTAATCATTTTGAGTAATTTGCCGATTGGTTTCAGAGCGGCTTGCATTGAAATTTACTATTTTTTGCCAGGCATTCATTGTGGAACAAAAGTGATTTTCTCGGCGAGTTAAGCATTTTGAGTAATTTGCCGATTGGTTTCAGAACGCCTTGCATCGAAATTAACTATTTTTTGCCAGGCATTCATTGTGGAACAAAAGTGATTTTCTCGGCGAGTTAAGCATTTTGAGTAAGTTGCCGATTGGTTTCAGAACGGCTTGCATTGAAATTTACTATTTTTTGCCAGACATTCATTGTGGGGGGAAAAGTGATTTTCCCGGCGAGTTAAGCATTTTGAGTAATTTGCCGATTGGTTTGAGAACGGCTTGCATCACAATTAACTATTTTTTGCCAGGCATTCATTGTGGAACAAAAGTGATTTTCTCGGCGAGATAAGCATTTTGAGTAATTTGCCGATTGGTTTCAGAACGGCTTGCATTGAAAATAACTATTTTTTGCCAGACATTCATTGTGAAAAGAAACTGATTTTCTCGGCGAGTAAAGCATTTTGAGTAATTTATCAATTGGTTTCAGAACGGCTTGCATAGAAATTAACTATTTTTTGCCAAACATTCATTGTGGAACAAAAGTGATTTTCTCGGCGAGATAAGCATTTTGAGTAATTTGCCGATTGGTTTCAGAACGGCTTGCATTGAAATTAACTATTTTTTGCGAACCATTCATTGTGGGGAAAAAGTGATTATCTAGGCTAGTTAATCATTTTGAGTAATTTGCCGATTGGTTTCAGAACGGCTTGCATCAAAATTAACTATTTTTTGCCAGACATTCATTGTGGGGAAAAAAGTGATTTTCTCGGCGAGTTAAGCATTTTGAGTAATTTGCCGATTGGTTTCAGAACGTCTTGCATTGAAATTTACTATTTTTTGCCAGACATTCGTTGGGGGGAAAAACTGATTTTCTCGGCGAGTTAAGCATTTTGAGCAATTTGCCGATTGGTTTCAGAACGGCTTGCATCAAAATTAACTATTTTTTGCCAGACATTCATTGTGGGAAAAAAGTGATTTTCTCAGCGAGTTAAGCATTTTGAGTAATTTGCCGATTGGTTTCAGAACGTCTTGCATTGAAATTTACTATTTTTTGCCAGACATTCGTTGTGGGGAAAAACTGATTTTCTCGGCGAGTTAAGCATTTTGAGTAATTTGCCGATTGGTTTCAGAACGTCTTGCATTGAAATTTACTATTTTTTGCCAGACATTCATTGTGGAACAAAAGTGATTTTCTCGGCGAGATAAGCATTTTGAGTAATTTGCCGATTGGTTTCAGAACGGCTTGCATTGAAATTAACTATTTTTTGCCAGACATTCATTGTGAAAAGAAACTGATTTTCCGGCGAGTAAAGCATTTTGAGTAATTTATCGATTGGTTTCAGAACGGCTTGCATTGAAATTAAGTATTTTTTGCCAAACATTCATTGTGGAACAAAAGTGATTTTCTCGGCGAGATAAGCATTTTGAGTAATTTGCCGATTAGTTTCAGAACGGCTTGCATTGAAATTTACTATTTTTTGCCAGACATTCATTGTGGAACAAAAGTGATTTTCTCGGCGAGTTAAGCATGTTGAGTAATTTGCCGATTAGTTTCAGAACGGCTTGCATCACAATTAACTATTTTTTGCCAGGCATTCACTGTGGGGAAAAAAGTGATTTTCTCGGCGAGTTAAGCATTTTGAGTAATTTGCCGATTGGTTTCAGAACGTCTTGCATTGAAATTTACTATTTTTTGCCAGACATTTGTTGTGGGAAAAAACTGATTTTCTCGGCGAGTTAAGCATTTTGAGTAATTTGCCGATTGGTTTCAGAACGTCTTGCATTGAAATTTACTATTTTTTGCCAGACATTCATTGTGGAACAAAAGTGATTTTCTCGGCGAGTTAAGCATTTTGAGTAATTTACCGATTGGTTTCAGAACGGCTTGCATTGGAATTTACTATTTTTTGCCAGACATTCGTTGTGGGAAAAAACTGATTTTCTCGGCGAGTTAAGCATTTTGAGTAATTTGCCGATTGGTTTCAGAACGTCTTGCATTGAAATTCATTATTTTTTGCCAGACATTCATTGTGGAACAAAAGTGATTTTCACGGCGAGTTAAGCATTTTGAGTAATTTGCCGATTGGTTTCAGAACGGCTTGCATTGAAATTTACTATTTTTTGCCAGACATTCATTGTGGGGGGAAAAGTGATTTTCCCGGCGAGTTAAGCATTTTGAGTAATTTGCCGATTGGTTTCAGAACGGCTTGCATCACAATTAACTATTTTTTGCCAGGCATTCATTGTGGAACAAAAGTGATTTTCTCGGCGAGATAAGCATTTTGAGTAATTTGCCGATTGGTTTCAGAACGGCTTGCATTGAAATTAACTATTTTTTGCCAGACATTCATTGTGAAAAGAAACTGATTTTCTCGGCGAGTAAAGCATTTTGAGTAATTTATCAATTGGTTTCAGAACGGCTTGCATTGAAATTAACTATTTTTTGCCAAACATTCATTGTGGAACAAAAGTGATTTTCTCGGCGAGATAAGCATTTTGAGTAATTTGCCGATTGGTTTCAGAACGGCTTGCATGAAATTAACTATTTTTTGCCAGACATTCATTGTGAAAAGAAACTGATTTTCTCGGCGAATAAAGCATTTTGAGTAATTTACCGATTGGTTTCAGAACGGCTTGCATTGGAATATACTATTTTTGCCAGACATTCATTGTGGAACAAAAGTGATTTTCTCGGCGAGATAAGCATTTTGAGTAATTTGCCGATTGGTTTCAGAACGGCTTGCATTGAAATTAACTATTTTTTGCCAGACATTCATTGTGAAAAGAAACTGATTTTCCGGCGAGTAAAGCATTTTGAGTAATTTATCGATTAGTTTCAGAACGGCTTGCATTGAAATTTACTATTTTTTGCCAGACATTCATTGTGGAACAAAAGTGATTTTCTCGGCGAGTTAAGCATGTTGAGTAATTTGCCGATTAGTTTCAGAACGGCTTGCATCACAATTAACTATTTTTTGCCAGGCATTCATTGTGGGGAAAAAAGTGATTTTCTCGGCGAGTTAAGCATTTTGAGTAATTTGCCGATTGGTTTCAGAACGTCTTGCATTGAAATTTACTATTTTTTGCCAGACATTTGTTGTGGAACAAAAGTGATTTTCTCGGCGAGATAAGCATTTTGAGTAATTTGCCGATTGGTTTCAGAACGGCTTGCATTGAAATTAACTATTTTTTGCCAGACATTCATTGTGAAAAGAAACTGATTTTCCGGCGAGTAAAGCATTTTGAGTAATTTATCGATTAGTTTCAGAACGGCTTGCATTGAAATTTACTATTTTTTGCCAGACATTCATTGTGGAACAAAAGTGATTTTCTCGGCGAGTTAAGCATGTTGAGTAATTTGCCGATTAGTTTCAGAACGGCTTGCATCACAATTAACTATTTTTTGCCAGGCATTCATTGTGGGGGAAAAAGTGATTTTCTCGGCGAGTTAAGCATTTTGAGTAATTTGCCGATTGGTTTCAGAACGTCTTGCATTGAAATTTACTATTTTTTGCCAGACATTTGTTGTGGGAAAAAACTGATTTTCTCGGCGAGTTAATCATTTTGAGTAATTTGCCGATTGGTTTCAGAACGGCTTGCATTGGAATTTACAATTTTTTGCCAGACATTCGTTGTGGGAAAAACAGATTTTCTCGGCGAGTTAAGCATTTTGAGTAATTTGCCGATTGGTTTCAGAACGGCTTGCATTGAAATTTCCTATTTTTTGCCAGACATTCATTGTGGAACAAAAGTGCTTTTCACGGCGAGTTAAGCATTTTGAGTAATTTGCCGATTGGTTTCAGAACGGCTTGCATTGAAATTTACCATTTTTTGGCCAGGCATTCATTGTGGGGAAAAAGTGATTTTCTCGGCGAGTTAATCATTTTGAGTAATTTGCCGATTGGTTTCAGATCGGCTTGCATCGAAATTAACTATTTTTTGCCAGCCATTCATTGTGGAACAAAAGTGATTTTCTCGGCGAGTTAAGCATTTTGAGTAATTTGCCGATTGGTTTCAGAACGGCTTGCATTGAAATTAACTATTTTTTGCCAGACATTCATTGTGAAAAGAAACTGATTTTCTCGGCGAGTAAAGCATTTTGAGTAATTTATCAATTGGTTTCAGAACGGCTTGCATTGACATTAACTATTTTTTGCCAAACATTCATTGTGGAACAAAAGTGATTTTCTCGGCGAGTTAAGCATTTTGAGTAATTTGCCGATCGGTTTCAGAACGTCTTGCATTGAAATTTACTATTTTTTGTCAGACATTCATTGTGGAACAAAAGTGATTTTCTCGGCGAGTTAAGCATTTTGAGTAATTTACCGATTGGTTTCAGAACGGCTTGCATTGGAATTTACTATTTTTTGCCAGACATTCGTTGTGGGAAAAAACTGATTTTCTCGGCGAGTTAAGCATTTTGAGTAATTTGCCGATTGGTTTCAGAACGTCTTGCATTGAAATTTATTATTTTTTGCCAGACATTCATTGTGGAACAAAAGTGATTTTCACGGCGAGTTAAGCATTTTGAGTAATTTGCCGATTGGTTTCAGAACGGCTTGCATTGAAATTTACTATTTTTGCCAGACATTCATTGTGGGGGGAAAAGTGATTTTCCCGGCGAGTTAAGCATTTTGAGTAATTTGCCGATTGGTTTCAGAACGGCTTGCATCACAATTAACTATTTTTTGCCAGGCATTCATTGTGGAACAAAAGTGATTTTCTCGGCGAGATAAGCATTTTGAGTAATTTGCCGATTGGTTTCAGAACGGCTTGCATTGAAATTAACTATTTTTTGCCAGACATTCATTGTGAAAATAAACTGATTTTCTCGGCGAGTTAAGCATTTTGAGTAATTTGCCGATTGGTTTCAGAACGGCTTGCATTGAAATTAACTATTTTTTCCAGACATTCATTGTGAAAAGAAACTGATTTTCTCGGCGAGTAAAGCATTTTGAGTAATTTATCAATTGGTTTCAGAACGGCTTGCATTGAAATTAACTATTTTTTGCCAAACATTCATTGTGGAACAAAAGTGATTTTCTCGGCGAGATAAGCAATTTGGGTAATTTGCCGATTGGTTCCAGAACGGCTTGCATGAAATTAACTATTTTTTGCCAGACATTCATTGTGAAAAGAAACTGATTTTCCGGCGAGTAAAGCATTTTGAGTAATTTATCGATTGGTTTCAGAACGGCTTGCATTGAAATTAAGTATTTTTTGCCAAACATTCATTGTGGAACAAAAGTGATTTTCTCGGCGAGATAAGCATTTTGAGTAATTTGCCGATTGGTTTCAGAACGGCTTGCATTGAAATTAACTATTTTTTGCCAGACATTCATTGTGAAAAGAAACTGATTTTCTCGGCGAGTAAAGCATTTTGAGTAATTTATCAATTGGTTTCAGAACGGCTTGCATTGAAATTAACTATTTTTTGCCAAACATTCATTGTGGAACAAAAGTGATTTTCTCGGCGAGATAAGCATTTTGAGTAATTTGCCGATTGGTTTCAGAACGGCTTGCATGAAATTAACTATTTTTTGCCAGACATTCATTGTGAAAAGAAACTGATTTTCTCGGCGAATAAAGCATTTTGAGTAATTTACCGATTGGTTTCAGAACGGCTTGCATTGGAATTTACTATTTTTTGCCAGACATTCATTGTGGGGGGAAAAGTGATTTTCCCGGCGAGTTAAGCATTTTGAGTAATTTGCCGATTGGTTTCAGAACGGCTTGCATTGAAATTAACTATTTTTTGCCAGACATTCATTGTGGAACAAAAGTGATTTTCTTGGCGAGATAAGCATTTTGAGTAATTTGCCGATTGGTTTCAGAACGGCTTGCATTGAAATTAACTATTTTTTGCCAGACATTCATTGTGAAAAGAAACTGATTTTCTCGGCGAGTAAAGCATTTTGAGTAATTTATCGATTGGTTTCAGAACGGCTTGCATTCGAATTTACTATTTTTTGCCAGACATTCATTGTGGAACAAAAGTGATTTTCTCGGCGAGTTAAGCATTTTGAGTAATTTGCCGATTGGTTTCAGAACGGCTTGCATTGAAATTAACTATTTTTTGCGAACCATTCATTGTTGGGAAAAAGTGATTATCTAGGCTAGTTAATCATTTTGAGTAATTTGCCGATTGGTTTCAGAACGGCTTGCATCAAAATTAACTATTTTTTGCCAGACATTCATTGTGGGGAAAAAAGTGATTTTCTCGGCGAGTTAAGCATTTTGAGTAATTTGCCGATTGGTTTCAGAACGTCTTGCATTGAAATTTACTATTTTTTGCCAGACATTCGTTGTGGGGAAAAACTGATTTTCTCGGCGAGTTAAGCATTTTGAGTAATTTGCCGATTGGTTTCAGAACGGCTTGCATTGAAATTAACTATTTTTTGCCAGACATTCATTGTGGAACAAAAGTGATTTTCTTGGCGAGATAAGCATTTTGAGTAATTTGCCGATTGGTTTCAGAACGGCTTGCATTGAAATTAACTATTTTTTGCCAGACATTCATTGTGAAAAGAAACTGATTTTCTCGGCGAGTAAAGCATTTTGAGTAATTTATCGATTGGTTTCAGAACGGCCTGCATTCGAATTTACTATTTTTTGCCAGACATTCATTGTGGAACAAAAGTGATTTTCTCGGCGAGATAAGCATTTTGAGTAATTTGCCGATTAGTTTCAGAACGGCTTGCATTGAAATTTACTATTTTTTGCCAGACATTCATTGTGGAACAAAAGTGATTTTCTCGGCGAGTTAAGCATGTTGAGTAATTTGCCGATTAGTTTCAGAACGGCTTGCATCACAATTAACTATTTTTTGCCAGGCATTCATTGTGGGGAAAAAAGTGATTTTCTCGGCGAGTTAAGCATTTTGAGTAATTTGCCGATTGGTTTCAGAACGTCTTGCATTGAAATTTACTATTTTTTGCCAGACATTTGTTGTGGGAAAAAACTGATTTTCTCGGCGAGTTAAGCATTTTGAGTAATTTGCCGATTGGTTTCAGAACGTCTTGCATTGAAATTTACTATTTTTTGCCAGACATTCATTGTGGAACAAAAGTGATTTTCTCGGCGAGTTAAGCATTTTGAGTAATTTACCGATTGGTTTCAGAACGGCTTGCATTGGAATTTACAATTTTTGGCCAGACATTCGTTGTGGGAAAAAACTGATTTTCTCGGCGAGTTAAGCATTTTGAGTAATTTGCCGATTGGTTTCAGAACGTCTTGCATTGAAATTTATTATTTTTTGCCAGACATTCATTGTGGAACAAAAGTGATTTTCACGGCGAGTTAAGCATTTTGAGTAATTTGCCGATTGGTTTCAGAACGGCTTGCATTGAAATTTACTATTTTTTGCCAGACATTCATTGTGGGGGGAAAAGTGATTTTCCCGGCGAGTTAAGCATTTTGAGTAATTTGCCGATTGGTTTCAGAACGGCTTGCATCACAATTAACTATTTTTTGCCAGGCATTCATTGTGGAACAAAAGTGATTTTCTCTGCGAGATAAGCATTTTGAGTAATTTGCCGATTGGTTTCAGAACGGCTTGCATTGAAATTAACTATTTTTTGCCAGACATTCATTGTGAAAAGAAACTGATTTTCTCGGCGAGTAAAGCATTTTGAGTAATTTATCAATTGGTTTCAGAACGGCTTGCATTGAAATTAACTATTTTTTGCCAAACATTCATTGTGGAACAAAAGTGATTTTCTCGGCGAGATAAGCATTTTGAGTAATTTGCCGATTGGTTTCAGAACGGCTTGCATGAAATTAACTATTTTTTGCCAGACATTCATTGTGAAAAGAAACTGATTTTCTCGGCGAATAAAGCATTTTGAGTAATTTACCGATTGGTTTCAGAACGGCTTGCATTGGAATTTACTACTTTTTGCCAGACATTCATTGTGGGGGGAAAAGTGATTTTCCCGGCGAGTTAAGCATTTTGAGTAATTTGCCGATTGGTTTCAGAACGGCTTGCATTGAAATTTCCTATTTTTTGCCAGATATTCATTGTGGAACAAAAGTGATTTTCACGGCGAGTTAAGCATTTTGAGTAATTTGCCGATTGGATTCAGAACGGCTTGCATTGAAATTTACCATTTTTTGGCCAGGCATTCATTGTGGGGAAAAAGTGATTTTCTCGGCGAGTTAATCATTTTGAGTAATTTGCCGATTGGTTTCAGAACGGCTTGCATTGAAATTTACTATTTTTTGCCAGGCATTCATTGTGGAACAAAAGTGATTTTCTCGGCGAGTTAAGCATTTTGAGTAATTTGCCGATTGGTTTCAGAACGCCTTGCATCGAAATTAACTATTTTTTGCCAGCCATTCATTGTGGAACAAAAGTGATTTTCTCGGCGAGTTAAGCATTTTGAGTAAGTTGCCGATTGGTTTCAGAACGGCTTGCATTGAAATTTACTATTTTTTGCCAGACATTCATTGTGGGGGGAAAAGTGATTTTCCCGGCGAGTTAAGCATTTTGAGTAATTTGCCGATTGGTTTCAGAACGGCTTGCATCACAATTAACTATTTTTTGCCAGGCATTCATTGTGGAACAAAAGTGATTTTCTCGGCGAGTTAAGCATTTTGAGTAATTTGCCGATTGGTTTCAGAACGTCTTGCATTGAAATTTACTATTTTTTGCCAGACATTCATTGTGGAACAAAAGTGATTTTCTCGGCGAGTTAAGCATTTTGAGTAATTTACCGATTGGTTTCAGAACGGCTTGCATTGGAATTTACTATTTTTTGCCAGACATTCGTTGTGGGAAAAAACTGATTTTCTCGGCGAGTTAAGCATTTTGAGTAATTTGCCGATTGGTTTCAGAACGTCTTGCATTGAAATTTATTATTTTTTGCCAGACATTCATTGTGGAACAAAAGTAATTTTCACGGCGAGTTAAGCATTTTGAGTAATTTGCCGATTGGTTTCAGAACGGCTTGCATCACAATTAACTATTTTTTGCCAGGCATTCATTGTGGAACAAAAGTGATTTTCTCGGCGAGATAAGCATTTTGAGTAATTTGCCGATTGGTTTCAGAACGGCTTGCATTGAAATTAACTATTTTTTGCCAGACATTCATTGTGAAAAGAAACTGATTTTCACGGCGAGTTAAGCATTTTGAGTAATTTGCCGATTGGTTTCAGAACGGCTTGCATTGAAATTAACTATTTTTTGCCAGACATTCATTGTGAAAAGAAACTGATTTTCTCGGCGAGTAAAGCATTTTGAGTAATTTATCAATTTGTTTCAGAACGGCTTGCATTGAAATTAACTATTTTTTGCCAAACATTCATTGTGGAACAAAAGTGATTTTCTCGGCGAGATAAGCAATTTGGGTAATTTGCCGATTGGTTTCAGAACGGCTTGCATGAAATTAACTATTTTTTGCCAGACATTCATTGTGAAAAGAAACTGATTTTCTCGGCGAATAAAGCATTTTGAGTAATTTACCGATTGGTTTCAGAACGGCTTGCATTGGAATTTACTATTTTTTGCCAGACATTCATTGTGGGGGGAAAAGTGTTTTCCCGGCGAGTTAAGCATTTTGAGTAATTTGCCGATTGTTTTCAGAACGGCTTGCATCACAATTAACTATTTTTTGCCAGGCATTCATTGTGGAACAAAAGTGATTTTCTCGGCGAGTTAAGCATTTTGAGTAATTTGCCGATTGGTTTCAGAACGTCTTGCATTGAAATTAACTATTTTTTGCCAGACATTCATTGTGGAACAAAAGTGATTTTCTTGGCGAGATAAGGATTTTGAGTAATTTGCCGATTGGTTTCAGAACGGCTTGCATTGAAATTAACTATTTTTTGCGAACCATTCATTGTGGGGAAAAAGTGATTTTCTAGGCTAGTTAATCATTTTGAGTAATTTGCCGATTGGTTTCAGAACGGCTTGCATCAAAATTAACTATTTTTTGCCAGACATTCATTGTGGGGAAAAAAGTGATTTTCTCGGCGAGTTAAGCATTTTGAGTAATTTGCCGATTGGTTTCAGAACGTCTTGCATTGAAATTTACTATTTTTTGCCAGACATTCGTTGTGGGGAAAAACTGATTTTCTCGGCGAGTTAAGCATTTTGAGTAATTTGCCGATTGGTTTCAGAACGTCTTGCATTGAAATTTACTATTTTTTGCCAGACATTCATTGTGGAACAAAAGTGATTTTCTCGGCGAGATAAGCATTTTGAGTAATTTGCCGATTGGTTTCAGAACGGCTTGCATTGAAATTAACTATTTTTTGCGAGACATTCATTGTGAAAAGAAACTGATTTTCCGGCGAGTAAAGCATTTTGAGTAATTTATCGATTGGTTTCAGAACGGCTTGCATTGAAATTAAGTATTTTTTGCCAAACATTCATTGTGGAACAAAAGTGATTTTCTCGGCGAGATAAGCATTTTGAGTAATTTGCCGATTAGTTTCAGAACGGCTTGCATTGAAATTTACTATTTTTTGCCAGACATTCATTGTGGAACAAAAGTGATTTTCTCGGCGAGTTAAGCATGTTGAGTAATTTGCCGATTAGTTTCAGAACGGCTTGCATCACAATTAACTATTTTTTGCCAGGCATTCATTGTGGGGAAAAAAGTGATTTTCTCGGCGAGTTAAGCATTTTGAGTAATTTTCCGATTTGTTTCAGAACGTCTTGCATTGAAATTTACTATTTTTTGCCAGACATTCATTGTGGAACAAAAGTGATTTTCTCGGCGAGTTAAGCATTTTGAGTAATTTACCGATTGGTTTCAGAACGGCTTGCATTGGAATTTACTATTTTTTGCCAGACATTCGTTGTGGGAAAAAACTGATTTTCTCGGCGAGTTAAGCATTTTGAGTAATTTGCCGATTGGTTTCAGAACGTCTTGCATTGAAATTTATTATTTTTTGCCAGACATTCATTGTGGAACAAAAGTGATTTTCACGGCGAGTTAAGCATTTTGAGTAATTTGCCGATTGGTTTCAGAACGGCTTGCATTGAAATTTACTATTTTTTGCCAGACATTCATTGTGGGGGGAAAAGTGATTTTCCCGGCGAGTTAAGCATTTTGAGTAATTTGCCGATTGGTTTCAGAACTGCTTGCATCATAATTAACTATTTTTTGCCAGGCATTCATTGTGGAACAAAAGTGATTTTCTCGGCGAGATAAGCATTTTGAGTAATTTGCCGATTGGTTTCAGAACGGCTTGCATTGAAATTAACTATTTTTTGCCAGACATTCATTGTGAAAAGAAACTGATTTTCTCGGCGAGTAAAGCATTTTGAGTAATTTATCAATTGGTTTCAGAACGGCTTGCATTGAAATTAACTATTTTTTGCCAAACATTCATTGTGGAACAAAAGTGATTTTCTCGGCGAGATAAGCATTTTGAGTAATTTGCCGATTGGTTTCAGAACGTCTTGCATGAAATTAACTATTTTTTGCCAGACATTCATTGTGAAAAGAAACTGATTTTCTCGGCGAATAAAGCATTTTGAGTAATTTACCGATTGGTTTCAGAACGGCTTGCATTGGAATTTACTATTTTTTGCCAGACATTCATTGTGGGGGGAAAAGTGATTTTCCCGGCGAGTTAAGCATTTTGAGTAATTTGCCGATTGGTTTCAGAACGGCTTGCATTGAAATTTCCTATTTTTTGCCAGACATTCATTGTGGAACAAAAGTGATTTTCACGGCGAGTTAAGCATTTTGAGTAATTTGCCGATTGGTTTCAGAACGGCTTGCATTGAAATTTACTATTTTTTGCCAGACATTCATTGTGGGGGGAAAAGTGATTTTCCCGGCGAGTTAACCATTTTGAGTAATTTGCCGATTGGTTTCAGAACGGCTTGCATCACAATTAACTATTTTTTGCCAGGCATTCATTGTGGAACAAAAGTGATTTTCTCGGCGAGATAAGCATTTTGAGTAATTTGCCGATTGGTTTCAGAACGGCTTGCATTGAAATTTACCATTTTTTGGCCAGGCATTCATTGTGGGGAAAAAGTGATTTTCTCGGCGAGTTAATCATTTTGAGTAATTTGCCGATTGGTTTCAGAACGGCTTGCATTGAAATTTACTATTTTTTGCCAGGCATTCATTGTGGAACAAAAGTGATTTTCTCGGCGAGTTAAGCATTTTGAGTAATTTGCCGATTGGTTTCAGAACGCCTTGCATCGAAATTAACTATTTTTTGCCAGCCATTCATTGTGGAACAAAAGTGATTTTCTCGGCGAGTTAAGCATTTTGAGTAAGTTGCCGATTGGTTTCAGAACGGCTTGCATTGAAATTTACTATTTTTTGCCAGACATTCATTGTGGGGGGAAAAGTGATTTTCCCGGCGAGTTAAGCATTTTGAGTAATTTGCCGATTGGTTTCAGAACGGCTTGCATCACAATTAACTATTTTTTGCCAGGCATTCATTGTGGAACAAAAGTGATTTTCCGGCGAGTAAAGCATTTTGAGTAATTTATCGATTGGTTTCAGAACGGCTTGCATTGAAATTAAGTATTTTTTGCCAAACATTCATTGTGGAACAAAAGTGATTTTCTCGGCGAGATAAGCATTTTGAGTAATTTGCCGATTAGTTTCAGAACGGCTTGCATTGAAATTTACTATTTTTTGCCAGACATTCATTGTGGAACAAAAGTGATTTTCTCGGCGAGTTAAGCATGTTGAGTAATTTGCCGATTAGTTTCAGAACGGCTTGCATCACAATTAACTATTTTTTGCCAGGCATTCACTGTGGGGAAAAAAGTGATTTTCTCGGCGAGTTAAGCATTTTGAGTAATTTGCCGATTGGTTTCAGAACGTCTTGCATTGAAATTTACTATTTTTTGCCAGACATTTGTTGTGGGAAAAAACTGATTTTCTCGGCGAGTTAAGCATTTTGAGTAATTTGCCGATTGGTTTCAGAACGTCTTGCATTGAAATTTACTATTTTTTGCCAGACATTCATTGTGGAACAAAAGTGATTTTCTCGGCGAGTTAAGCATTTTGAGTAATTTACCGATTGGTTTCAGAACGGCTTGCATTGGAATTTACTATTTTTTGCCAGACATTCGTTGTGGGAAAAAACTGATTTTCTCGGCGAGTTAAGCATTTTGAGTAATTTGCCGATTGGTTTCAGAACGTCTTGCATTGAAATTCATTATTTTTTGCCAGACATTCATTGTGGAACAAAAGTGATTTTCACGGCGAGTTAAGCATTTTGAGTAATTTGCCGATTGGTTTCAGAACGGCTTGCATTGAAATTTACTATTTTTTGCCAGACATTCATTGTGGGGGGAAAAGTGATTTTCCCGGCGAGTTAAGCATTTTGAGTAATTTGCCGATTGGTTTCAGAACTGCTTGCATCATAATTAACTATTTTTTGCCAGGCATTCATTGTGGAACAAAAGTGATTTTCTCGGCGAGATAAGCATTTTGAGTAATTTGCCGATTGGTTTCAGAACGGCTTGCATTGAAATTAACTATTTTTTGCCAGACATTCATTGTGAAAAGAAACTGATTTTCTCGGCGAGTAAAGCATTTTGAGTAATTTATCAATTGGTTTCAGAACGGCTTGCATTGAAATTAACTATTTTTTGCCAAACATTCATTGTGGAACAAAAGTGATTTTCTCGGCGAGATAAGCATTTTGAGTAATTTGCCGATTGGTTTCAGAACGTCTTGCATGAAATTAACTATTTTTTGCCAGACATTCATTGTGAAAAGAAACTGATTTTCTCGGCGAATAAAGCATTTTGAGTAATTTACCGATTGGTTTCAGAACGGCTTGCATTGGAATTTACTATTTTTTGCCAGACATTCATTGTGGGGGGAAAAGTGATTTTCCCGGCGAGTTAAGCATTTTGAGTAATTTGCCGATTGGTTTCAGAACGGCTTGCATTGAAATTTCCTATTTTTTGCCAGACATTCATTGTGGAACAAAAGTGATTTTCACGGCGAGTTAAGCATTTTGAGTAATTTGCCGATTGGTTTCAGAACGGCTTGCATTGAAATTTACTATTTTTTGCCAGACATTCATTGTGGGGGGAAAAGTGATTTTCCCGGCGAGTTAACCATTTTGAGTAATTTGCCGATTGGTTTCAGAACGGCTTGCATCACAATTAACTATTTTTTGCCAGGCATTCATTGTGGAACAAAAGTGATTTTCTCGGCGAGATAAGCATTTTGAGTAATTTGCCGATTGGTTTCAGAACGGCTTGCATTGAAATTTACCATTTTTTGGCCAGGCATTCATTGTGGGGAAAAAGTGATTTTCTCGGCGAGTTAATCATTTTGAGTAATTTGCCGATTGGTTTCAGAACGGCTTGCATTGAAATTTACTATTTTTTGCCAGGCATTCATTGTGGAACAAAAGTGATTTTCTCGGCGAGTTAAGCATTTTGAGTAATTTGCCGATTGGTTTCAGAACGCCTTGCATCGAAATTAACTATTTTTTGCCAGCCATTCATTGTGGAACAAAAGTGATTTTCTCGGCGAGTTAAGCATTTTGAGTAAGTTGCCGATTGGTTTCAGAACGGCTTGCATTGAAATTTACTATTTTTTGCCAGACATTCATTGTGGGGGGAAAAGTGATTTTCCCGGCGAGTTAAGCATTTTGAGTAATTTGCCGATTGGTTTCAGAACGGCTTGCATCACAATTAACTATTTTTTGCCAGGCATTCATTGTGGAACAAAAGTGATTTTCCGGCGAGTAAAGCATTTTGAGTAATTTATCGATTGGTTTCAGAACGGCTTGCATTGAAATTAAGTATTTTTTGCCAAACATTCATTGTGGAACAAAAGTGATTTTCTCGGCGAGATAAGCATTTTGAGTAATTTGCCGATTAGTTTCAGAACGGCTTGCATTGAAATTTACTATTTTTTGCCAGACATTCATTGTGGAACAAAAGTGATTTTCTCGGCGAGTTAAGCATGTTGAGTAATTTGCCGATTAGTTTCAGAACGGCTTGCATCACAATTAACTATTTTTTGCCAGGCATTCACTGTGGGGAAAAAAGTGATTTTCTCGGCGAGTTAAGCATTTTGAGTAATTTGCCGATTGGTTTCAGAACGTCTTGCATTGAAATTTACTATTTTTTGCCAGACATTTGTTGTGGGAAAAAACTGATTTTCTCGGCGAGTTAAGCATTTTGAGTAATTTGCCGATTGGTTTCAGAACGTCTTGCATTGAAATTTACTATTTTTTGCCAGACATTCATTGTGGAACAAAAGTGATTTTCTCGGCGAGTTAAGCATTTTGAGTAATTTACCGATTGGTTTCAGAACGGCTTGCATTGGAATTTACTATTTTTTGCCAGACATTCGTTGTGGGAAAAAACTGATTTTCTCGGCGAGTTAAGCATTTTGAGTAATTTGCCGATTGGTTTCAGAACGTCTTGCATTGAAATTCATTATTTTTTGCCAGACATTCATTGTGGAACAAAAGTGATTTTCACGGCGAGTTAAGCATTTTGAGTAATTTGCCGATTGGTTTCAGAACGGCTTGCATTGAAATTTACTATTTTTTGCCAGACATTCATTGTGGGGGGAAAAGTGATTTTCCCGGCGAGTTAAGCATTTTGAGTAATTTGCCGATTGGTTTCAGAACGGCTTGCATCACAATTAACTATTTTTTGCCAGGCATTCATTGTGGAACAAAAGTGATTTTCTCGGCGAGATAAGCATTTTGAGTAATTTGCCGATTGGTTTCAGAACGGCTTGCATTGAAATTAACTATTTTTTGCCAGACATTCATTGTGAAAAGAAACTGATTTTCTCGGCGAGTAAAGCATTTTGAGTAATTTATCAATTGGTTTCAGAACGGCTTGCATTGAAATTAACTATTTTTTGCCAAACATTCATTGTGGAACAAAAGTGATTTTCTCGGCGAGATAAGCATTTTGAGTAATTTGCCGATTGGTTTCAGAACGGCGTGCATGAAATTAACTATTTTTTGCCAGACATTCATTGTGAAAAGAAACTGATTTTCTCGGCGAATAAAGCATTTTGAGTAATTTACCGATTGGTTTCAGAACGGCTTGCATTGGAATATACTATTTTTTGCCAGACATTCATTGTGGAACAAAAGTGATTTTCTCGGCGAGATAAGCATTTTGAGTAATTTGCCGATTGGTTTCAGAACGGCTTGCATTGAAATTAACTATTTTTTGCCAGACATTCATTGTGAAAAGAAACTGATTTTCCGGCGAGTAAAGCATTTTGAGTAATTTATCGATTAGTTTCAGAACGGCTTGCATTGAAATTTACTATTTTTTGCCAGACATTCATTGTGGAACAAAAGTGATTTTCTCGGCGAGTTAAGCATGTTGAGTAATTTGCCGATTCGTTTCAGAACGGCTTGCATCACAATTAACTATTTTTTGCCAGGCATTCATTGTGGGGAAAAAAGTGATTTTCTCGGCGAGTTAAGCATTTTGAGTAATTTGCCGATTGGTTTCAGAACGTCTTGCATTGAAATTTACTATTTTTTGCCAGACATTTGTTGTGGAACAAAAGTGATTTTCTCGGCGAGATAAGCATTTTGAGTAATTTGCCGATTGGTTTCAGAACGGCTTGCATTGAAATTAACTATTTTTTGCCAGACATTCATTGTGAAAAGAAACTGATTTTCCGGCGAGTAAAGCATTTTGAGTAATTTATCGATTAGTTTCAGAACGGCTTGCATTGAAATTTACTATTTTTTGCCAGACATTCATTGTGGAACAAAAGTGATTTTCTCGGCGAGTTAAGCATGTTGAGTAATTTGCCGATTAGTTTCAGAACGGCTTGCATCACAATTAACTATTTTTTGCCAGGCATTCATTGTGGGGGAAAAAGTGATTTTCTCGGCGAGTTAAGCATTTTGAGTAATTTGCCGATTGGTTTCAGAACGTCTTGCATTGAAATTTACTATTTTTTGCCAGACATTTGTTGTGGGAAAAAACTGATTTTCTCGGCGAGTTAATCATTTTGAGTAATTTGCCGATTGGTTTCAGAACGGCTTGCATTGGAATTTACAATTTTTTGCCAGACATTCGTTGTGGGAAAAAACAGATTTTCTCGGCGAGTTAAGCATTTTGAGTAATTTGCCGATTGGTTTCAGAACGGCTTGCATTGAAATTTCCTATTTTTTGCCAGACATTCATTGTGGAACAAAAGTGCTTTTCACGGCGAGTTAAGCATTTTGAGTAATTTGCCGATTGGTTTCAGAACGGCTTGCATTGAAATTTACCATTTTTTGGCCAGGCATTCATTGTGGGGAAAAAGTGATTTTCTCGGCGAGTTAATCATTTTGAGTAATTTGCCGATTGGTTTCAGATCGGCTTGCATCGAAATTAACTATTTTTTGCCAGCCATTCATTGTGGAACAAAAGTGATTTTCTCGGCGAGTTAAGCATTTTGAGTAATTTGCCGATTGGTTTCAGAACGTCTTGCATTGAAATTTACTATTTTTTGCCAGACATTTGTTGTGGGAAAAAACTGATTTTCTCGGCGGGTTAATCATTTTGAGTAATTTGCCGATTGGTTTCAGAACGGCTTGCATTGGAATTTACAATTTTTTGCCAGACATTCGTTGTGGGAAAAAACAGATTTTCTCGGCGAGTTAAGCATTTTGAGTAATTTGCCGATTGGTTTCAGAACGGCTTGCATTGAAATTTCCTATTTTTTGCCAGACATTCATTGTGGAACAAAAGTGCTTTTCACGGCGAGTTAAGCATTTTGAGTAATTTGCCGATTGGTTTCAGAACGGCTTGCATTGAAATTTACCATTTTTTGGCCAGGCATTCATTGTGGGGAAAAAGTGATGTTCTCGGCGAGTTAATCATTTTGAGTAATTTGCCGATTGGTTTCAGATCGGCTTGCATCGAAATTAACTATTTTTTGCCAGCCATTCATTGTGGAACAAAAGTGATTTTCTCGGCGAGTTAAGCATTTTGAGTAAGTTGCCGATTGGTTTCAGAACGGCTTGCATTGAAATTTACTATTTTGTGCCAGACATTCATTGTGGGGGGAAAAGTGATTTTCCCGGCGAGTTAAGCATTTTGAGTAATTTGCCGATTGGTTTCAGAACGGCTTGCATCACAATTAACTATTTTTTGCCAGGCATTCATTGTGGAACAAAAGTGTTTTCTCGGCGAGATAAGCATTTTGAGTAATTTGCCGATTGGTTTCAGAACGGCTTGCATTGAAATTAACTATTTTTTGCCAGACATTCATTGTGAAAAGAAACTGATTTTCTCGGCGAGTAAAGCATTTTGAGTAATTTATCAATTGGTTTCAGAACGGCTTGCATTGACATTAACTATTTTTTGCCAAACATTCATTGTGGAACAAAAGTGATTTTCTCGGCGAGTTAAGCATTTTGAGTAATTTGCCGATCGGTTTCAGAACGTCTTGCATTGAAATTTACTATTTTTTGTCAGACATTCATTGTGGAACAAAAGTGATTTTCTCGGCGAGTTAAGCATTTTGAGTAATTTACCGATTGGTTTCAGAACGGCTTGCATTGGAATTTACTATTTTTTGCCAGACATTCGTTGTGGGAAAAAACTGATTTTCTCGGCGAGTTAAGCATTTTGAGTAATTTGCCGATTGGTTTCAGAACGTCTTGCATTGAAATTTATTATTTTTTGCCAGACATTCATTGTGGAACAAAAGTGATTTTCACGGCGAGTTAAGCATTTTGAGTAATTTGCCGATTGGTTTCAGAACGGCTTGCATTGAAATTTACTATTTTTGCCAGACATTCATTGTGGGGGGAAAAGTGATTTTCCCGGCGAGTTAAGCATTTTGAGTAATTTGCCGATTGGTTTCAGAACGGCTTGCATCACAATTAACTATTTTTTGCCAGGCATTCATTGTGGAACAAAAGTGATTTTCTCGGCGAGATAAGCATTTTGAGTAATTTGCCGATTGGTTTCAGAACGGCTTGCATTGAAATTAACTATTTTTTGCCAGACATTCATTGTGAAAATAAACTGATTTTCTCGGCGAGTTAAGCATTTTGAGTAATTTGCCGATTGGTTTCAGAACGGCTTGCATTGAAATTAACTATTTTTTGCCAGACATTCATTGTGAAAAGAAACTGATTTTCTCGGCGAGTAAAGCATTTTGAGTAATTTATCAATTGGTTTCAGAACGGCTTGCATTGAAATTAACTATTTTTTGCCAAACATTCATTGTGGAACAAAAGTGATTTTCTCGGCGAGATAAGCAATTTGGGTAATTTGCCGATTGGTTCCAGAACGGCTTGCATGAAATTAACTATTTTTTGCCAGACATTCATTGTGAAAAGAAACTGATTTTCCGGCGAGTAAAGCATTTTGAGTAATTTATCGATTGGTTTCAGAACGGCTTGCATTGAAATTAAGTATTTTTTGCCAAACATTCATTGTGGAACAAAAGTGATTTTCTCGGCGAGATAAGCATTTTGAGTAATTTGCCGATTGGTTTCAGAACGGCTTGCATTGAAATTAACTATTTTTTGCCAGACATTCATTGTGAAAAGAAACTGATTTTCTCGGCGAGTAAAGCATTTTGAGTAATTTATCAATTGTTTTCAGAACGGCTTGCATTGAAATTAACTATTTTTTGCCAAACATTCATTGTGGAACAAAAGTGATTTTCTCGGCGAGATAAGCATTTTGAGTAATTTGCCGATTGGTTTCAGAACGGCTTGCATGAAATTAACTATTTTTTGCCAGACATTCATTGTGAAAAGAAACTGATTTTCTCGGCGAATAAAGCATTTTGAGTAATTTACCGATTGGTTTCAGAACGGCTTGCATTGGAATTTACTATTTTTTGCCAGACATTCATTGTGGGGGGAAAAGTGATTTTCCCGGCGAGTTAAGCATTTTGAGTAATTTGCCGATTGGTTTCAGAACGGCTTGCATTGAAATTAACTATTTTTTGCCAGACATTCATTGTGGAACAAAAGTGATTTTCTTGGCGAGATAAGCATTTTGAGTAATTTGCCGATTGGTTTCAGAACGGCTTGCATTGAAATTAACTATTTTTTGCCAGACATTCATTGTGAAAAGAAACTGATTTTCTCGGCGAGTAAAGCATTTTGAGTAATTTATCGATTGGTTTCAGAACGGCTTGCATTCGAATTTACTATTTTTTGCCAGACATTCATTGTGGAACAAAAGTGATTTTCTCGGCGAGTTAAGCATTTTGAGTAATTTGCCGATTGGTTTCAGAACGGCTTGCATTGAAATTAACTATTTTTTGCGAACCATTCATTGTTGGGAAAAAGTGATTATCTAGGCTAGTTAATCATTTTGAGTAATTTGCCGATTGGTTTCAGAACGGCTTGCATCAAAATTAACTATTTTTTGCCAGACATTCATTGTGGGGAAAAAAGTGATTTTCTCGGCGAGTTAAGCATTTTGAGTAATTTGCCGATTGGTTTCAGAACGTCTTGCATTGAAATTTACTATTTTTTGCCAGACATTCGTTGTGGGGAAAAACTGATTTTCTCGGCGAGTTAAGCATTTTGAGTAATTTGCCGATTGGTTTCAGAACGGCTTGCATTGAAATTAACTATTTTTTGCCAGACATTCATTGTGGAACAAAAGTGATTTTCTTGGCGAGATAAGCATTTTGAGTAATTTGCCGATTGGTTTCAGAACGGCTTGCATTGAAATTAACTATTTTTTGCCAGACATTCATTGTGAAAAGAAACTGATTTTCTCGGCGAGTAAAGCATTTTGAGTAATTTATCGATTGGTTTCAGAACGGCCTGCATTCGAATTTACTATTTTTTGCCAGACATTCATTGTGGAACAAAAGTGATTTTCTCGGCGAGATAAGCATTTTGAGTAATTTGCCGATTAGTTTCAGAACGGCTTGCATTGAAATTTACTATTTTTTGCCAGACATTCATTGTGGAACAAAAGTGATTTTCTCGGCGAGTTAAGCATGTTGAGTAATTTGCCGATTAGTTTCAGAACGGCTTGCATCACAATTAACTATTTTTTGCCAGGCATTCATTGTGGGGAAAAAAGTGATTTTCTCGGCGAGTTAAGCATTTTGAGTAATTTGCCGATTGGTTTCAGAACGTCTTGCATTGAAATTTACTATTTTTTGCCAGACATTTGTTGTGGGAAAAAACTGATTTTCTCGGCGAGTTAAGCATTTTGAGTAATTTGCCGATTGGTTTCAGAACGTCTTGCATTGAAATTTACTATTTTTTGCCAGACATTCATTGTGGAACAAAAGTGATTTTCTCGGCGAGTTAAGCATTTTGAGTAATTTACCGATTGGTTTCAGAACGGCTTGCATTGGAATTTACTATTTTTTGCCAGACATTCGTTGTGGGAAAAAACTGATTTTCTCGGCGAGTTAAGCATTTTGAGTAATTTGCCGATTGGTTTCAGAACGTCTTGCATTGAAATTTATTATTTTTTGCCAGACATTCATTGTGGAACAAAAGTGATTTTCACGGCGAGTTAAGCATTTTGAGTAATTTGCCGATTGGTTTCAGAACGGCTTGCATTGAAATTTACTATTTTTTGCCAGACATTCATTGTGGGGGGAAAAGTGATTTTCCCGGCGAGTTAAGCATTTTGAGTAATTTGCCGATTGGTTTCAGAACGGCTTGCATCACAATTAACTATTTTTTGCCAGGCATTCATTGTGGAACAAAAGTGATTTTCTCGGCGAGATAAGCATTTTGAGTAATTTGCCGATTGGTTTCAGAACGGCTTGCATTGAAATTAACTATTTTTTGCCAGACATTCATTGTGAAAAGAAACTGATTTTCTCGGCGAGTAAAGCATTTTGAGTAATTTATCAATTGGTTTCAGAACGGCTTGCATTGAAATTAACTATTTTTTGCCAAACATTCATTGTGGAACAAAAGTGATTTTCTCGGCGAGATAAGCATTTTGAGTAATTTGCCGATTGGTTTCAGAACGGCTTGCATGAAATTAACTATTTTTTGCCAGACATTCATTGTGAAAAGAAACTGATTTTCTCGGCGAATAAAGCATTTTGAGTAATTTACCGATTGGTTTCAGAACGGCTTGCATTGGAATTTACTACTTTTTGCCAGACATTCATTGTGGGGGGAAAAGTGATTTTCCCGGCGAGTTAAGCATTTTGAGTAATTTGCCGATTGGTTTCAGAACGGCTTGCATTGAAATTTCCTATTTTTTGCCAGATATTCATTGTGGAACAAAAGTGATTTTCACGGCGAGTTAAGCATTTTGAGTAATTTGCCGATTGGATTCAGAACGGCTTGCATTGAAATTTACCATTTTTTGGCCAGGCATTCATTGTGGGGAAAAAGTGATTTTCTCGGCGAGTTAATCATTTTGAGTAATTTGCCGATTGGTTTCAGAACGGCTTGCATTGAAATTTACTATTTTTTGCCAGGCATTCATTGTGGAACAAAAGTGATTTTCTCGGCGAGTTAAGCATTTTGAGTAATTTGCCGATTGGTTTCAGAACGCCTTGCATCGAAATTAACTATTTTTTGCCAGCCATTCATTGTGGAACAAAAGTGATTTTCTCGGCGAGTTAAGCATTTTGAGTAAGTTGCCGATTGGTTTCAGAACGGCTTGCATTGAAATTTACTATTTTTTGCCAGACATTCATTGTGGGGGGAAAAGTGATTTTCCCGGCGAGTTAAGCATTTTGAGTAATTTGCCGATTGGTTTCAGAACGGCTTGCATCACAATTAACTATTTTTTGCCAGGCATTCATTGTGGAACAAAAGTGATTTTCTCGGCGAGTTAAGCATTTTGAGTAATTTGCCGATTGGTTTCAGAACGTCTTGCATTGAAATTTACTATTTTTTGCCAGACATTCATTGTGGAACAAAAGTGATTTTCTCGGCGAGTTAAGCATTTTGAGTAATTTACCGATTGGTTTCAGAACGGCTTGCATTGGAATTTACTATTTTTTGCCAGACATTCGTTGTGGGAAAAAACTGATTTTCTCGGCGAGTTAAGCATTTTGAGTAATTTGCCGATTGGTTTCAGAACGTCTTGCATTGAAATTTATTATTTTTTGCCAGACATTCATTGTGGAACAAAAGTAATTTTCACGGCGAGTTAAGCATTTTGAGTAATTTGCCGATTGGTTTCAGAACGGCTTGCATCACAATTAACTATTTTTTGCCAGGCATTCATTGTGGAACAAAAGTGATTTTCTCGGCGAGATAAGCATTTTGAGTAATTTGCCGATTGGTTTCAGAACGGCTTGCATTGAAATTAACTATTTTTTGCCAGACATTCATTGTGAAAAGAAACTGATTTTCTCGGCGAGTTAAGCATTTTGAGTAATTTGCCGATTGGTTTCAGAACGGCTTGCATTGAAATTAACTATTTTTTGCCAGACATTCATTGTGAAAAGAAACTGATTTTCTCGGCGAGTAAAGCATTTTGAGTAATTTATCAATTTGTTTCAGAACGGCTTGCATTGAAATTAACTATTTTTTGCCAAACATTCATTGTGGAACAAAAGTGATTTTCTCGGCGAGATAAGCAATTTGGGTAATTTGCCGATTGGTTTCAGAACGGCTTGCATGAAATTAACTATTTTTTGCCAGACATTCATTGTGAAAAGAAACTGATTTTCTCGGCGAATAAAGCATTTTGAGTAATTTACCGATTGGTTTCAGAACGGCTTGCATTGGAATTTACTATTTTTTGCCAGACATTCATTGTGGGGGGAAAAGTGTTTTCCCGGCGAGTTAAGCATTTTGAGTAATTTGCCGATTGTTTTCAGAACGGCTTGCATCACAATTAACTATTTTTTGCCAGGCATTCATTGTGGAACAAAAGTGATTTTCTCGGCGAGTTAAGCATTTTGAGTAATTTGCCGATTGGTTTCAGAACGTCTTGCATTGAAATTAACTATTTTTTGCCAGACATTCATTGTGGAACAAAAGTGATTTTCTTGGCGAGATAAGGATTTTGAGTAATTTGCCGATTGGTTTCAGAACGGCTTGCATTGAAATTAACTATTTTTTGCGAACCATTCATTGTGGGGAAAAAGTGATTTTCTAGGCTAGTTAATCATTTTGAGTAATTTGCCGATTGGTTTCAGAACGGCTTGCATCAAAATTAACTATTTTTTGCCAGACATTCATTGTGGGGAAAAAAGTGATTTTCTCGGCGAGTTAAGCATTTTGAGTAATTTGCCGATTGGTTTCAGAACGTCTTGCATTGAAATTTACTATTTTTTGCCAGACATTCGTTGTGGGGAAAAACTGATTTTCTCGGCGAGTTAAGCATTTTGAGTAATTTGCCGATTGGTTTCAGAACGTCTTGCATTGAAATTTACTATTTTTTGCCAGACATTCATTGTGGAACAAAAGTGATTTTCTCGGCGAGATAAGCATTTTGAGTAATTTGCCGATTGGTTTCAGAACGGCTTGCATTGAAATTAACTATTTTTTGCGAGACATTCATTGTGAAAAGAAACTGATTTTCCGGCGAGTAAAGCATTTTGAGTAATTTATCGATTGGTTTCAGAACGGCTTGCATTGAAATTAAGTATTTTTTGCCAAACATTCATTGTGGAACAAAAGTGATTTTCTCGGCGAGATAAGCATTTTGAGTAATTTGCCGATTAGTTTCAGAACGGCTTGCATTGAAATTTACTATTTTTTGCCAGACATTCATTGTGGAACAAAAGTGATTTTCTCGGCGAGTTAAGCATGTTGAGTAATTTGCCGATTAGTTTCAGAACGGCTTGCATCACAATTAACTATTTTTTGCCAGGCATTCATTGTGGGGAAAAAAGTGATTTTCTCGGCGAGTTAAGCATTTTGAGTAATTTTCCGATTTGTTTCAGAACGTCTTGCATTGAAATTTACTATTTTTTGCCAGACATTCATTGTGGAACAAAAGTGATTTTCTCGGCGAGTTAAGCATTTTGAGTAATTTACCGATTGGTTTCAGAACGGCTTGCATTGGAATTTACTATTTTTTGCCAGACATTCGTTGTGGGAAAAAACTGATTTTCTCGGCGAGTTAAGCATTTTGAGTAATTTGCCGATTGGTTTCAGAACGTCTTGCATTGAAATTTATTATTTTTTGCCAGACATTCATTGTGGAACAAAAGTGATTTTCACGGCGAGTTAAGCATTTTGAGTAATTTGCCGATTGGTTTCAGAACGGCTTGCATTGAAATTTACTATTTTTTGCCAGACATTCATTGTGGGGGGAAAAGTGATTTTCCCGGCGAGTTAAGCATTTTGAGTAATTTGCCGATTGGTTTCAGAACTGCTTGCATCATAATTAACTATTTTTTGCCAGGCATTCATTGTGGAACAAAAGTGATTTTCTCGGCGAGATAAGCATTTTGAGTAATTTGCCGATTGGTTTCAGAACGGCTTGCATTGAAATTAACTATTTTTTGCCAGACATTCATTGTGAAAAGAAACTGATTTTCTCGGCGAGTAAAGCATTTTGAGTAATTTATCAATTGGTTTCAGAACGGCTTGCATTGAAATTAACTATTTTTTGCCAAACATTCATTGTGGAACAAAAGTGATTTTCTCGGCGAGATAAGCATTTTGAGTAATTTGCCGATTGGTTTCAGAACGTCTTGCATGAAATTAACTATTTTTTGCCAGACATTCATTGTGAAAAGAAACTGATTTTCTCGGCGAATAAAGCATTTTGAGTAATTTACCGATTGGTTTCAGAACGGCTTGCATTGAAATTTCCTATTTTTTGCCAGACATTCATTGTGGAACAAAAGTGATTTTCACGGCGAGTTAAGCATTTTGAGTAATTTGCCGATTGGTTTCAGAACGGCTTGCATTGAAATTTACTATTTTTTGCCAGACATTCATTGTGGGGGGAAAAGTGATTTTCCCGGCGAGTTAACCATTTTGAGTAATTTGCCGATTGGTTTCAGAACGGCTTGCATCACAATTAACTATTTTTTGCCAGGCATTCATTGTGGAACAAAAGTGATTTTCTCGGCGAGATAATTTTGGAATTTACTATTTTTTGCCAGACATTCATTGTGGGGGGAAAAGTGATTTTCCCGGCGAGTTAAGCATTTTGAGTAATTTGCCGATTGGTTTCAGAACGGCTTGCATTGAAATTTCCTATTTTTTGCCAGACATTCATTGTGGAACAAAAGTGATTTTCACGGCGAGTTAAGCATTTTGAGTAATTTGCCGATTGGTTTCAGAACGGCTTGCATTGAAATTTACTATTTTTTGCCAGACATTCATTGTGGGGGGAAAAGTGATTTTCCCGGCGAGTTAACCATTTTGAGTAATTTGCCGATTGGTTTCAGAACGGCTTGCATCACAATTAACTATTTTTTGCCAGGCATTCATTGTGGAACAAAAGTGATTTTCTCGGCGAGATAAGCATTTTGAGTAATTTGCCGATTGGTTTCAGAACGGCTTGCATTGAAATTTACCATTTTTTGGCCAGGCATTCATTGTGGGGAAAAAGTGATTTTCTCGGCGAGTTAATCATTTTGAGTAATTTGCCGATTGGTTTCAGAACGGCTTGCATTGAAATTTACTATTTTTTGCCAGGCATTCATTGTGGAACAAAAGTGATTTTCTCGGCGAGTTAAGCATTTTGAGTAATTTGCCGATTGGTTTCAGAACGCCTTGCATCGAAATTAACTATTTTTTGCCAGCCATTCATTGTGGAACAAAAGTGATTTTCTCGGCGAGTTAAGCATTTTGAGTAAGTTGCCGATTGGTTTCAGAACGGCTTGCATTGAAATTTACTATTTTTTGCCAGACATTCATTGTGGGGGGAAAAGTGATTTTCCCGGCGAGTTAAGCATTTTGAGTAATTTGCCGATTGGTTTCAGAACGGCTTGCATCACAATTAACTATTTTTTGCCAGGCATTCATTGTGGAACAAAAGTGATTTTCTCGGCGAGATAAGCATTTTGAGTAATTTGCCGATTGGTTTCAGAACGGCTTGCATTGAAATTAACTATTTTTTGCCAGACATTCATTGTGAAAAGAAACTGATTTTCTCGGCGAGTAAAGCATTTTGAGTAATTTATCAATTGGTTTCAGAACGGCTTGCATTGAAATTTCCTATTTTTTGCCAGACATTCATTGTGGAACAAAAGTGATTTTCACGGCGAGTTAAGCATTTTGAGTAATTTGCCGATTGGTTTCAGAACGGCTTGCATTGAAATTTACTATTTTTTGCCAGACATTCATTGTGGGGGGAAAAGTGATTTTCCCGGCGAGTTAACCATTTTGAGTAATTTGCCGATTGGTTTCAGAACGGCTTGCATCACAATTAACTATTTTTTGCCAGGCATTCATTGTGGAACAAAAGTGATTTTCTCGGCGAGATAAGCATTTTGAGTAATTTGCCGATTGGTTTCAGAACGGCTTGCATTGAAATTTACCATTTTTTGGCCAGGCATTCATTGTGGGGAAAAAGTGATTTTCTCGGCGAGTTAATCATTTTGAGTAATTTGCCGATTGGTTTCAGAACGGCTTGCATTGAAATTTACTATTTTTTGCCAGGCATTCATTGTGGAACAAAAGTGATTTTCTCGGCGAGTTAAGCATTTTGAGTAATTTGCCGATTGGTTTCAGAACGCCTTGCATCGAAATTAACTATTTTTTGCCAGCCATTCATTGTGGAACAAAAGTGATTTTCTCGGCGAGTTAAGCATTTTGAGTAAGTTGCCGATTGGTTTCAGAACGGCTTGCATTGAAATTTACTATTTTTTGCCAGACATTCATTGTGGGGGGAAAAGTGATTTTCCCGGCGAGTTAAGCATTTTGAGTAATTTGCCGATTGGTTTCAGAACGGCTTGCATCACAATTAACTATTTTTTGCCAGGCATTCATTGTGGAACAAAAGTGATTTTCTCGGCGAGATAAGCATTTTGAGTAATTTGCCGATTGGTTTCAGAACGGCTTGCATTGAAATTAACTATTTTTTGCCAGACATTCATTGTGAAAAGAAACTGATTTTCTCGGCGAGTAAAGCATTTTGAGTAATTTATCAATTGGTTTCAGAACGGCTTGCATTGAAATTAACTATTTTTTGCCAAACATTCATTGTGGAACAAAAGTGATTTTCTCGGCGAGATAAGCATTTTGACTAATTTGCCGATTGGTTTCAGAACGGCTTGCATGAAATTAACTATTTTTTGCCAGACATTCATTGTGAAAAGAAACTGATTTTCTCGGCGAATAAAGCATTTTGAGTAATTTACCGATTGGTTTCAGAACGGCTCGCATTGGAACTTACTATTTTTTGCCAGACATTCATTGTGGGGGGGGAAAAGTGATTTTCCCGGCGAGTTAAGCATTTTGAGTAATTTGCCGATTGGTTTCAGAACGGCTTGCATCACAATTAACTATTTTTTGCCAGACATTCATTGTGGAACAAAAGTGATTTTCTCGGCGAGTTAAGCATTTTGAGTAATTTTCCGATTGGTTTCAGAACGTCTTGCATTGAAATTAACTATTTTTTGCCAGACATTCATTGTGGAACAAAAGTGATTTTCTTGGCGAGATAAGCATTTTGAGTAATTTGCCGATTGGTTTCAGAACGGCTTGCATTGAAATTAACTATTTTTTGCCAGACATTCATTGTGAAAAGAAACTGATTTTCTCGGCGAATAAAGCATTTTGAGTAATTTACCGATTGGTTTCAGAACGGCTTGCATTGGAATTTACTATTTTTTGCCAGACATTCATTGTGGGGGGAAAAGTGATTTTCCCGGCGAGTTAAGCATTTTGAGTAATTTGCCGATTGGTTTCAGAACGGCTTGCATTGAAATTTACTATTTTTTGCCAGACATTCATTGTGGGGGGAAAAGTGATTTTCCCGGCGAGTTAAGCATTTTGAGTAATTTGCCGATTGGTTTCAGAACTGCTTGCATCACAATTAACTATTTTTTGCCAGGCATTCATTGTGGAACAAAAGTGATTTTCTCGGCGAGATAAGCATTTTGAGTAATTTGCCGATTGGTTTCAGAACGGCTTGCATTGAAATTAACTATTTTTTGCCAGGCATTCGTTGTGGGGAAAAAAGTGATTTTCTCGGCGAGTTAAGCATTTTGAGTAATTTGCCGATTGGTTTCAGAACGTCTTGCATTGAAATTTACTATTTTTTGCCAGACATTTGTTGTGGGAAAAAACTGATTTTCTCGGCGAATAAAGCATTTTGAGTAATTTACCGATTGGTTTCAGAACGGCTTGCATTGGAATTTACTATTTTTTGCCAGACATTCATTGTGGGGGGAAAAGTGATTTTCCCGGCGAGTTAAGCATTTTGAGTAATTTGCCGATTGGTTTCAGAACGGCTTGCATTGAAATTTCCTACTTTTTGCCAGGCATTCATTGTGGAACAAAAGTGATTTTCACGGCGAGTTAAGCATTTTGAGTAATTTGCCGATTGGTTTCAGAACGTCTTGCATTGAAATTTACTATTTTTTGCCAGACATTCATTGTGGAACAAAAGTGATTTTCTCGGCGAGTTAAGCATTTTGAGTAATTTACCGATTGGTTTCAGAACGGCTTGCATTGGAATTTACTATTTTTTGCCAGACATTCGTTGTGGGAAAAACTGATTTTCTCGGCGAGTTAAGCATTTTGAGTAATTTGCCGATTGGTTTCAGAACGTCTTGCATTGAAATTTATTATTTTTTGCCAGACATTCGTTGTGGGAAAAAACTGATTTTCTCGGCGAGTTAAGCATTTTGAGTAATTTGCCGATTGGTTTCAGAACGTCTTGCATTGAAATATATTATTTTTTGCCAGACATTCATTGTGGGGGGAAAAGTGATTTTCCCGGCGAGTTAAGCATTTTGAGTAATTTGCCGATTGGTTTCAGAACGGCTTGCATTGAAATTTCCTATTTTTTGCCAGACATTTATTGTGGAACAAAAGTGATTTTCACGGCGAGTTAAGCATTTTGAGTAATTTGCCGATTGGTTTCAGAACGGCTTGCATTGAAATCTACCATTTTTTGGCCAGGCATTCATTGTGGGGAAAAAGTGATTTTCTCGGCGAGTTAATCATTTTGAGTAATTTGCCGATTGGTTTCAGAACGGCTTGCATTGAAATTTACTATTTTTTGCCAGGCATTCATTGTGGAACAAAAGTGATTTTCTCGGCGAGTTAAGCATTTTGAGTAATTTGCCGATTGGTTTCAGAACGCCTTGCATCGAAAGTAACTGTTTTTTGCCGGCCATTCATTGTGGAACAAAAGTGATTTTCTCGGCGAGTTAAGCATTTTGAGTAAGTGCCGATTGGTTTCAGAACGGCTTGCATTGAAATTTACTATTTTTTGCCAGACATTCATTGTGGGGGGAAAAGTGATTTTCCCGGCGAGTTAAGCATTTTGAGTAATTTGCCGATTGGTTTCAGAACGGCTTGCATCACAATTAACTATTTTTTGCCAGGCATTCATTGTGGAACAAATGTGATTTTCTCGGCGAGATAAGCATTTTGAGTAATTTGCCGATTGGTTTCAGAACGGCTTGCATTGAAATTAACTATTTTTTGCCAGACATTCATTGTGAAAAGAAACTGATTTTCTCGGCGAGTAAAGCATTTTGAGTAATTTATCAATTGGTTTCAGAACGGCTTGCATTGACATTAACTATTTTTTGCCAAACATTCATTGTGGAACAAAAGTGATTTTCTCGGTGAGATAAGCATTTTGAGTAATTTGCCGATTGGTTTCAGAACGGCTTGCATGAAATTAACTATTTTTTGCCAGACATTCATTGTGAAAAGAAACTGATTTTCTCGGCGAATAAAGCATTTTGAGTAATTTACCGATTAGTTTCAGAACGGCTCGCATTGGAATTTACTATTTTTTGCCAGACATTCATTGTGGGGGGGAAAAGTGATTTTCCCGGCGAGTTAAGCATTTTGAGTAATTTGCCGATTGGTTTCAGAACGGCTTGCATCACAATTAACTATTTTTTGCCAGACATTCATTGTGGAACAAAAGTGATTTTCTCGGCGAGTTAAGCATTTTGAGTAATTTGCCGATTGGTTTCAGAACGTCTTGCATTGAAATTAACTATTTTTTTGCCAGACATTCATTGTGGAACAAAAGTGATTTTCTTGGCGAGATAAGCATGTTGAGTAATTTGCCGATTTGTTTCAGAACGGCTTGCATTGAAATTTACTATTTTTTGCCAGACATTCATTGTGGGGGGAAAAGTGATTTTCCCGGCGAGTTAAGCATTTTGAGTAATTTGCCGATTGGTTTCAGAACGGCTTGCATCACAATTAACTATTTTTTGCCAGGCATTCATTGTGGAACAAAAGTGATTTTCTCGGCGAGATAAGCATTTTGAGTAATTTGCCGATTGGTTTCAGAACGGCTTGCATTGAAATTAACTATTTTTTGCCAGACATTCATTGTGAAAAGAAACTGATTTTCTCGGCGAGTAAAGCATTTTGAGTAATTTATCAATTGGTTTCAGAACGGCTTGCATTGAAATTAACTATTTTTTGCCAAACATTCATTGTGGAACAAAAGTGATTTTCTCGGCGAGATAAGCATTTTGAGTAATTTGCCGATTGGTTTCAGAACGGCTTGCATGAAATTAACTATTTTTTGCCAGACATTCATTGTGAAAAGAAACTGATTTTCTCGGCGAATAAAGCATTTTGAGTAATTTACCGATTGGTTTCAGAACGGCTTGCATTGGAATTTACTATTTTTTACCAGACATTCATTGTGGGGGGAAAAGTGATTTTCCCGGCGAGTTAAGCATTTTGAGTAATTTGCCGATTGGTTTCAGAACGGCTTGCATTGAAATATATTATTTTTTGCCAGACATTCATTGTGGAACAAAAGTGATTTTCACGGCGAGTTAAGCATTTTGAGTAATTTGCCGATTGGTTTCAGAACGGCTTGCATTGAAATTTACTATTTTTTGCCAGACATTCATTGTGGGGGGAAAAGTGATTTTCCCGGCGAGTTAAGCATTTTGAGTAATTTGCCGATTGGTTTCAGAACGGCTTGCATCACAATTAACTATTTTTTGCCAGGCATTCATTGTGGAACAAAAGTGATTTTCTCGGCGAGATAAGCATTTTGAGTAATTTGCCGATTGGTTTCAGAACGGCTTGCATGAAATTAACTATTTTTTGCCAGACATTCATTGTGAAAAGAAACTGATTTTCTCGGCGAATAAAGTATTTTGAGTAATTTACCGATTGGTGTCAGAACGGCTCGCATTGCAATTTACTATTTTTTGCCAGACATTCATTGTGGGGGGGGAAAAGTGATTTTCCCGGCGAGTTAAGCATTTTGAGTAATTTGTCGATTGGTTTCAGAACGGCTTGCATCACAATTAACTATTTTTTGCCAGACATTCATTGTGGAACAAAAGTGATTTTCTCGGCGAGTTAAGCATTTTGAGTAATTTGCCGATTGGTTTCAGAACGTCTTGCATTGAAATTAACTATTTTTTGCCAGGCATTCATTGTGGAACAAAAGTGATTTTCTCGGCGAGATAAGCATTTTGAGTAATTTGCCGATTGGTTTCAGAACGGCTTGCATGAAATTAACTATTTTTTGCCAGACATTCATTGTGAAAAGAAACTGATTTTCTCGGCGAATAAAGTATTTTGAGTAATTTACCGATTGGTGTCAGAACGGCTCGCATTGCAATTTACTATTTTTTGCCAGACATTCATTGTGGGGGGGGAAAAGTGATTTTCCCGGCGAGTTAAGCATTTTGAGTAATTTGTCGATTGGTTTCAGAACGGCTTGCATCACAATTAACTATTTTTTGCCAGACATTCATTGTGGAACAAAAGTGATTTTCTCGGCGAGTTAAGCATTTTGAGTAATTTGCCGATTGGTTTCAGAACGTCTTGCATTGAAATTAACTATTTTTTGCCAGACATTCATTGTGGAACAAAAGTGATTTTCTTGGCGAGATAAGCATTTTGAGTAATTTGCCGATTGGTTTCAGAACGGCTTGCATTGAAATTAACTATTTTTTCCCAGACATTCATTGTGAAAAGAAACTGATTTTCTCGGCGAGTAAAGCATTTTGAGTAATTTATCGATTGGTTTCAGAACGGCTTGCATTCGAATTTACTATTTTTTGCCAGGCATTCAGTGTGGAACAAAAGTGATTTTCACGGCGAGTGAAGCATTTTGAGTAATTTGCCGATTGGTTTCAGAACGGCTTGCATTGAAATTTACTATTTTTTGCCAGACATTCATTGTGGGGGGAAATGTGATTTTCCCGGCGAGTTAAGCATTTTGAGTAATATGCCGATTGGTTTCAGAACGGCTTGCATCACAATTAACTATTTTTTGCCAGGCATTCATTGTGGAACAAAAGTGATTTTCTCGGCGAGATAAGCATTTTGAGTAATTTGCCGATTGGTTTCAGAACGGCTTGCATTGAAATTAACTATTTTTTGCCAGACATTCATTGTGAAAAGAAACTGATTTTCTCGGCGAGTAAAGCATTTTGAGTAATTTATCAATTGGTTTCAGAACGGCTTGCATTGAAATTAACTATTTTTTGCCAAACATTCATTGTGGAACAAAAGTGATTTTCTCGGCGAGATAAGCATTTTGAGTAATTTGCCGATTGGTTTCAGAACGGCTTGCATGAAATTAACTATTTTTTGCCAGACATTCATTGTGAAAAGAAACTGATTTTCTCGGCGAATAAAGCATTTTGAGTAATTTACCGATTGGTTTCAGAACGGCTTGCATTGAAATTTCCTATTTTTTGCCAGACATTCATTGTGGAACAAAAGTGATTTTCACGGCGAGTTAAGCATTTTGAGTAATTTGCCGATTGGTTTCAGAACGTCTTGCATTGAAATTTACTATTTTTTGCCAGACATTCATTGTGGAACAAAAGTGATTTTCTCGGCGAGTTAAGCATTTTGAGTCATTTACCGATTGGTTTCAGAACGGCTTGCATTGGAATTTACTATTTTTTGCCAGACATTCGTTGTGGGAAAAAACTGATTTTCTCGGCGAGTTAAGCATTTTGAGTAATTTGCCGATTGGTTTCAGAACGTCTTGCATTGAAATTTATTATTTTTTGCCAGACATTCATTGTGGAACAAAAGTGATTTTCACGGCGAGTTAAGCATTTTGAGTAATTTGCCGATTGGTTTCAGAACGGCTTGCATTGAAATTTACTATTTTTTGCCAGACATTCATTGTGGGGGGAAAAGTGATTTTCCCGGCGAGTTAAGCATTTTGAGTAATTTGCCGATTGGTTTCAGAACGGCTTGCATCACAATTAACTATTTTTTGCCAGGCATTCATTGTGGAACAAAAGTGATTTTCTCGGCGAGATAAGCATTTTGAGTAATTTGCCGATTGGTTTCAGAACGGCTTGCATTGAAATTAACTATTTTTTGCCAGGCATTCGTTGTGGGGAAAAAAGTGATTTTCTCGGCGAGTTAAGCATTTTGAGTAATTTGCCGATTGGTTTCAGAACGTCTTGCATTGAAATTTACTATTTTTTGCCAGACATTTGTTGTGGGAAAAAACTGATTTTCTCGGCGAATAAAGCATTTTGAGTAATTTACCGATTGGTTTCAGAACGGCTTGCATTGGAATTTACTATTTTTTGCCAGACATTCATTGTGGGGGGAAAAGTGATTTTCCCGGCGAGTTAAGCATTTTGAGTAATTTGCCGATTGGTTTCAGAACGGCTTGCATTGAAATTTCCTATTTTTTGCCAGGCATTCATTGTGGAACAAAAGTGATTTTCACGGCGAGTTAAGCATTTTGAGTAATTTGCCGATTGGTTTCAGAACGTCTTGCATTGAAATTTACTATTTTTTGCCAGACATTCATTGTGGAACAAAAGTGATTTTCTCGGCGAGTTAAGCATTTTGAGTAATTTACCGATTGGTTTCAGAACGGCTTGCATTGGAATTTACTATTTTTTGCCAGACATTCGTTGTGGGAAAAACTGATTTTCTCGGCGAGTTAAGCATTTTGAGTAATTTGCCGATTGGTTTCAGAACGTCTTGCATTGAAATTTATTATTTTTTGCCAGACATTCATTGTGGAACAAAAGTGATTTTCACGGCGAGTTAAGCATTTTGAGTAATTTGCCGATTGGTTTCAGAACGGCTTGCATTGAAATTTACTATTTTTTGCCAGACATTCATTGTGGGGGGAAAAGTGATTTTCCCGGCGAGTTAAGCATTTTGAGTAATTTGCCGATTGGTTTCAGAACGGCTTGCTTTAACTATTTTTAATTAACAATTAACTATTTTTTGCCAGGCATTCATTGTGGAACAAAAGTGATTTTCTCGGCGAGATAAGCATTTTGAGTAATTTGCCGATTGGTTTCAGAACGGCTTGCATTGAAATTAACTATTTTTTGCCAGACATTCATTGTGAAAAGAAACTGATTTTCTCGGCGAGTAAAGCATTTTGAGTAATTTATCAATTGGTTTCAGAACGGCTTGCATCACAATTAACTATTTTTTGCCAGGCATTCATTGTGGGGAAAAAGTGATTTTCTCGGCGAGTTAAGCATTTTGAGTAATTTGCCGATTGGTTTCAGAACGTCTTGCATTGAAATTTACTATTTTTTGCCAGACATTTGTTGTGGGAAAAAAGTGATTTTCTCGGCGAGTTAAGCATTTTGAGTAATTTACCGATTGGTTTCAGAACGGCTTGCATTGGAATTTACTATTTTTTGCCAGACATTCGTTGTGGGAAAAAACTGATTTTCTCGGCGAGTTAAGCATTTTGAGTAATTTGCCGATTGGTTTCAGAACGTCTTGCATTGAAATATATTATTTTTTGCCAGACATTCATTGTGGAACAAAAGTGATTTTCACGGCGAGTTAAGCATTTTGAGTAATTTGCCGATTGGTTTCAGAACGGCTTGCATTGAAATTTACTATTTTTTGCCAGACATTCATTGTGGGGGGAAAAGTGATTTTCCCGGCGAGTTAAGCATTTTGAGTAATTTGCCGATTGGTTTCAGAACGGCTTGCATCACAATTAACTATTTTTTGCCAGGCATTCATTGTGGAACAAAAGTGATTTTCTCGGCGAGATAAGCATTTTGAGTAATTTGCCGATTGGTTTCAGAACGGCTTGCATTGAAATTAACTATTTTTTGCCAGACATTCATTGTGAAAAGAAACTGATTTTCTCGGCGAGTAAAGCATTTTGAGTAATTTATCAATTGGTTTCAGAACGGCTTGCATTGAAATTAACTATTTTTTGCCAAACATTCATTGTGGAACAAAAGTGATTTTCTCGGCGAGATAAGCATTTTGAGTAATTTGCCGATTGGTTTCAGAACGGCTTGCATGAAATTAACTATTTTTTGCCAGACATTCATTGTGAAAAGAAACTGATTTTCTCGGCGAATAAAGCATTTTGAGTAATTTACCGATTGGTTTCAGAACGGCTTGCATTGGAATTTACTATTTTTTGCCAGACATTCATTGTGGGGGGAAAAGTGATTTTCCCGGCGAGTTAATCATTTTGAGTAATTTGCCGATTGGTTTCAGAACGGCTTGCATTGAAATTTACTATTTTTTGCCAGGCATTCATTGTGGAACAAAAGTGATTTTCTCGGCGAGTTAAGCATTTTGAGTAATTTGCCGATTGGTTTCAGAACGCCTTGCATCGAAAGTAACTGTTTTTTGCCGGCCATTCATTGTGGAACAAAAGTGATTTTCTCGGCGAGTTAAGCATTTTGAGTAAGTTGCCGATTGGTTTCAGAACGGCTTGCATTGAAATTTACTATTTTTTGCCAGACATTCATTGTGGGGGGAAAAGTGATTTTCCCGGCGAGTTAAGCATTTTGAGTAATTTGCCGATTGGTTTCAGAACGGCTTGCATCACAATTAACTATTTTTTGCCAGGCATTCATTGTGGAACAAATGTGATTTTCTCGGCGAGATAAGCATTTTGAGTAATTTGCCGATTGGTTTCAGAACGGCTTGCATTGAAATTAACTATTTTTTGCCAGACATTCATTGTGAAAAGAAACTGATTTTCTCGGCGAGTAAAGCATTTTGAGTAATTTATCAATTGGTTTCAGAACGGCTTGCATTGACATTAACTATTTTTTGCCAAACATTCATTGTGGAACAAAAGTGATTTTCTCGGTGAGATAAGCATTTTGAGTAATTTGCCGATTGGTTTCAGAACGGCTTGCATGAAATTAACTATTTTTTGCCAGACATTCATTGTGAAAAGAAACTGATTTTCTCGGCGAATAAAGCATTTTGAGTAATTTACCGATTAGTTTCAGAACGGCTCGCATTGGAATTTACTATTTTTTGCCAGACATTCATTGTGGGGGGAAAAGTGATTTTCCCGGCGAGTTAAGCATTTTGAGTAATTTGCCGATTGGTTTCAGAACGGCTTGCATCACAATTAACTATTTTTTGCCAGGCATTCATTGTGGAACAAAAGTGATTTTCTCGGCGAGTTAAGCATTTTGAGTAATTTGCCGATTGGTTTCAGAACGTCTTGCATTGAAATTAACTATTTTTTTGCCAGACATTCATTGTGGAACAAAAGTGATTTTCTTGGCGAGATAAGCATGTTGAGTAATTTGCCGATTTGTTTCAGAACGGCTTGCATTGAAATTTACTATTTTTTGCCAGACATTCATTGTGGGGGGAAAAGTGATTTTCCCGGCGAGTTAAGCATTTTGAGTAATTTGCCGATTGGTTTCAGAACGGCTTGCATCACAATTAACTATTTTTTGCCAAGCATTCATTGTGGAACAAAAGTGATTTTCTCGGCGAGATAAGCATTTTGAGTAATTTGCCGATTGGTTTCAGAACGGCTTGCATTGAAATTAACTATTTTTTGCCAGACATTCATTGTGAAAAGAAACTGATTTTCTCGGCGAGTAAAGCATTTTGAGTAATTTATCAATTGGTTTCAGAACGGCTTGCATTGAAATTAACTATTTTTTGCCAAACATTCATTGTGGAACAAAAGTGATTTTCTCGGCGAGATAAGCATTTTGAGTAATTTGCCGATTGGTTTCAGAACGGCTTGCATGAAATTAACTATTTTTTGCCAGACATTCATTGTGAAAAGAAACTGATTTTCTCGGCGAATAAAGCATTTTGAGTAATTTACCGATTGGTTTCAGAACGGCTTGCATTGGAATTTACTATTTTTTGCCAGACATTCATTGTGGGGGGAAAAGTGATTTTCCCGGCGAGATAAGCATTTTGAGTAATTTGCCGATTGGTTTCAGAACGGCTTGCATTGAAATATATTATTTTTTGCCAGACATTCATTGTGGAACAAAAGTGATTTTCACGGCGAGTTAAGCATTTTGAGTAATTTGCCGATTGGTTTCAGAACGGCTTGCATTGAAATTTACTATTTTTTGCCAGACATTCATTGTGGGGGGAAAAGTGATTTTCCCGGCGAGTTAAGCATTTTGAGTAATTTGCCGATTGGTTTCAGAACGGCTTGCATCACAATTAACTATTTTTTGCCAGGCATTCATTGTGGAACAAAAGTGATTTTCTCGGCGAGATAAGCATTTTGAGTAATTTGCCGATTGGTTTCAGAACGGCTTGCATTGAAATTAACTATTTTTTGCCAGACATTCATTGTGAAAAGAAACTGATTTTCTCGGCGAGTAAAGCATTTTGAGTAATTTATCAATTGGTTTCAGAACGGCTTGCATTGAAATTAACTATTTTTTGCCAAACATTCATTGTGGAACAAAAGTGATTTTCTCGGCGAGACAAGCATTTTGAGTAATTTGCCGATTGGTTTCAGAACGGCTTGCATGAAATTAACTATTTTTTGCCAGACATTCATTGTGAAAAGAAACTGATTTTCTCGGCGAATAAAGCATTTTGAGTAATTTACCGATTGGTTTCAGAACGGCTTGCATTGGAATTTACTATTTTTTGCCAGACATTCATTGTGGGGGGAAAAGTGATTTTCCCGGCGAGTTAAGCATTTTGAGTAATTTGCCGATTGGTTTCAGAACGGCTTGCATTGAAATATATTATTTTTTGCCAGACATTCATTGTGGAACAAAAGTGATTTTCACGGCGAGTTAAGCATTTTGAGTAATTTGCCGATTGGTTTCAGAACGGCTTGCATTGAAATTTACCATTTTTTGGCCAGGCATTCATTGTGGGGAAAAAGTGATTTTCTCGGCGAGTTAATCATTTTGAGTAATTTGCCGATTGGTTTCAGAACGGCTTGCATTGAAATTTACTATTTTTTGCCAGGCATTCATTGTGGAACAAAAGTGATTTTCTCGGCGAGTTAAGCATTTTGAGTAATTTGCCGATTGGTTTCAGAACGCCTTGCATCGAAAGTAACTGTTTTTTGCCGGCCATTCATTGTGGAACAAAAGTGATTTTCTCGGCGAGTTAAGCATTTTGAGTAAGTTGCCGATTGGTTTCAGAACGGCTTGCATTGAAATTTACTATTTTTTGCCAGACATTCATTGTGGGGGGAAAAGTGATTTTCCCGGCGAGTTAAGCATTTTGCCGATTGGTTTCAGAACGGCTTGCATCACAATTAACTATTTTTTGCCAGGCATTCATTGTGGAACAAATGTGATTTTCTCGGCGAGATAAGCATTTTGAGTAATTTGCCGATTGGTTTCAGAACGGCTTGCATTGAAATTAACTATTTTTTGCCAGACATTCATTGTGAAAAGAAACTGATTTTCTCGGCGAGTAAAGCATTTTGAGTAATTTATCAATTGGTTTCAGAACGGCTTGCATTGACATTAACTATTTTTTGCCAAACATTCATTGTGGAACAAAAGTGATTTTCTCGGTGAGATAAGCATTTTGAGTAATTTGCCGATTGGTTTCAGAACGGCTTGCATGAAATTAACTATTTTTTGCCAGACATTCATTGTGAAAAGAAACTGATTTTCTCGGCGAATAAAGCATTTTGAGTAATTTACCGATTAGTTTCAGAACGGCTCGCATTGGAATTTACTATTTTTTGCCAGACATTCATTGTGGGGGGGAAAAGTGATTTTCCCGGCGAGTTAAGCATTTTGAGTAATTTGCCGATTGGTTTCAGAACGGCTTGCATCACAATTAACTATTTTTTGCCAGACATTCATTGTGGAACAAAAGTGATTTTCTCGGCGAGTTAAGCATTTTGAGTAATTTGCCGATTGGTTTCAGAACGTCTTGCATTGAAATTAACTATTTTTTTCCAGACATTCATTGTGGAACAAAAGTGATTTTCTTGGCGAGATAATCATGTTGAGTAATTTGCCGATTTGTTTCAGAACGGCTTGCATTGAAATTTACTATTTTTTGCCAGACATTCATTGTGGGGGGAAAAGTGATTTTCCCGGCGAGTTAAGCATTTTGAGTAATTTGCCGATTGGTTTCAGAACGGCTTGCATCACAATTAACTATTTTTTGCCAGGCATTCATTGTGGAACAAAAGTGATTTTCTCGGCGAGATAAGCATTTTGAGTAATTTGCCGATTGGTTTCAGAACGGCTTGCATTGAAAATAACTATTTTTTGCCAGACATTCATTGTGAAAAGAAACTGATTTTCTCGGCGAGTAAAGCATTTTGAGTAATTTATCAATTGGTTTCAGAACGGCTTGCATTGAAATTAACTATTTTTTGCCAAACATTCATTGTGGAACAAAAGTGATTTTCTCGGCGAGATAAGCATTTTGAGTAATTTGCCGATTGGTTTCAGAACGGCTTGCATGAAATTAACTATTTTTTGCCAGACATTCATTGTGAAAAGAAACTGATTTTCTCGGCGAATAAAGCATTTTGAGTAATTTACCGATTGGTTTCAGAACGGCTTGCATTGGAATTTACTATTTTTTACCAGACATTCATTGTGGGGGGAAAAGTGATTTTCCCGGCGAGTTAAGCATTTTGAGTAATTTGCCGATTGGTTTCAGAACGGCTTGCATTGAAATTTCCTATTTTTTGCCAGACATTCATTGTGGAACAAAAGTGATTTTCACGGCGAGTTAAGCATTTTGAGTAATTTGCCGATTGGTTTCAGAACGGCTTGCATTGAAATTTACCATTTCTTGGCCAGGCATTCATTGTGGGGAAAAAGTGATTTTCTCGGCGAGTTAATCATTTTGAGTAATTTGCCGATTGGTTTCAGAACGGCTTGCATTGAAATTTACTATTTTTTGCCAGACATTCATTGTGAAAAGAAACTGATTTTCTCGGCGAATAAAGCATTTTGAGTAATTTACCGATTGGTTTCAGAACGTCTTGCATTGAAATTAACTATTTTTTTGCCAGACATTCATTGTGGAACAAAAGTGATTTTCTTGGCGAGATAAGCATTTTGAGTAATTTGCCGATTGGTTTCAGAACGGCTTGCATTGAAATTAACTATTTTTTGCCAGACATTCATTGTGAAAAGAAACTGATTTTCTCGGCGAGTAAAGCATTTTGAGTAATTTATCGATTGGTTTCAGAACGGCTTGCATTCGAATTTACTATTTTTTTGCCAGACATTCATTGTGGAACAAAAGTGATTTTCTCGGCGAGTTAAGCATTTTGAGTAATTTGCCGATTGGTTTCAGAACGCCTTGCATTGAAATTAACTATTTTTTGCCAGACATTCATTGTGAAAAGAAACTGATTTTCTCGGCGAGTAAAGCATTTTGAGTAATTTATCAATTGGTTTCAGAACGGCTTGCATTGAAATTAACTATTTTTTGCCAAACATTCATTGTGGAACAAAAGTGATTTTCTCGGCGAGATAAGCATTTTGAGTAATTTGCCGATTGGTTTCAGAACGGCTTGCATGAAATTAACTATTTTTTGCCAGACATTCATTGTGAAAAGAAAGTGATTTTCTCGGCGAATAAAGCATTTTGAGTAATTTACCGATTGGTTTCAGAACGGCTTGCATTGGAATTTACTATTTTTTGACAGACATTCATTGTGGGGGGAAAAGTGATTTTCCCGGCGAGTTAAGCATTTTGAGTAATTTGCCGATTGTTTTCAGAACGGCTTGCATCACAATTAACTATTTTTTGCCAGGCATTCATTGTGGAACAAAAGTGATTTTCTCGGCGAGTTAAGCATTTTGAGTAATTTGCCGATCGGTTTCAGAACGTCTTGCATTGAAATTAACTATTTTTTGCCAGACATTCATTGTGGAACAAAAGTGATTTTCTTGGCGAGATAAGCATTTTGAGTAATTTGCCGATTGGTTTCTGAACGGCTTGCATTGAAATTAACTATTTTTTGCCAGACATTCATTGTGAAAAGAAACTGATTTTCTCGGCGAGTAAAGCATTTTGAGTAATTTATCGATTGGTTTCAGAACGGCTTGCATTCGAATTTACTATTTTTTGCCAGACATTCATTGTGGGGAAAAAGTGATTTTCTAGGCTAGTTAATCATTTTGAGTAATTTGCCGATTGGTTTCAGAACGGCTTGCATCAAAATTAACTATTTTTTGCCAGACATTCATTGTGGGAAAAAAGTGATTTTCTCGGCGAGTTAAGCATTTTGAGTAATTTGCCGATTGGTTTCAGAACGTCTTGCATTGAAATTTACTATTTTTTGCCAGACATTCGTTGTGGGGAAAAACTGATTTTCTCGGCGAGTTAAGCATTTTGAGTAATTTGCCGATTGGTTTCAGAACGTCTTGCATTGAAATTTACTATTTTTTGCCAGACATTCATTGTGGAACAAAAGTGATTTTCTCGGCGAGTTAAGCATTTTGATTAATTTACCGATTGGTTTCAGAACGGCTTGCATCACAATTAACTATTTTTTGCCAGACATTCATTGTGGAACAAAAGTGATTTTCTCGGCGAGTTAAGCATTTTGAGTAATTTGCCGATTGGTTTCAGAACGTCTTGCATTGAAATTAACTATTTTTTTGCCAGACATTCATTGTGGAACAAAAGTGATTTTCTTGGCGAGATAAGCATTTTGAGTAATTTGCCGATTGGTTTCAGAACGGCTTGCATTGAAATTAACTATTTTTTGCCAGACATTCATTGTGAAAAGAAACTGATTTTCTCGGCGAGTAAAGCATTTTGAGTAATTTATCGATTGGTTTCAGAACGGCTTGCATTCGAATTTACTATTTTTTTGCCAGACATTCATTGTGGAACAAAAGTGATTTTCTCGGCGAGTTAAGCATTTTGAGTAATTTGCCGATTGGTTTCAGAACGGCTTGCATTGAAATTAACTATTTTTTGCCAGACATTCATTGTGAAAAGAAACTGATTTTCTCGGCGAGATAAGCATTTTGAGTAATTTGCCGATTGGTTTCAGAACGGCTTGCATGAAATTAACTATTTTTTGACAGACATTCATTGTGGAACAAAAGTGATTTTCTCGGCGAGTTAAGCATTTTGAGTAATTTGCCGATTGTTTTCAGAACGGCTTGCATCACAATTAACTATTTTTTGCCAGGCATTCATTGTGGAACAAAAGTGATTTTCTCGGCGAGTTAAGCATTTTGAGTAATTTGCCGATTGGTTTCAGAACGTCTTGCATTGAAATTAACTATTTTTTGCCAGACATTCATTGTGGAACAAAAGTGATTTTCTTGGCGAGATAAGCATTTTGAGTAATTTGCCGATTGGTTTCTGAACGGCTTGCATTGAAATTAACTATTTTTTGCCAGACATTCATTGTGAAAAGAAACTGATTTTCTCGGCGAGTAAAGCATTTTGAGTAATTTATCGATTGGTTTCAGAACGGCTTGCATTCGAATTTACTATTTTTTGCCAGACATTCATTGTGGGGAAAAAGTGATTTTCTAGGCTAGTTAATCATTTTGAGTAATTTGCCGATTGGTTTCAGAACGGCTGGCATCAAAATTAACTATTTTTTGCCAGACATTCATTGTGGGGAAAAAAGTGATTTTCTCGGCGAGTTAAGCATTTTGAGTAATTTGCCGATTGGTTTCAGAACGTCTTGCATTGAAATTTGCTATTTTTTGCCAGACATTCGTTGTGGGGAAAAACTGATTTTCTCTGCGAGTTAAGCATTTTGAGTAATTTGCCGATTGGTTTCAGAACGTCTTGCATTGAAATTTACTATTTTTTGCCAGACATTCATTGTGGAACAAAAGTGATTTTCTCGGCGAGTTAAGCATTTTGAGGAATTTACCGATTGGTTTCAGAACGGCTTGCATTGGAATCTACTATTTTTTGCGAACCATTCATTGTGGGGAAAAAGTGATTTTCTAGGCTAGTTAATCATTTTGAGTAATTTGCCGATTGGTTTCAGAACGGCTTGCATCAAAATTAACTATTTTTTGCCAGACATTCATTGTGGGAAAAAAGTGATTTTCTCGGCGAGTTAAGCATTTTGAGTAATTTGCCGATTGGTTTCAGAACGTCTTGCATTGAAATTTACTATTTTTTGCCAGACATTCGTTGTGGGGAAAAACTGATTTTCTCGGCGAGTTAAGCATTTTGAGTAATTTGCCGATTGGTTTCAGAACGTCTTGCATTGAAATTTACTATTTTTTGCCAGACATTCATTGTGGAACAAAAGTGATTTTCTCGGCGAGTTAAGCATTTTGAGTAATTTACCGATTGGTTTCAGAACGGCTTGCATTGGAATTTACTATTTTTTGCCAGACATTCGTTGTGGGAAAAAACAGATTTTCTCGGCGAGTTAAGCATTTTGAGTAATTTGCCGATTGGTTTCAGAACGGCTTGCATCAAAATTAACTATTTTTTGCCAGACATTCATTGTGGGGAAAAAAGTGATTTTCTCGGCGAGTTAAGCATTTTGAGTAATTTGCCGATTGGTTTCAGAACGTCTTGCATTGAAATTTACTATTTTTTGCCAGACATTCGTTGTGGGGAAAAACTGATTTTCTCGGCGAGTTAAGCATTTTGAGTAATTTGCCGATTGGTTTCTGAACGTCTTGCATTGAAATTTACTATTTTTTGCCAGACATTCGTTGTGGGGAAAAAATGATTTTCTCGGCGATTTAAGCATTTTGAGTAATTTGCCGATTGGTTTCAGAACGTCTTGCATCAAAATTAACTATTTTTTGCCAGACATTCATTGTGGGGAAAAAAGTGATTTTCTCGGCGAGTTAAGCATTTTGAGTAATTTGCCGATTGGTTTCAGAACGTCTTGCATTGAAATTTACTATTTTTTGCCAGACATTCGTTGTGGGGAAAAACTGATTTTCTCGGCGAGTTAAGCATTTTGAGTAATTTGCCGATTGGTTTCAGAACGTCTTGCATTGAAATTTACTATTTTTTGCCAGACATTCATTGTGGAACAAAAGTGATTTTCTCGGCGAGATAAGCATTTTGAGGAATTTACCGATTGGTTTCAGAACGGCTTGCATTGGAATTTACTATTTTTTGCGAAGCATTCATTGTGGGGAAAAAGTGATTTTCTAGGCTAGTTAATCATTTTGAGTAATTTGCCGATTGGTTTCAGAACGGCTTGCATCAAAATTAACTATTTTTTGCCAGACATTCATTGTGTGAAAAAAGTGATTTTCTCGGCGAGTTAAGCATTTTGAGTAATTTGCCGATTGGTTTCAGAACGTCTTGCATTGAAATTTACTATTTTTTGCCAGACATTCGTTGTGGGAAAAAACAGATTTCCTCGGCGAGTTAAGCATTTTGAGTAATTTGCCGATTGGTTTCAGAACGGCTTGCATCAAAATTAACTATTTTTTGCCAGACATTCATTGTGGGGAAAAAAGTGATTTTCTCGGCGAGTTAAGCATTTTGAGTAATTTGCCGACTGGTTTCAGAACGTCTTGCATTGAAATTTACTATTTTTTGCCAGACATTCGTTGTGGGGAAAAACTGATTTTCTCGGCGAGTTAAGCATTTTGAGTAATTTGCCGATTGGTTTCAGAACGTCTTGCATTGAAATTTACTATTTTTTGCCAGACATTCATTGTGGAACAAAAGTGATTTTCTCGGCGAGATAAGCATTTTGAGGAATTTACCGATTGGTTTCAGAACGGCTTGCATTGGAATTTACTATTTTTTGCGAACCATTCATTGTGGGGAAAAAGTGATTTTCGAGGCTAGTTAATCATTTTGAGTAATTTGCCGATTGGTTTCAGAACGGCTTGCATCAAAATTAACAATTTTTTGCCAGACATTCATTGTGGGAAAAAAGTGATTTTCTCGGCGAGTTAAGCATTTTGAGTAATTTGCCGATTGGTTTCAGAACGTCTTGCATTGAAATTTACTATTTTTTGCCAGACATTCGTTGTGGGGAAAAACTGATTTTCTCGGCGAGTTAAGCATTTTGAGTAATTTGCCGATTGGTTTCAGAACGTCTTGCATTGAAATTTACTATTTTTTGCCAGACATTCATTGTGGAACAAAAGTGATTTTCTCGGCGAGTTAAGCATTTTGAGTAATTTACCGATTGGTTTCAGAACGGCTTGCATTGGAATTTACTATTTTTTGCCAGACATTCGTTGTGGGAAAAAACAGATTTTCTCGGCGAGTTAAGCATTTTGAGTAATTTGCCGATTGGTTTCAGAACGGCTTGCATTGAAATTTCCTATTTTTTGCCAGACATTCATTGTGGAACAAAAGTGCTTTTCACGGCGAGTTAAGCATTTTGAGTAATTTGCCGATTGGTTTCAGAACGGCTTGCATTGAAATTTACCATTTTTTGGCCAGGCATTCATTGTGGGGAAAAAGTGATTTTCTCGGCGAGTTAATCATTTTGAGTAATTTGCCGATTGGTTTCAGAACGGCTTGCATTGAAATTTACTATTTTTTGCCAGGCATTCATTGTGGAACAAAAGTGATTTTCTCGGCGAGTTAAGCATTTTGAGTAATTTGCCGATTGGTTTCAGAACGGCTTGCATCGAAATTAACTATTTTTTGCCAGCCATTCATTGTGGAACAAAAGTGATTTTCTCGGCGAGTTAAGCATTTTGAGTAAGTTGCCGATTGGTTTCAGAACGGCTTGCATTGAAATTTACTATTTTTTGCCAGACATTCATTGTGGGGGGAAAAGTGATTTTCCCGGCGAGTTAAGCATTTTGAGTAATTTGCCGATTGGTTTCAGAACGGCTTGCATTGAAATTTACTATTTTTTGCCAGACATTCGTTGTGGGGAAAAACTGATTTTCTCGGCGAGTTAAGCATTTTGAGTAATTTGCCGATTGGTTTCAGAACGTCTTGCATTGAAATTTACTATTTTTTGCCAGACATTCATTGTGGAACAAAAGTGATTTTCTCGGCGAGTTAAGCATTTTGAGTAATTTACCGATTGGTTTCAGAACGGCTTGCATTGGAATTTACTATTTTTTGCCAGACATTCGTTGTGGGAAAAAACAGATTTTCTCGGCGAGTTAAGCATTTTGAGTAATTTGCCGATTGGTTTCAGAACGGCTTGCATCAAAATTAACTATTTTTTGCCAGACATTCATTGTGGGGAAAAAAGTGATTTTCTCGGCGAGTTAAGCATTTTGAGTAATTTGCCGATTGGTTTCAGAACGTCTTGCATTGAAATTTACTATTTTTTGCCAGACATTCGTTGTGGGGAAAAACTGATTTTCTCGGCGAGTTAAGCATTTTGAGTAATTTGCCGATTGGTTTCAGAACGTCTTGCATTGAAATTTACTATTTTTTGCCAGACATTCATTGTGGAACAAAAGTGATTTTCTCGGCGAGATAAGCATTTTGAGGAATTTACCGATTGGTTTCAGAACGGCTTGCATTGGAATTTACTATTTTTTGCGAAGCATTCATTGTGGGGAAAAAGTGATTTTCTAGGCTAGTTAATCATTTTGAGTAATTTGCCGATTGGTTTCAGAACGGCTTGCATCAAAATTAACTATTTTTTGCCAGACATTCATTGTGTGAAAAAAGTGATTTTCTCGGCGAGTTAAGCATTTTGAGTAATTTGCCGATTGGTTTCAGAACGTCTTGCATTGAAATTTACTATTTTTTGCCAGACATTCGTTGTGGGAAAAAACAGATTTCCTCGGCGAGTTAAGCATTTTGAGTAATTTGCCGATTGGTTTCAGAACGGCTTGCATCAAAATTAACTATTTTTTGCCAGACATTCATTGTGGGGAAAAAAGTGATTTTCTCGGCGAGTTAAGCATTTTGAGTAATTTGCCGACTGGTTTCAGAACGTCTTGCATTGAAATTTACTATTTTTTGCCAGACATTCGTTGTGGGGAAAAACTGATTTTCTCGGCGAGTTAAGCATTTTGAGTAATTTGCCGATTGGTTTCAGAACGTCTTGCATTGAAATTTACTATTTTTTGCCAGACATTCATTGTGGAACAAAAGTGATTTTCTCGGCGAGATAAGCATTTTGAGGAATTTACCGATTGGTTTCAGAACGGCTTGCATTGGAATTTACTATTTTTTGCGAAGCATTCATTGTGGGGAAAAAGTGATTTTCTAGGCTAGTTAATCATTTTGAGTAATTTGCCGATTGGTTTCAGAACGGCTTGCATCAAAATTAACTATTTTTTGCCAGACATTCATTGTGTGAAAAAAGTGATTTTCTCGGCGAGTTAAGCATTTTGAGTAATTTGCCGATTGGTTTCAGAACGTCTTGCACTGAAATTTACTATTTTTTGCCAGACATTCGTTGTGGGAAAAAACAGATTTCCTCGGCGAGTTAAGCATTTTGAGTAATTTGCCGATTGGTTTCAGAACGGCTTGCATCAAAATTACCTATTTTTTGCCAGACATTCATTGTGGGGAAAAAAGTGATTTTCTCGGCGAGTTAAGCATTTTGAGTAATTTGCCGACTGGTTTCAGAACGTCTTGCATTGAAATTTACTATTTTTTGCCAGACATTCGTTGTGGGGAAAAACTGATTTTCTCGGCGAGTTAAGCATTTTGAGTAATTTGCCGATTGGTTTCAGAACGTCTTGCATTGAAATTTACTATTTTTTGCCAGACATTCATTGTGGAACAAAAGTGATTTTCTCGGCGAGATAAGCATTTTGAGGAATTTACCGATTGGTTTCAGAACGGCTTGCATTGGAATTTACTATTTTTTGCGAACCATTCATTGTGGGGAAAAAGTGATTTTCGAGGCTAGTTAATCATTTTGAGTAATTTGCCGATTGGTTTCAGAACGGCTTGCATCAAAATTAACAATTTTTTGCCAGACATTCATTGTGGGAAAAAAGTGATTTTCTCGGCGAGTTAAGCATTTTGAGTAATTTGCCGATTGGTTTCAGAACGTCTTGCATTGAAATTTCCTATTTTTTGCCAGACATTCGTTGTGGGGAAAAACTGATTTTCTCGGCGAGTTAAGCATTTTGAGTAATTTGCCGATTGGTTTCAGAACGTCTTGCATTGAAATTTACTATTTTTTGCCAGACATTCATTGTGGAACAAAAGTGATTTTCTCGGCGAGTTAAGCATTTTGAGTAATTTACCGATTGGTTTCAGAACGGCTTGCATTGGAATTTACTATTTTTTGCCAGACATTCGTTGTGGGAAAAAACAGATTTTCTCGGCGAGTTAAGCATTTTGAGTAATTTGCCGATTGGTTTCAGAACGGCTTGCATTGAAATTTCCTATTTTTTGCCAGACATTCATTGTGGAACAAAAGTGCTTTTCACGGCGAGTTAAGCATTTTGAGTAATTTGCCGATTGGTTTCAGAACGGCTTGCATTGAAATTTACCATTTTTTGGCCAGGCATTCATTGTGGGGAAAAAGTGATTTTCTCGGCGAGTTAATCATTTTGAGTAATTTGCCGATTGGTTTCAGAACGGCTTGCATTGAAATTTACTATTTTTTGCCAGGCATTCATTGTGGAACAAAAGTGATTTTCTCGGCGAGTTAAGCATTTTGAGTAATTTGCCGATTGGTTTCAGAACGGCTTGCATCGAAATTAACTATTTTTTGCCAGCCATTCATTGTGGAACAAAAGTGATTTTCTCGGCGAGTTAAGCATTTTGAGTAAGTTGCCGATTGGTTTCAGAACGGCTTGCATTGAAATTTACTATTTTTTGCCAGACATTCATTGTGGGGGGAAAAGTGATTTTCCCGGCGAGTTAAGCATTTTGAGTAATTTGCCGATTGGTTTCAGAACGGCTTGCATTGAAATTAACTATTTTTTGCCAGACATTCATTGTGAAAAGAAACTGATTTTCTCGGCGAGTAAAGCATTTTGAGTAATTTATCAATTGGTTTCAGAACGGCTTGCATTGAAATTAACTATTTTTTGCCAAACATTCATTGTGGAACAAAAGTGATTTTCTCGGCGAGATAAGCATTTTGAGTAATTTGCCGATTGGTTTCAGAACGGCTTGCATGAAATTAACTATTTTTTGCCAGACATTCATTGTGAAACGAAACTGATTTTCTCGGCGAATAAAGTATTTTGAGTAATTTACCGATTGGTTTCAGAACGGCTCGCATTGGAATTTACTATTTTTTGCCAGACATTCATTGTGGGGGGGAAAAGTGATTTTCCCGGCGAGTTAAGCATTTTGAGTAATTTGCCGATTGGTTTCAGAACGTCTTGCATTGAAATTTACTATTTTTTGCCAGACATTCATTGTGAAAAGAAACTGATTTTCTCGGCGAGTAAAGCATTTTGAGTAATTTATCAATTGGTTTCAGAACGGCTTGCATTGAAATTAACTATTTTTTGCCAAACATTCATTGTGGAACAAAAGTGATTTTCTCGGCGAGATAAGCATTTTGAGTAATTTGCCGATTGGTTTCAGAACGGCTTGCATGAAATTAACTATTTTTTGCCAGACATTCATTGTGAAACGAAACTGATTTTCTCGGCGAATAAAGTATTTTGAGTAATTTACCGATTGGTTTCAGAACGGCTCGCATTGGAATTTACTATTTTTTGCCAGACATTCATTGTGGGGGGGAAAAGTGATTTTCCCGGCGAGTTAAGCATTTTGAGTAATTTGCCGATTGGTTTCAGAACGGCATGCATCACAATTAACTATTTTTTGCCAGACATTCATTGTGGAAAGAAACTGATTTTCTCGGCTATTAAGCATTTTGAGTAATTTACCGATTGGTTTCAGAACGGCATGCATTGGAATTTACTATTTTTTGCCAGACATTCGTTGTGGGGAAAAACTGATTTTCTCGGCGAGTTAAGCATTTTGAGTAATTTGCCGATTGGTTTCAGAACGTCTTGCATTGAAATTTACTATTTTTTGCCAGACATTCATTGTGGAACAAAAGTGATTTTCTCGGCGAGTTAAGCATTTTGAGTAATTTACCGATTGGTTTCAGAACGGCTTGCATTGGAATTTACTATTTTTTGCCAGACATTCGTTGTGGGAAAAAACAGATTTTCTCGGCGAGTTAAGCATTTTGAGTAATTTGCCGATTGGTTTCAGAGAACGTCTTGCATTGAAATTTACTATTTTTTGCCAGACATTCATTTTGGAACAAAAGTGATTTTCTCGGCTATTAAGCATTTTGAGTAATTTACCGATTGGTTTCAGAACGGCATGCATTGGAATTTACTATTTTTTGCCAGACATTCATTGTGGAACAAAAGTGATTTTCTCGGCGAGTTAAGCATTTTGAGTAATTTGCGGATTGGTTTCAGAACGTCTTGCATTGAAATTTACTATTTTTTGCCAGACATTCATTGTGGAAAGAAACTGATTTTCTCGGCGAGTTAAGCATTTTGAGTAATTTACCGATTGGTTTCAGAACGTCTTGCATTGGAATTTAATATTTTTTGCCAGACATTCATTGTGGAACAAAAGTGATTTTCGCGGCGAGTTAAGCATTTTGAGTAATTTGCCGATTGGTTTCAGAACGGCTTGCATTCAAATTAACTATTTTTTGCCAAACATTCATTGTGGAACAAAAGTGATTTTCTCGGCGAGATAAGCATTTTGAGTAATTTGCCGATTGGTTTCAGAACGGCTTGCATGAAATTAACTATTTTTTGCCAGACATTCATTGTGAAACGAAACTGATTTTCTCGGCGAATAAAGTATTTTGAGTAATTTACCGATTGGTTTCAGAACGGCTCGCATTGGAATTTACTATTTTTTGCCAGACATTCATTGTGGGGGGGGAAAGTGATTTTCCCGGCGAGTTAAGCATTTTGAGTAATTTGCCGATTGGTTTCAGAACGTCTTGCATTGAAATTTACTATTTTTTGCCAGACATTCATTGTGGAACAAAAGTGATTTTCTCGGCGAGTTAAGCATTTTGAGTAATTACCGATTGGTTTCAGAACGTCTTGCATTGAAATTAACTATTTTTTGCCAGACATTCATTGTGGAACAAAAGTGATTTTCTTGGCGAGATACGCATTTTGAGTAATTTGCCGATTGGTTTCAGAACGGCTTGCATTGAAATTAACTATTTTTTGCCAGACATTCATTGTGAAAAGAAACTGATTTTCTCGGCGAATAAAGCATTTTGAGTAATTTATCGATTGGTTTCAGAACGGCTTGCATTCGAATTTACTATGTTTTGCCAGACATTCATTGTGGAACAAAAGTGATTTTCTCGGCGAGTTAAGCATTTTGAGTAATTTGCCGATTGGTTTCAGAACGGCATGCATCACAATTAACTATTTTTTGCCAGACATTCATTGTGGAAAGAAACTGATTTTCTCGGCTATTAAGCATTTTGAGTAATTTACCGATTGGTTTCAGAACGGCATGCATTGGAATTTACTATTTTTTGCCAGACATTCGTTGTGGTGAAAAACTGATTTTCTCGGCGAGTTAAGCATTTTGAGTAATTTGCCGATTGGTTTCAGAACGTCTTGCATTGAAATTTACTATTTTTTGCCAGACATTCATTGTGGAACAAAAGTGATTTTCTCGGCGAGTTAAGCATTTTGAGTAATTTACCGATTGGTTTCAGAACGGCTTGCATTGGAATTTACTATTTTTTGCCAGACATTCGTTGTGGGAAAAAACAGATTTTCTCGGCGAGTTAAGCATTTTGAGTAATTTGCCGATTGGTTTCAGAACGTCTTGCATTGAAATTTACTATTTTTTGCCAGACATTCATTTTGGAACAAAAGTGATTTTCTCGGCGAGTTAAGCATTTTGAGTAATTTGCCGATTGGTTTCAGAACGGCTTGCATCACAATTAACTATTTTTTGCCAGACATTCATTGTGGAAAGAAACTGATTTTCTCGGCTATTAAGCATTTTGAGTAATTTACCGATTGGTTTCAGAACGGCATGCATTGGAATTTACTATTTTTTGCCAGACATTCATTGTGGAACAAAAGTGATTTTCTCGGCGAGTTAAGCATTTTGAGTAATTTGCGGATTGGTTTCAGAACGTCTTGCATTGAAATTTACTATTTTTTGCCAGACATTCATTGTGGAAAGAAACTGATTTTCTCGGCGAGTTAAGCATTTTGAGTAATTTACCGATTGGTTTCAGAACGTCTTGCATTGGAATTTAATATTTTTTGCCAGACATTCATTGTGGAACAAAAGTGATTTTCGCGGCGAGTTAAGCATTTTGAGTAATTTGCCGATTGGTTTCAGAACGGCTTGCATCGAAATTAACTATTTTTGCCAGACATTCATTGTGGGGGGAATAGTGATTTTCCCGGCGAGTTAAGCATTTTGAGTAATTTGCCGATTGGTTTCAGAACGGCTTGCATCACAATTAACTATTTTTTGCCAGACATTCATTGTGAAAAGAAACTGATTTTCTCGGCGAGTAAAGCATTTTGAGTAATTTATCAATTGGTTTCAGAACGGCTTGCATTGAAATTAACTATTTTTTGCCAAACATTCATTGTGGAACAAAAGTGATTTTCTCGGCGAGATAAGCATTTTGAGTAATTTGCCGATTGGTTTCAGAACGGCTTGCATGAAATTAACTATTTTTTGCCAGACATTCATTGTGAAAAGAAACTGATTTTCTCGGCGAATAAAGTATTTTGAGTAATTTACCGATTGGTTTCAGAACGGCTCGCATTGGAATTTACTATTTTTTGCGAGACATTCATTGTGGGGGGGAAAAGTGATTTTCCCGGCGAGTTAAGCATTTTGAGTAATTTGCCGATTGGTTTCAGAACGGCTTGCATCACAATTAACTATTTTTTGCCAGACATTCATTGTGGAACAAAAGTGATTTTCTCGGCGAGTTAAGCATTTTGAGTAATTTGCCGATTGGTTTCAGAACATCTTGCATTGAAATTAACTATTATTTGCCAGACATTCATTGTGGAACAAAAGTGATTTTCTTGGCGAGATAAGCATTTTGAGTAATTTGCCGATTGGTTTCAGAACGGCTTGCATTGAAATTAACTATTTTTTGCCAGACATTCATTGTGAAAAGAAACTGATTTTCTCGGCGAGTAAAGCATTTTGAGTAATTTATCGATTGGTTTCAGAACGGCTTGCATTCGAATTTACTATTTTTTGCCAGACATTCATTGTGGAACAAAAGTGATTTTCTCGGCGAGTTAAGCATTTTGAGTAATTTGCCGATTGGTTTCAGAACGGCTTGCATTGAAATTAACTATTTTTTGCCAGACATTCATTGTGAAAAGAAACTGATTTTCTCGGCGAATAAAGCATTTGGAGTAATTTACTGATTGGTTTCAGAACGGCTTGCATTGGAATTTACTATTTTTTGCCAGACATTCATTGTGGGGGGAAAAGTGATTTTCCCGGCGAGTTAAGCATTTTGAGTAATTTGCCGATTGTTTTCAGAACGGCTTGCATCACAATTAACTATTTTTTGCCAGGCATTCATTGTGGAACAAAAGTGATTTTCTCGGCGAGTTAAGCATTTTGAGTAATTTGCCGATTGGTTTCAGAACGTCTTGCATTGAAATTAACTCTTTTTTGCCAGACATTCATTGTGGAACAAAAGTGAATTTCTTGGCGAGACAAGCATTTTGAGTAATTTGCCGATTGGTTTCAGAACGGCTTGCATTGAAATTAACTATTTTTTGCCAGATATTCATTGTGAAATGAAACTGATTTTCTCGGCGAGTAAAGCATTTTGAGTATTTTATCGATTGGTTTCAGAACGGCTTGCATTCGAATTTACTATTTTTTGCCAGACATTCATTGTGGAACAAAAGTGATTTTCTCGGCGAGTTAAGCATTTTGAGTAATTTGCCGATTCGTTTCAGAACGGCTTGCATTGAAATTAACTATTTTTTGCGAACCATTCATTGTGGGGAAAAAGTGATTTTCTAGGCTAGTTAATCATTTTGAGTAATTTGCCGATTGGTTTCAGAACGGCTTGCATCAAAATTAACTATTTTTTGCCAGACATTCATTGTGGGGAAAAAAGTGATTTTCTCGGCGAGTTAAGCATTTTGAGTAATTTGCCGATTGGTTTCAGAACGTCTTGCATTGAAATTTACTATTTTTTGCCAGACATTCATTGTGGAACAAAAGTGATTTTTTTTCGGCGAGTTAAGCATGTTGAGTAATTTGCCGATTAGTTTCAGAACGGCTTGCATCACAATTAACTATTTTTTGCCAGGCGTTCATTGTGGGGAAAAAGTGATTTTCTCGGCGAGTTAAGCATTTTGAGTAATTTGCCGATTGGTTTCAGAACGTCTTGCATTGAAATTTACTATTTTTTGCCAGACATTCGTTGTGGGAAAAAACTGATTTTCTCGGCGAGTTAAGCATTTTGAGTAATTTGCCGATTGGTTTCAGAACGTCTTGCATTGAAATTTACTTTTTTTTGCCAGACATTCATTGTGGAACAAAAGTGATTTTCTCGGCGATTTAAGCATTTTGAGTAATTTACCGATTGGTTTCAGAACGGCTTGCATTGAAATTTACTATTTTTTGCCAGGCACTCATTGTGGAACAAAAGTGATTTTCACGGCGAGGTAAGCATGTTGAGTAATTTGCCGATTGGTTTCAGAACGGTTTGCATCAGAATTAACTATTTTTTGCCAGGGATTCATTGTGAAACAAAAGTGATTTTCTCGGCGAGTTAAGCATTTTGAGTAATTTGCCGATTGGTTTCAGAACGGCTTGCATTGAAATTTATTATTTTTTGCCAGACCTTCATTGTGGAACAAAAGTGATTTTCACGGCGAGTTAAGCATTTTGAGTAATTTGCCGATTGGTTTCAGAACGGCTTGCATTGAAATTTACTATTTTTTGCCAGACATTCATTGTGGGGGGAAAAGTGATTTTCCCGGCGAGTTAAGCATTTTGAGTAATTTGCCGATTGGTTTCAGAACGGCTTGCATCACAATTAACTATTTTTTGCCAGGCATTCATTGTGGAACAAAAGTGATTTTCTCGGCGAGATAAGCATTTTGAGTAATTTTCCGATTGGTTTCAGAACGGCTTGCATTGAAATTAACTATTTTTTGCCAGACATTCATTGTGAAAAGAAACTGATTTTCTCGGCGAGTAAAGCATTTTGAGTAATTTATCAATTGGTTTCAGAACGGCTTGCATTGAACTTAACTTTTTTTTGCCAAACATTCATTGTGGAACAAAAGTGATTTTCTCGGCGAGATAAGCATTTTGAGTAATTTGCCGATTGGTTTGAGAACGGCTTGCATGAAATTAACTATTTTTTGCCAGTCATTCATTGTGAAAAGAAACTGATTTTCTCGGCGAATAAAGCATTTTGAGTAATTTACCGATTGGTTTCAGAACGGCTTGCATTGGAATTTACTATTTTTTGCCAGACATTCATTGTGGGGGGAAAAGTGATTTTCCCGGCGAGTTAAGCATTTTGAGTAATTTGCCGATTGGTTTCAGAACGGCTTGCATTGAAATTTCCTATTTTTTGCCAGACAATCATTGTGGAACAAAAGTGATTTTCACGGCGAGTTAAGCATTTTGAGTAATTTACCGATTGGTTTCAGAACGGCTTGCATTGGAATTTACTATTTTTTGCGAACCATTCATTGTGGGGAAAAAGTGATTTTCTAGGCTAGTTAATCATTTTGAGTAATTTGCCGATTGGTTTCAGAACGGCTTGCATCAAAATAAACTATTTTTTGCCAGACAGTCATTGTGGGAAAAAAGTGATTTTCTCGGCGAGTTAAGCATTTTGAGTAATTTGCCGATTGGTTTCAGAACGTCTTGCATTGAAATTTACTATTTTTTGCCAGACATTCGTTGTGGGGAAAAACTGATTTTCTCGGCGAGTTAAGCATTTTGAGTAATTTGCCGATTGGTTTCAGAACGTCTTGCATTGAAATTTACTATTTTTTGCCAGACATTCATTGTGGAACAAAAGTGATTTTCTCGGCGAGTTAAGCATTTTGAGTAATTTACCGATTGGTTTCAGAACGGCTTGCATTGGAATTTACTTTTTTTTGCCAGACATTCGTTGTGGGAAAAAACAGATTTTCTCGGCGAGTTGAGCAATTTGAGTAATTTGCCGATTGGTTTCAGAACGTCTTGCATTGAAATTTACTATTTTTTGCCAGACATTTATTGTGGAACAAAAGTGGTTTTCTCGGCGAGTTAAGCATTTTGAGTAATTTACCGATTGGTTTCAGAACGGCTTGCATCAAAATTAACTATTTTTTGCCAGACATTCATTGTGGAAAGAAACTGATTTTCTCGGCGAGTTAAGCATTTTGAGTAATTTACCGATTGGTTTCAGAACGTCTTGCATTGGAATTTAATATTTTTTGCCAGACATTCATTGTGGAACAAAAGTGATTTTCGCGGCGAGTTAAGCATTTTGAGTAATTTGCCGATTGGTTTCAGAACGGCTTGCATCGAAATTAACTATTTTTTGCCAGATATTCATTGTGGAACAAAAGTGATTTTCTCGGTTAGTTAAGCATTTTGAGTAATTTGCCGATTGGTTTCAGAACGTCTTGCATTGAAATTAACTATTTCTGCAACCAATCGGCAACTTACTCAAAATGCTTAACTCGTCGAGAAAATCACTTTTGTTCCACAATGAATGTCTGGCAAAAAATAGTAAATTTCAATGCAAGACGTTCTGAAACCAAAAATTTGCCATTTTTTGCCAGACATTCATTGTAGGGAAAATGTGATTTTCTCGGCGAGTTTTTTCTCGGCATTTTGAGTAATTTGCCGATTAGTTTCAGAACGGCTTGCATCACAATTAACTATTTTTTGCCAGGCATTCATTGTGGAACAAAAGTGATTTTCTCGGCGAGTTAAGCATTTTGAGTAATTTGCCGATTGGTTTCAGAACGTCTTGCATTAAAATTTACTATTTTTTGCCAGACATTCATTGTGGAACAAAAGTGATTTTCTCGGCAAGTTAAGCATTTTGAGTAATTTGCTGATTGGGTTCAGAACGGCTTGCATCACAATTAAGTATTTTTTGCCAGGCATTCATTGTGGAACAAAAGTGATTTTCTCGGCGAGTTAAGCATTTTGAGTAATTTGCCGATTGGTTTCAGAACGTCTTGCATTGAAATTTACTATTTTTTGCCAGACATTCATTGTGGAACAAAAGTGATTTTTTTCGGCGAGTTAAGCATGTTGAGTAATTTGCCGATTAGTTTCAGAACGGCTTGCATCACAATTAACTATTTTTTGCCAGGCATTCATTGTGGGAAAAAACTGATTTTCTCGGCGAGTTAAGCATTTTGAGTAATTTGCCGATTGGTTTCAGAACGTCTTGCATTGAAATTTACTATTTTTTGCCAGACATTCGTTGTGGGAAAAAACTGATTTTCTCGGCGAGTTAAGCATTTTGAGTAATTTGCCGATTGGTTTCAGAACGTCTTGCATTGAAATTTACTTTTTTTTGCCAGACATTCATTGTGGAACAAAAGTGATTTTCTCGGCGATTTAAGCATTTTGAGTAATTTACCGATTGGTTTCAGAACGACTTGCATTGAAATTTATTATTTTTTGCCAGACCTTCATTGTGGAACAAAAGTTATTTTCACGGCGAGTTAAGCATTTTGAGTAATTTGCCGATTGGTTTCAGAACGGCTTGCATTGAAATTTACCATTTTTTGCCAGACATTCATTGTGGGGGGAAAAGTGATTTTCCCGGCGAGTTAAGCATTTTGAGTAATTTGCCGATTGGTTTCAGAACGGCTTGCATCACAATTAACTATTTTTTGCCAGGCATTCATTGTGGAACAAAAGTGATTTTCTCGGCGAGATAAGCATTTTGAGTAATTTGCCGATTGGTTTCAGAACGGCTTGCATTGAAATTAACTATTTTTTGCCAGACATTCATTGTGAAAAGAAACTGATTTTCTCGGCGAGTAAAGCATTTTGAGTAATTTATCAATTGGTTTCAGAACGGCTTGCATTGAAATTAACTATTTTTTGCCAAACATTCATTGTGGAACAAAAGTGATTTTCTCGGCGAGATAACCATTTTGAGTAATTTGCCGATTGGTTTCAGAACGGCTTGCATGAAATTAACTATTTTTTGCCAGACATTCATTGTGAAAAGAAACTGATTTTCTCGGCGAATAAAGCATTTTGAGTAATTTACCGATTGGTTTCAGAACGGCTTGCATTGGAATTTACTATTTTTTGCCAGACATTCATTGTGGGGGGAAAAGTGATTTTCCCGGCGAGTTAAGCATTTTGAGTAATTTGCCGATTGGTTTCAGAACGGCTTGCATTGAAATTTCCTATTTTTTGCCAGACATTCATTGTGGAACAAAAGTGATTTTCTCGGCGAGTTAAGCATTTTGAGTAAGTTGCCGTTTGGTTTCAGAACGGCTTGCATTGAAATTTACTATTTTTTGCCAGACATTCATTGTGGGGGGAAAAGTGATTTTCCCGGCGAGTTAAGCATTTTGAGTAATTTGCCGATTGGTTTCAGAACGGCTTGCATCACAATTAACTATTTTTTGCCAGGCATTCATTGTGGAACAAAAGTGATTTTCTCGGCGAGATAAGCATTTTGAGTAATTTGCCGATTGGTTTCAGAACGGCTTGCATTGAAATTAACTATTTTTTGCCAGACATTCATTGTGAAAATAAACTGATTTTCTCGGCGAGTAAAGCATTTTGAGTAATTTATTAATTGGTTTCAGAACGGCTTGCATTGACATGAACTATTTTTTGCCAAACATTCATTGTGGGGAAAAAGTGATTTTCTCGGCGAGTTAATCATTTTGAGTAATTTCCCGATTGGTTTCAGAACGGCTCGCATTGGAATTTACTATTTTTTGCCAGACATTCATTGTGGGGGGGAAAAGTGATTTTCCCGGCGAGTTAAGCATTTTGAGTAATTTGCCGATTGGTTTCAGAACGGCTTGCATCACAATTAACTATTTTTTGCCAGACATTCATTGTGGAACAAAAGTGATTTTCTCGGCGAGTTAAGCATTTTGAGTAATTTGCCGATTGGTTTCAGAACGTCTTGCATTGAAATTAACTTTTTTTGCCAGACATTCATTGTGGAACAAAAGTGATTTTCTTGGCGAGATAAGCATTTTGAGTAATTTGCCGATTGGTTTCAGAACGGCTTGCATTGAAATTAACTATTTTTTGCCAGACATTCATTGTGAAAAGAAACTGATTTTCTCGGCGAGTAAAGCATTTTGAGTAATTTATCGATTGGTTTCAGAACGGCTTGCATGCGAATTTACTATTTTTTTGCCAGACATTCATTGTGGAACAAAAGTGATTTTCTCGGCGAGTTAAGCATTTTGAGTAATTTGCCGATTGGTTTCAGAACGGCTTGCATTGAAATTAACTATTTTTTGCCAGAGATTCATTGTGAAAAGAAACTGATTTTCTCGGCGAGTAAAGCATTTTGAGTAATTTATCAATTGGTTTCAGAACGGCTAGCATTGAAATTAACTATTTTGTGCCAAACATTCATTGTGGAACAAAAGTGATTTTCTCGGCGAGATAAGCATTTTGAGTAATTTGCCGATTGGTTTCAGAACGGCTTGCATGAAATTAACTATTTTTTGCCAGACATTCATTGTGAAAAGAAACTGATTTTCTCGGCGAATAAAGCATTTTCAGTAATTTGCCGATTGGTTTCAGAACGTCTTGCATTGAAATTTACTATTTTTTGCCAGACATTCATTGTGGAACAAAAGTGATTTTTTTCGGCGAATTAAGCATGTTGAGTAATTTGCCGATTAGTTCCAGAACGGCTTGCATCACAATTAACTATTTTTTGCCAGGCATTCATTGTGGGAAAAAACTGATTTTCTCGGCGAGTTAAGCATTTTGAGTAATTTGCCGATTGGTTTCAGAACGTCTTGCATTGAAATTTACTATTTTTTGCCAGACATTCGTTGTGGGAAAAAACTGATTTTCTCGGCGAGTTAAGCATTTTGAGTAATTTGCCGATTGGTTTCAGAACGTCTTGCATTGAAATTTACTTTTTTTTGCCAGACATTCATTGTGGAACAAAAGTGATTTTCTCGGCGATTTAAGCATTTTGAGTAATTTACCGATTGGTTTCAGAACGGCTTGCATTGAAATTTATTATTTTTTGCCAGACCTTCATTGTGGAACAAAAGTGATTTTCACGGCGAGTTAAGCATTTTGAGTAATTTGCCGATTGGTTTCAGAACGGCTTGCATTGAAATTTACCATTTTTTGCCAGACATTCATTGTGGGGGGAAAAGTGATTTTCCCGGCGAGTTAAGCATTTTGAGTAATTTGCCGATTGGTTTCAGAACGGCTTGCATCACAATTAACTATTTTTTGCCAGGCATTCATTGTGGAACAAAAGTGATTTTCTCGGCGAGATAAGCATTTTGAGTAATTTGCCGATTGGTTTCAGAACGGCTTGCATTGAAATTAACTATTTTTTGCCAGACATTCATTGTGAAAAGAAACTGATTTTCTCGGCGAGTAAAGCATTTTGAGTAATTTATCAATTGGTTTCAGAACGGCTTGCATTGAAATTAACTATTTTTTGCCAAACATTCATTGTGGAACAAAAGTGATTTTCTCGGCGAGATAACCATTTTGAGTAATTTGCCGATTGGTTTCAGAACGGCTTGCATGAAATTAACTATTTTTTGCCAGACATTCATTGTGAAAAGAAACTGATTTTCTCGGCGAATAAAGCATTTTGAGTAATTTACCGATTGGTTTCAGAACGGCTTGCATTGGAATTTACTATTTTTTGCCAGACATTCATTGTGGGGGGAAAAGTGATTTTCCCGGCGAGTTAAGCATTTTGAGTAATTTGCCGATTGGTTTCAGAACGGCTTGCATTGAAATTTCCTATTTTTTGCCAGACATTCATTGTGGAACAAAAGTGATTTTCACGGCGAGTTAAGCATTTTGAGTAATTTGCCGATTGGTTTCAGAACGGCTTGCATTGAAATTTACCATTTTTTGGCCAGGCATTCATTGTGGGGAAAAAGTGATTTTCTCGGCGAGTTAAGCATTTTGAGTAATTTGCCGATTGGTTTCAGAACGGCTTGCATTGAAATTTACTATTTTTTGCCAGGCATTCATTGTGGAACAAAAGTGATTTTCTCGGCGAGTTAAGCATTTTGAGTAATTTGCCGATTGGTTTCAGAACGCCTTGCATCGAAATTAACTATTTTTTGCCAGCCATTCATTGTGGAACAAAAGTGATTTTCTCGGCGAGTTAAGCATTTTGAGTAAGTTGCCGTTTGGTTTCAGAACTGCTTGCATTGAAATTTACTATTTTTTGCCAGACATTCATTGTGGGGGGAAAAGTGTTTTTCCCGGCGAGTTAAGCATTTTGAGTAATTTGCCGATTGGTTTCAGAACGGCTTGCATCACAATTAACTATTTTTTGCCAGGCATTCATTGTGGAACAAAAGTGATTTTCTCGGCGAGATAAGCATTTTGAGTAATTTGCCGATTGGTTTCAGAACGGCTTGCATTGAAATTAACTATTTTTTGCCAGACATTCATTGTGAAAAGAAACTGATTTTCTCGGCGAGTAAAGCATTTTGAGTAATTTATTAATTGGTTTCAGAACGGCTTGCATTGACATTAACTATTTTTTGCCAAACATTCATTGTGGGGAAAAAGTGATTTTCTCGGCGAGTTAATCATTTTGAGTAATTTATCGATTGGTTTCAGAACGGCTTGCATGCGAATTTACTATTTTTTTGCCAGACATTCATTGTGGAACAAAAGTGATTTTCTCGGCGAGTTAAGCATTTTGAGTAATTTGCCGATTGGTTTCAGAACGGCTTGCATTGAAATTAACTATTTTTTGCCAGACATTCATTGTGAAAAGAAACTGATTTTCTCGGCGAGTAAAGCATTTTGAGTAATTTATCAATTGGTTTCAGAACGGCTTGCATTGAAATTAACTATTTTGTGCCAAACATTCATTGTGGAACAAAAGTGATTTTCTCGGCGAGATAAGCATTTTGAGTAATTTGCCGATTGGTTTCAGAACGGCTTGCATGAAATTAACTATTTTTTGCCAGACATTCATTTTGAAAAGAAACTGATTTTCTCGGCGAATAAAACATTTTGAGTAATTTACCGATTGGTTTCAGAACGGCTTGCATTGGAATTTACTATTTTTTGACAGACATTCATTGTGGGGGGAAAAGTGATTTTCCCGGCGAGTTAAGCATTTTGAGTAATTTGCCGATTGTTTTCAGAACGGCTTGCATCACAATTAACTATTTTTTGCCAGGCATTCATTGTGGAACAAAAGTGATTTTCTCGGCGAGTTAAGCATTTTGAGTAATTTGCCGATTGGTTTCAGAACGTCTTGCATTGAAATTAACTATTTTTTGCCAGACATTCATTGTGGAACAAAAGTGATTTTCTTGGCGAGATAAGCATTTTGAGTAATTTGCCGATTGGTTTCTGAACGGCTTGCATTGAAATTAACTATTTTTTGCCAGACATTCATTGTGAAAAGAAACTGATTTTCTCGGCGAGTAAAGCATTTTGAGTAATTTATCGATTGGTTTCAGAACGGCTTGCATTCGAATTTACTATTTTTTGCCAGACATTCATTGTGGAACAAAAGTGATTTTCTCGGCGAGTTAAGCATTTTGAGTAATTTGCCGATTGGTTTCAGAACGGCTTGCATTGAAATTAACTATTTTTTGCGAAACATTCATTGTGGGGAAAAAGTGATTTTCTAGGCTAGTTAATCATTTTGAGTAATTTGCCGATTGGTTTCAGAACGGCTTGCATCAAAATTAACTATTTTTTGCCAGACATTCATTGTGGGGAAAAAAGTGATTTTCTCGGCGAGTTAAGCATTTTGAGTAATTTGCCGATTGGTTTCAGAACGTCTTGCATTGAAATTTACTATTTTTTGCCAGACATTCGTTGTGGGGAAAAACTGATTTTCTCGGCGAGTTAAGCATTTTGAGTAATTTGCCGATTGGTTTCAGAACGGCTTGCATCACAATTAACTATTTTTTGCCAGACATTCATTGTGGAACAAAAGTGATTTTCTCGGCGAGTTAAGCATTTTGAGTAATTTGCCGATTGGTTTCAGAACGTCTTGCATTGAAATTAACTATTTTTTTGCCAGACATTCATTGTGAAAAGAAACTGATTTTCTCGGCGAATAAAGCATTTTGAGTAATTTACCGATTGGTTTCAGAACGGCTTGCATACAATTAACTATTTTTTGCCAGGCATTCATTGTGGAACAAAAGTGATTTTCTCGGCGAGATAAGCATTTTGAGTAATTTGCCGATTGGTTTCAGAACGTCTTGCATTGAAATTAACTATTTTTTGCCAGACATTCATTGTGGAACAAAAGTGATTTTCTTGGCGAGATAAGCATTTTGAGTAATTTGCCGATTGGTTTCTGAACGGCTTGCATTGAAATTAACTATTTTTTGCCAGACATTCATTGTGAAAAGAAACTGATTTTCTCGGCGAGTAAAGCATTTTGAGTAATTTATCGATTGGTTTCAGAACGGCTTGCATTCGAATTTACTATTTTTTGCCAGACATTCATTGTGGAACAAAAGTGATTTTCTCGGCGAGTTAAGCATTTTGAGTAATTTGCCGATTGGTTTCAGAACGGCTTGCATGAAATTAACTATTTTTTGCCAGACATTCATTGTGAAAAGAAACTGATTTTCTCGGCGAATAAAGCATTTTGAGTAATTTACCGATTGGTTTCAGAACGGCTTGCATCACAATTAACTATTTTTTGCCAGGCATTCATTGTGGAACAAAAGTGATTTTCTCGGCGAGTTAAGCATTTTGAGTAATTTGCCGATTGGTTTCAGAACGTCTTGCATTGAAATTAACTATTTTTTGCCAGACATTCATTGTGGAACAAAAGTGATTTTCTTGGCGAGATAAGCATTTTGAGTAATTTGCCGATTGGTTTCTGAACGGCTTGCATTGAAATTAACTATTTTTTGCCAGACATTCATTGTGAAAAGAAACTGATTTTCTCGGCGAGTAAAGCATTTTGAGTAATTTATCGATTGGTTTCAGAACGGCTTGCATTCGAATTTACTATTTTTTGCCAGACATTCATTGTGGAACAAAAGTGATTTTCTCGGCGAGTTAAGCATTTTGAGTAATTTGCCGATTGGTTTCAGAACGGCTTGCATTGAAATTAACTATTTTTTGCGAAACATTCATTGTGGGGAAAAAGTGATTTTCTAGGCTAGTTAATCATTTTGAGTAATTTGCCGATTGGTTTCAGAACGGCTTGCATCAAAATTAACTATTTTTTGCCAGACATTCATTGTGGGGAAAAAAGTGATTTTCTCGGCGAGTTAAGCATTTTGAGTAATTTGCCGATTGGTTTCAGAACGTCTTGCATTGAAATTTACTATTTTTTGCCAGACATTCGTTGTGGGGAAAAACTGATTTTCTCGGCGAGTTAAGCATTTTGAGTAATTTGCCGATTGGTTTCAGAACGTCTTGCATTGAAATTTACTATTTTTTGCCAGACATTCGTTGTGGGGAAAAACTGATTTTCTCGGCGAGTTAAGCATTTTGAGTAATTTGCCGATTGGTTTCAGAACGTCTTGCATTGAAATTTACTATTTTTTGCCAGACATTCATTGTGGAACAAAAGTGATTTTCTCGGCGAGTTAAGCATTTTGAGTAATTTACCGATTGGTTTCAGAACGGCTTGCATTGGAATTTACTATTTTTTGCCAGACATTCGTTGTGGGAAAAAAAAGATTTTCTCGGCGAGTTAAGCATTTTGAGTAATTTGCCGATTGGTTTCAGAACGGCTTGCATCAAAATTAACTATTTTTTGCCAGACATTCATTGTGGGGGGAAAAGTGATTTTCTCGGCGAGTTAAGCATTTTGAGTAATTTGCCGATTGGTTTCAGAACGTCTTGCATTGAAATTTACTATTTTTTGCCAGACATTCGTTGTGGGGAAAAACTGATTTTCTCGGCGAGTTAAGCATTTTGAGTAATTTGCCGATTGGTTTCAGAACGTCTTGCATTGAAATTTACTATTTTTTGCCAGACATTCATTGTGGAACAAAAGTGATTTTCTCGGCGAGTTAAGCATTTTGAGTAATTTACCGATTGGTTTCAGAACGGCTTGCATTGGAATTTACTATTTTTTGCGAACCATTCATTGTGGGGAAAAAGTGATTTTCTAGGCTAGTTAATCATTTTGAGTAATTTGCCGATTGGTTTCAGAACGGCTTGCATCAAAATTAACTATTTTTTGCCAGACATTCATTGTGGGAAAAAAGTGATTTTCTCGGCGAGTTAAGCATTTTGAGTAATTTTCCGATTGGTTTCAGAACGTCTTGCATTGAAATTTACTATTTTTTGCCAGACATTCGTTGTTGGGAAAAACTGATTTTCTCGGCGAGTTAAGCATTTTGAGTAATTTGCCGATTGGTTTCAGAACGTCTTGCATTGAAATTTACTATTTTTTGCCAGACATTCATTGTGGAACAAAAGTGATTTTCTCGGCGAGTTAAGCATTTTGAGTAATTTGCCGATTGGTTTCAGAACGGCTTGCATTGAAATTTACTATTTTTTGCCAGGCATTCATTGTGGAACAAAAGTGATTTTCTCGGCGAGTTAAGCATTTTGAGTAAGTTGCCGATTGGTTTCAGAACGGCTTGCATTGAAATTTACTATTTTTTGCCAGACATTCATTGTGGGGGGAAAAGTGATTTTCCCGGCGAGTTAAGCATTTTGAGGAATTTGCCGATTGGTTTCAGAACGGCTTGCATCACAATTAACTATTTTTTGCCAGGCATTCATTGTGGAACAAAAGTGATTTTCTCGGCGAGATAAGCATTTTGAGTAATTTACCGATTGGTTTCAGAACGGCTTGCATTGGAATTTACTATTTTTTGCCAGACATTCGTTGTGGGAAAAAACAGATTTTCTCGGCGAGTTAAGCATTTTGAGTAATTTGCCGATTGGTTTCAGAACGGCTTGCATCAAAATTAACTATTTTTTGCCAGACATTCATTGTGGGGGAAAAAGTGATTTTCTCGGCGAGTTAAGCATTTTGAGTAATTTGCCGATTCGTTTCAGAACGTCTTGCATTGAAATTTACTATTTTTTGCCAGACATTCGTTGTGGGGAAAAACTGATTTTCTCGGCGAGTTAAGCATTTTGAGTAATTTGCCGATTGGTTTCAGAACGTCTTGCATTGAAATTTACTATTTTTTGCCAGACATTCATTGTGGAACAAAAGTGATTTTCTCGGCGAGTTAAGCATTTTGAGGAATTTACCGATTGGTTTCAGAACGGCTTGCATTGGAATTTACTATTTTTTGCGAACCATTCATTGTGGGGAAAAAGTGATTTTCTAGGCTAGTTAATCATTTTGAGTAATTTGCCGATTGGTTTCAGAACGGCTTGCATCAAAATTAACTATTTTTTGCCAGACATTCATTGTGGAACAAAAGTGATTTTCTCGGCGAGTTAAGCATTTTGAGTAATTTACCGATTGGTTTCAGAACGGCTTGCATTGAAATTAACTATTTTTTTGCCAGACATTCATTGTGAAAAGAAACTGATTTTCTCGGCGAGTAAAGCATTTTGAGTAATTTATCGATTGGTTTCAGAACGGCTTGCATGCGAATTTACTATTTTTTTGCCAGACATTCATTGTGGAACAAAAGTGATTTTCTCGGCGAGTTAAGCATTTTGAGTAATTTTCCGATTGGTTTCAGAACGGCTTGCATTGAAATTAACTATTTTTTGCCAGACATTCATTGTGAAAAGAAACTGATTTTCTCGGCGAGTAAAGCATTTTGAGTAATTTATCAATTGGTTTCAGAACGGCTTGCATTGAAATTAACTATTTTGTGCCAAACATTCATTGTGGAACAAAAGTGATTTTCTCGGCGAGATAAGCATTTTGAGTAATTTGCCGATTGGTTTCAGAACGGCTTGCATGAAATTAACTATTTTTTGCCAGACATTCATTGTGAAAAGAAACTGATTTTCTCGGCGAATAAAGCATTTTGAGTAATTTACCGATTGGTTTCAGAACGGCTTGCATCACAATTAACTATTTTTTGCCAGGCATTCATTGTGGAACAAAAGTGATTTTCTCGGCGAGTTAAGCATTTTGAGTAATTTGCCGATTGGTTTCAGAACGTCTTGCATTGAAATTAACTATTTTTTGCCAGACATTCATTGTGGAACAAAAGTGATTTTCTTGGCGAGATAAGCATTTTGAGTAATTTGCCGATTGGTTTCTGAACGGCTTGCATTGAAATTAACTATTTTTTGCCAGACATTCATTGTGAAAAGAAACTGATTTTCTCGGCGAGTAAAGCATTTTGAGTAATTTATCGATTGGTTTCAGAACGGCTTGCATTCGAATTTACTATTTTTTGCCAGACATTCATTGTGGAACAAAAGTGATTTTCTCGGCGAGTTAAGCATTTTGAGTAATTTGCCGATTGGTTTCAGAACGGCTTGCATTGAAATTAACTATTTTTTGCGAAACATTCATTGTGGGGAAAAAGTGATTTTCTAGGCTAGTTAATCATTTTGAGTAATTTGCCGATTGGTTTCAGAACGGCTTGCATCAAAATTAACTATTTTTTGCCAGACATTCATTGTGGGGAAAAAAGTGATTTTCTCGGCGAGTTAAGCATTTTGAGTAATTTGCCGATTGGTTTCAGAACGTCTTGCATTGAAATTTACTATTTTTTGCCAGACATTCGTTGTGGGGAAAAACTGATTTTCTCGGCGAGTTAAGCATTTTGAGTAATTTGCCGATTGGTTTCAGAACGTCTTGCATTGAAATTTACTATTTTTTGCCAGACATTCGTTGTGGGGAAAAACTGATTTTCTCGGCGAGTTAAGCATTTTGAGTAATTTGCCGATTGGTTTCAGAACGTCTTGCATTGAAATTTACTATTTTTTGCCAGACATTCATTGTGGAACAAAAGTGATTTTCTCGGCGAGTTAAGCATTTTGAGTAATTTACCGATTGGTTTCAGAACGGCTTGCATTGGAATTTACTATTTTTTGCCAGACATTCGTTGTGGGAAAAAACAGATTTTCTCGGCGAGTTAAGCATTTTGAGTAATTTGCCGATTGGTTTCAGAACGGCTTGCATCAAAATTAACTATTTTTTGCCAGACATTCATTGTGGGGGGAAAAGTGATTTTCTCGGCGAGTTAAGCATTTTGAGTAATTTGCCGATTGGTTTCAGAACGTCTTGCATTGAAATTTACTATTTTTTGCCAGACATTCGTTGTGGGGAAAAACTGATTTTCTCGGCGAGTTAAGCATTTTGAGTAATTTGCCGATTGGTTTCAGAACGTCTTGCATTGAAATTTACTATTTTTTGCCAGACATTCATTGTGGAACAAAAGTGATTTTCTGGGCGAGTTAAGCATTTTGAGTAATTTACCGATTGGTTTCAGAACGGCTTGCATTGGAATTTACTATTTTTTGCGAACCATTCATTGTGGGGAAAAAGTGATTTTCTAGGCTAGTTAATCATTTTGAGTAATTTGCCGATTGGTTTCAGAACGGCTTGCATCAAAATTAACTATTTTTTGCCAGACATTCATTGTGGGAAAAAAGTGATTTTCTCGGCGAGTTAAGCATTTTGAGTAATTTTCCGATTGGTTTCAGAACGTCTTGCATTGAAATTTACTATTTTTTGCCAGACATTCGTTGTTGGGAAAAACTGATTTTCTCGGCGAGTTAAGCATTTTGAGTAATTTGCCGATTGGTTTCAGAACGTCTTGCATTGAAATTTACTATTTTTTGCCAGACATTCATTGTGGAACAAAAGTGATTTTCTCGGCGAGTTAAGCATTTTGAGTAATTTGCCGATTGGTTTCAGAACGGCTTGCATTGAAATTTACTATTTTTTGCCAGGCATTCATTGTGGAACAAAAGTGATTTTCTCGGCGAGTTAAGCATTTTGAGTAAGTTGCCGATTGGTTTCAGAACGGCTTGCATTGAAATTTACTATTTTTTGCCAGACATTCATTGTGGGGGGAAAAGTGATTTTCCCGGCGAGTTAAGCATTTTGAGGAATTTGCCGATTGGTTTCAGAACGGCTTGCATCACAATTAACTATTTTTTGCCAGGCATTCATTGTGGAACAAAAGTGATTTTCTCGGCGAGATAAGCATTTTGAGTAATTTACCGATTGGTTTCAGAACGGCTTGCATTGGAATTTACTATTTTTTGCCAGACATTCGTTGTGGGAAAAAACAGATTTTCTCGGCGAGTTAAGCATTTTGAGTAATTTGCCGATTGGTTTCAGAACGGCTTGCATCAAAATTAACTATTTTTTGCCAGACATTCATTGTGGGGGAAAAAGTGATTTTCTCGGCGAGTTAAGCATTTTGAGTAATTTGCCGATTCGTTTCAGAACGTCTTGCATTGAAATTTACTATTTTTTGCCAGACATTCGTTGTGGGGAAAAACTGATTTTCTCGGCGAGTTAAGCATTTTGAGTAATTTGCCGATTGGTTTCAGAACGTCTTGCATTGAAATTTACTATTTTTTGCCAGACATTCATTGTGGAACAAAAGTGATTTTCTCGGCGAGTTAAGCATTTTGAGGAATTTACCGATTGGTTTCAGAACGGCTTGCATTGGAATTTACTATTTTTTGCGAACCATTCATTGTGGGGAAAAAGTGATTTTCTAGGCTAGTTAATCATTTTGAGTAATTTGCCGATTGGTTTCAGAACGGCTTGCATCAAAATTAACTATTTTTTGCCAGACATTCATTGTGGAACAAAAGTGATTTTCTCGGCGAGTTAAGCATTTTGAGTAATTTACCGATTGGTTTCAGAACGGCTTGCATTGGAATTTACTATTTTTTGCGAACCATTCATTGTGGGGAAAAAGTGATTTTCTAGGCTAGTTAATCATTTTGAGTAATTTGCCGATTGGTTTCAGAACGGCTTGCATCAAAATTAACTATTTTTTGCCAGACATTCATTGTGGGGAAAAAAGTGATTTTCTCGGCGAGTTAAGCATTTTGAGTAATTTGCCGATTGGTTTCAGAACGTCTTGCATTGAAATTTACTATTTTTTGCCAGACATTCGTTGTTGGGAAAAACTGATTTTCTCGGCGAGTTAAGCATTTTGAGTAATTTGCCGATTGGTTTCAGAACGTCTTGCATTGAAATTTACTATTTTTTGCCAGACATTCATTGTGGAACAAAAGTGATTTTCTCGGCGAGTTAAGCATTTTGAGTAATTTGCCGATTGGTTTCAGAACGGCTTGCATTGAAATTTACTATTTTTTGCCAGGCATTCATTGTGGAACAAAAGTGATTTTCTCGGCGAGTTAAGCATTTTGAGTAAGTTGCCGATTGGTTTCAGAACGGCTTGCATTGAAATTTACTATTTTTTGCCAGACATTCATTGTGGGGGGAAAAGTGATTTTCCCGGCGAGTTAAGCATTTTGAGGAATTTGCCGATTGGTTTCAGAACGGCTTGCATCACAATTAACTATTTTTTGCCAGGCATTCATTGTGGAACAAAAGTGATTTTCTCGGCGAGATAAGCATTTTGAGTAATTTACCGATTGGTTTCAGAACGGCTTGCATTGGAATTTACTATTTTTTGCCAGACATTCGTTGTGGGAAAAAACAGATTTTCTCGGCGAGTTAAGCATTTTGAGTAATTTGCCGATTGGTTTCAGAACGGCTTGCATCAAAATTAACTATTTTTTGCCAGACATTCATTGTGGGGGAAAAAGTGATTTTCTCGGCGAGTTAAGCATTTTGAGTAATTAGCCGATTCGTTTCAGAACGTCTTGCATTGAAATTTACTATTTTTTGCCAGACATTCGTTGTGGGGAAAAACTGATTTTCTCGGCGAGTTAAGCATTTTGAGTAATTTGCCGATTGGTTTCAGAACGTCTTGCATTGAAATTTACTATTTTTTGCCAGACATTCATTGTGGAACAAAAGTGATTTTCTCGGCGAGTTAAGCATTTTGAGGAATTTGCCGATTGGTTTCAGAACGCCTTGCATCGAAATTAACTATTTTTTGCCAGCCATTCATTGTGGAACAAAAGTGATTTTCTCGGCGAGTTAAGCATTTTGAGTAAGTTGCCGATTGGTTTCAGAACGGCTTGCATTGAAATTTACTATTTTTTGCCAGACATTCATTGTGGGGGGAAAAGTGATTTTCCCGGCGAGTTAAGCATTTTGAGGAATTTGCCGATTGGTTTCAGAACGGCTTGCATCACAATTAACTATTTTTTGCCAGGCATTCATTGTGGAACAAAAGTGATTTTCTCGGCGAGATAAGCATTTTGAGTAATTTGCCGATTGGTTTCAGAACGGCTTGCATTGAAATTAATTATTTTTTGCCAGACATTCATTGTGAAAAGAAACTGATTTTCTCGGCGAGTAAAGCATTTTGAGTAATTTATCAAGTGGTTTCAGAACGGCTTGCATTGACATTAACTATTTTTTGCCAAACATTCATTGTGGGGAAAAAGTGATTTTCTCGGCGAGTTAATCATTTTGAGTAATTTACCGATTGGTTTCAGAACGGCTCGCATTGGAATTTACTATTTTTTGCCAGACATTCATTGTGGGGGGGAAAAGTGATTTTCCCGGCGAGTTAAGCATTTTGAGTAATTTGCCGATTGGTTTCAGAACGGCTTGCATCACAATTAACTATTTTTTGCCAGACATTCATTGTGGAACAAAAGTGATTTTCTCGGCGAGTTAAGCATTTTGAGTAATTTGCCGATTGGTTTCAGAACGGCTTGCATTGAAATTAACTATTTTTTGCCAGACATTCATTGTGAAAAGAAACTGATTTTCTCGGCGAGTAAAGCATTTTGAGTAATTTATCAATTGGTTTCAGAACGGCTCGCATTGGAATTTACTATTTTTTGCCAGACATTCATTGTGGGGGGGAAAAGTGATTTTCCCGGCGAGTTAAGCATTTTGAGTAATTTGCCGATTGGTTTCAGAACGGCTTGCATCACAATTAACTATTTTTTGCCAGACATTCATTGTGGAACAAAAGTGATTTTCTTGGCGAGATAAGCATTTTGAGTAATTTGCCGATTGGTTTCAGAACGGCTTGCATTGAAATTAACTATTTTTTTGCCAGACATTCATTGTGAAAAGAAACTGATTTTCTCGGCGAGTAAAGCATTTTGAGTAATTTATCGATTGGTTTCAGAACGGCTTGCATGCGAATTTACTATTTTTTTGCCAGACATTCATTGTGGAACAAAAGTGATTTTCTCGGCGAGTTAAGCATTTTGAGTAATTTGCCGATTGGTTTCAGAACGGCTTGCATTGGAATTAACTATTTTTTGCCAGACATTCATTGTGAAAAGAAACTGATTTTCTCGGCGAGTAAAGCATTTTGAGTAATTTATCAATTGGTTTCAGAACGGCTTGCATTGAAATTAACTATTTTTTGCGAACCATTCATTGTGGGGAAAAAGTGATTTTCTAGGCTAGTTAATCATTGTGAGTAATTTGCCGATTGGTTTCAGAACGGCTTGCATCAAAATTAACTATTTTTTGCCAGACATTCATTGTGGGGAAAAAAGTGATTTTCTCGGCGAGTTAAGCATTTTGAGTAATTTGCCGATTGGTTTCAGAACGTCTTGCATTGAAATTTACTATTTTTTGCCAGACATTCGTTGTGGGGAAAAACTGATTTTCTCGGCGAGTTAAGCATTTTGAGTAATTTGCCGATTGGTTTCAGAACGTCTTGCATTGAAATTTACTATTTTTTGCCAGACATTCATTGTGGAACAAAAGTGATTTTCTCGGCGAGTTAAGCATTTTGAGGAATTTACCGATTGGTTTCAGAACGGCTTGCATTGGAATCTACTATTTTTTGCGAACCATTCATTGTGGGGAAAAACTGATTTTCTAGGCTAGTTAATCATTTTGAGTAATTTGCCGATTGGTTTCAGAACGGCTTGCATCAAAATTAACTATTTTTTGCCAGACATTCATTGTGGGAAAAAAGTGATTTTCTCGGCGAGTTAAGCATTTTGAGTAATTTGCCGATTGGTTTCAGAACGTCTTGCATTGAAATTTACTATTTTTTGCCAGACATTCGTTGTGGGGAAAAACTGATTTTCTCGGCGAGTTAAGCATTTTGAGTAATTTGCCGATTGGTTTCAGAACGTCTTGCATTGAAATTTACTATTTTTTGCCAGATATTCATTGTGGAACAAAAGTGATTTTCTCGGCGAGTTACGCATTTTGAGTAATTTACCGATTGGTTTCAGAACGGCTTGCATTGGAATTTACTATTTTTTGCCAGACATTCATTGTGGAACAAAAGTGATTTTCTCGGCGAGTTAAGCATTTTGAGTAATTTGCCGATTGGTTTCAGAACGGCTTGCATTGAAATTTACTATTTTTTGCCAGGCATTCATTGTGGAACAAAAGTGATTTTCTCGGCGAGTTAAGCATTTTGAGTAAGTTGCCGATTGGTTTCAGAACGGCTTGCATTGAAATTTACTATTTTTTGCCAGACATTCATTGTGGGGGGAAAAGTGATTTTCCCGGCGAGTTAAGCATTTTGAGGAATTTGCCGATTGGTTTCAGAACGGCTTGCATCACAATTAACTATTTTTTGCCAGGCATTCATTGTGGAACAAAAGTGATTTTCTCGGCGAGATAAGCATTTTGAGTAATTTACCGATTGGTTTCAGAACGGCTTGCATTGGAATTTACTATTTTTTGCCAGACATTCATTGTGGGGGAAAAAGTGATTTTCTCGGCGAGTTAAGCATTTTGAGTAATTTGCCGATTCGTTTCAGAACGTCTTGCATTGAAATTTACTATTTTTTGCCAGACATTCGTTGTGGGGAAAAACTGATTTTCTCGGCGAGTTAAGCATTTTGAGTAATTTGCCGATTGGTTTCAGAACGTCTTGCATTGAAATTTACTATTTTTTGCCAGACATTCATTGTGGAACAAAAGTGATTTTCTCGGCGAGTTAAGCATTTTGAGGAATTTACCGATTGGTTTCAGAACGGCTTGCATTGGAATTTACTATTTTTTGCGAACCATTCATTGTGGGGAAAAAGTGATTTTCTAGGCTAGTTAATCATTTTGAGTAATTTGCCGATTGGTTTCAGAACGGCTTGCATCAAAATTAACTATTTTTTGCCAGACATTCATTGTGGGAAAAAAGTGATTTTCTCGGCGAGTTAAGCATTTTGAGTAATTTGCCGATTGGTTTCAGAACGTCTTGCATTGAAATTTACTATTTTTTGCCAGACATTCGTTGTGGGGAAAAACTGATTTTCTCGGCGAGTTAAGCATTTTGAGTAATTTGCCGATTGGTTTCAGAACGTCTTGCATTGAAATTTACTATTTTTTGCCAGCCATTCATTGTGGAACAAAAGTGATTTTCTCGGCGAGTTAAGCATTTTGAGTAATTTGCCGATTGGTTTCAGAACGGCTTGCATTGAAATTTACTATTTTTTGCCAGGCATTCATTGTGGAACAAAAGTGATTTTCTCGGCGAGTTAAGCATTTTGAGTAATTTGCCGATTGGTTTCAGAACGCCTTGCATCGAAATTAACTATTTTTTGCCAGCCATTCATTGTGGAACAAAAGTGATTTTCTCGGCGAGTTAAGCATTTTGAGTAAGTTGCCGATTGGTTTCAGAACGGCTTGCATTGAAATTTACTATTTTTTGCCAGACATTCATTGTGGGGGGAAAAGTGATTTTCCCGGCGAGTTAAGCATTTTGAGGAATTTGCCGATTGGTTTCAGAACGGCTTGCATCACAATTAACTATTTTTTGCCAGGCATTCATTGTGGAACAAAAGTGATTTTCTCGGCGAGATAAGCATTTTGAGTAATTTGCCGATTGGTTTCAGAACGGCTTGCATTGAAATTAATTATTTTTTGCCAGACATTCATTGTGAAAAGAAACTGATTTTCTCGGCGAGTAAAGCATTTTGAGTAATTTATCAATTGGTTTCCGAACGGCTTGCATTGACATTAACTATTTTTTGCCAAACATTCATTGTGGGGAAAAAGTGATTTTCTCGGCGAGTTAATCATTTTGAGTAATTTACCGATTGGTTTCAGAACGGCTCGCATTGGAATTTACTATTTTTTGCCAGACATTCATTGTGGGGGGGAAAAGTGATTTTCCCGGCGAGTTAAGCATTTTGAGTAATTTGCCGATTGGTTTCAGAACGGCTTGCATCACAATTAACTATTTTTTGCCAGACATTCATTGTGGAACAAAAGTGATTTTCTCGGCGAGTTAAGCATTTTGAGTAATTTGCCGATTGGTTTCAGAACGGCTTGCATTGAAATTAACTATTTTTTGCCAGACATTCATTGTGAAAAGAAACTGATTTTCTCGGCGAGTAAAGCATTTTGAGTAATTTATCAATTGGTTTCAGAACGGCTCGCATTGGAATTTACTATTTTTTGCCAGACATTCATTGTGGGGGGGGAAAAGTGATTTTCCCGGCGAGTTAAGCATTTTGAGTAATTTGCCGATTGGTTTCAGAACGGCTTGCATCACAATTAACTATTTTTTGCCAGACATTCATTGTGGAACAAAAGTGATTTTCTCGGCGAGTTAAGCATTTTGAGTAATTTGCCGATTGGTTTCAGAATGTCTTGCATTGAAATTAACTATTTTTTTGCCAGACATTCATTGTGGAACAAAAGTGATTTTCTTGGCGAGATAAGCATTTTGAGTAATTTGCCGATTGGTTTCAGAACGGCTTGCATTGAAATTAACTATTTTTTTGCCAGACATTCATTGTGAAAAGAAACTGATTTTCTCGGCGAGTAAAGCATTTTGAGTAATTTATCGATTGGTTTCAGAACGGCTTGCATGCGAATTTACTATTTTTTTGCCAGACATTCATTGTGGAACAAAAGTGATTTTCACGGCGAGTTAAGCATTTTGAGTAATTTGCCGATTGGTTTCAGAACGGCTTGCATTGGAATTAACTATTTTTTGCCAGACATTCATTGTGAAAAGAAACTGATTTTCTCGGCGAGTAAAGCATTTTGAGTAATTTATCAATTGGTTTCAGAACGGCTTGCATTGAAATTAACTATTTTTTGCGAACCATTCATTGTGGGGAAAAAGTGATTTTCTAGGCTAGTTAATCATTTTGAGTAATTTGCCGATTGGTTTCAGAACGGCTTGCATCAAAATTAACTATTTTTTGCCAGACATTCATTGTGGGGAAAAAAGTGATTTTCTCGGCGAGTTAAGCATTTTGAGTAATTTGCCGATTGGTTTCAGAACGTCTTGCATTGAAATTTACTATTTTTTGCCAGACATTCGTTGTGGGGAAAAACTGATTTTCTCGGCGAGTTAAGCATTTTGAGTAATTTGCCGATTGGTTTCAGAACGTCTTGCATTGAAATTTACTATTTTTTGCCAGACATTCATTGTGGAACAAAAGTGATTTTCTCGGCGAGTTAAGCATTTTGAGGAATTTACCGATTGGTTTCAGAACGGCTTGCATTGGAATCTACTATTTTTTGCGAACCATTCATTGTGGGGAAAAACTGATTTTCTAGGCTAGTTAATCATTTTGAGTAATTTGCCGATTGGTTTCAGAACGGCTTGCATCAAAATTAACTATTTTTTGCCAGACATTCATTGTGGGAAAAAAGTGATTTTCTCGGCGAGTTAAGCATTTTGAGTAATTTGCCGATTGGTTTCAGAACGTCTTGCATTGAAATTTACTATTTTTTGCCAGACATTCGTTGTGGGGAAAAACTGATTTTCTCGGCGAGTTAAGCATTTTGAGTAATTTGCCGATTGGTTTCAGAACGTCTTGCATTGAAATTTACTATTTTTTGCCAGACATTCATTGTGGAACAAAAGTGATTTTCTCGGCGAGTTACGCATTTTGAGTAATTTACCGATTGGTTTCAGAACGGCTTGCATTGGAATTTACTATTTTTTGCCAGACATTCGTTGTGGGAAAAAACAGATTTTCTCGGCGAGTTAAGCATTTTGAGTAATTTGCCGATTGGTTTCAGAACGGCTTGCATCAAAATTAACTATTTTTTGCCAGACATTCATTGTGGGGGAAAAAGTGATTTTCTCGGCGAGTTAAGCATTTTGAGCAATTTGCCGATTGGTTTCAGAACGTCTTGCATTCAAATTTACTATTTTTTGCCAGACATTCGTTGTGGGGAAAAACTGATTTTCTCGGCGAGTTAAGCATTTTGAGTAATTTGCCGATTGGTTTCAGAACGTCTTGCATTGAAATTTACTATTTTTTGCCAGACATTCATTGTGGAACAAAAGTGATTTTCTCGGCGAGTTAAGCATTTTGAGGAATTTACCGATTGGTTTCAGAACGTCTTGCATTGAAATTTACTATTTTTTGCCAGACATTCGTTGTGGGGAAAAACTGATTTTCTCGGCGAGTTAAGCATTTTGAGTAATTTGCCGATTGGTTTCAGAACGTCTTGCATTGAAATTTACTATTTTTTGCGAACCATTCATTGTGGGGAAAAAGTGATTTTCTAGGAAAGTTAATCATTTTGTGTAATTTGCCGATTGGTTTCAGAACGGCTTGCATCAAAATTAACTATTTTTTGCCAGACATTCATTGTGGGAAAAAAGTGATTTTCTCGGCGAGTTAAGCATTTTGAGTAATTTGCCGATTGGTTTCAGAACGTCTTGCATTGAAATTTACTATTTTTTGCCAGACATTCGTTGTGGGGAAAAACTGATTTTCTCGGCGAGTTAAGCATTTTGAGTAATTTGCCGATTGGTTTCAGAACGTCTTGCATTGAAATTTACTATTTTTTGCCAGACATTCATTGTGGAACAAAAGTGATTTTCTCGGCGAGTTACGCATTTTGAGTAATTTACCGATTGGTTTCAGAACGGCTTGCATTGGAATTTACTATTTTTTGCCAGACATTCATTGTGGAACAAAAGTGATTTTCTCGGCGAGTTAAGCATTTTGAGTAATTTGCCGATTGGTTTCAGAATGTCTTGCATTGAAATTAACTATTTTTTTGCCAGACATTCATTGTGGAACAAAAGTGATTTTCTTGGCGAGATAAGCATTTTGAGTAATTTGCCGATTGGTTTCAGAACGGCTTGCATTGAAATTAACTATTTTTTTGCCAGACATTCATTGTGAAAAGAAACTGATTTTCTCGGCGAGTAAAGCATTTTGAGTAATTTATCGATTGGTTTCAGAACGGCTTGCATGCGAATTTACTATTTTTTTGCCAGACATTCATTGTGGAACAAAAGTGATTTTCTCGGCGAGTTAAGCATTTTGAGTAATTTGCCGATTGGTTTCAGAACGGCTTGCATTGGAATTAACTATTTTTTGCCAGACATTCATTGTGAAAAGAAACTGATTTTCTCGGCGAGTAAAGCATTTTGAGTAATTTATCAATTGGTTTCAGAACGGCTTGCATTGAAATTAACTATTTTTTGCGAACCATTCATTGTGGGGAAAAAGTGATTTTCTAGGCTAGTTAATCATTTTGAGTAATTTGCCGATTGGTTTCAGAACGGCTTGCATCAAAATTAACTATTTTTTGCCAGACATTCATTGTGGGGAAAAAAGTGATTTTCTCGGCGAGTTAAGCATTTTGAGTAATTTGCCGATTGGTTTCAGAACGTCTTGCATTGAAATTTACTATTTTTTGCCAGACATTCGTTGTGGGGAAAAACTGATTTTCTCGGCGAGTTAAGCATTTTGAGTAATTTGCCGATTGGTTTCAGAACGTCTTGCATTGAAATTTACTATTTTTTGCCAGACATTCATTGTGGAACAAAAGTGATTTTCTCGGCGAGTTAAGCATTTTGAGGAATTTACCGATTGGTTTCAGAACGGCTTGCATTGGAATCTACTATTTTTTGCGAACCATTCATTGTGGGGAAAAACTGATTTTCTAGGCTAGTTAATCATTTTGAGTAATTTGCCGATTGGTTTCAGAACGGCTTGCATCAAAATTAACTATTTTTTGCCAGACATTCATTGTGGGAAAAAAGTGATTTTCTCGGCGAGTTAAGCATTTTGAGTAATTTGCCGATTGGTTTCAGAACGTCTTGCATTGAAATTTACTATTTTTTGCCAGACATTCGTTGTGGGGAAAAACTGATTTTCTCGGCGAGTTAAGCATTTTGAGTAATTTGCCGATTGGTTTCAGAACGTCTTGCATTGAAATTTACTATTTTTTGCCAGACATTCATTGTGGAACAAAAGTGATTTTCTCGGCGAGTTACGCATTTTGAGTAATTTACCGATTGGTTTCAGAACGGCTTGCATTGGAATTTACTATTTTTTGCCAGACATTCGTTGTGGGAAAAAACAGATTTTCTCGGCGAGTTAAGCATTTTGAGTAATTTGCCGATTGGTTTCAGAACGGCTTGCATCAAAATTAACTATTTTTTGCCAGACATTCATTGTGGGGGAAAAAGTGATTTTCTCGGCGAGTTAAGCATTTTGAGTAATTTGCCGATTGGTTTCAGAACGTCTTGCATTCAAATTTACTATTTTTTGCCAGACATTCGTTGTGGGGAAAAACTGATTTTCTCGGCGAGTTAAGCATTTTGAGTAATTTGCCGATTGGTTTCAGAACGTCTTGCATTGAAATTTACTATTTTTTGCCAGACATTCATTGTGGAACAAAAGTGATTTTCTCGGCGAGTTAAGCATTTTGAGGAATTTACCGATTGGTTTCAGAACGGCTTGCATTGGAATTTACTATTTTTTGCGAACCATTCATTGTGGGGAAAAAGTGATTTTCTAGGAAAGTTAATCATTTTGTGTAATTTGCCGATTGGTTTCAGAACGGCTTGCATCAAAATTAACTATTTTTTGCCAGACATTCATTGTGGGAAAAAAGTGATTTTCTCGGCGAGTTAAGCATTTTGAGTGATTTGCCGATTGGTTTCAGAACGTCTTGCATTGAAATTTACTATTTTTTGCCAGACATTCGTTGTGGGGAAAAACTGATTTTCTCGGCGAGTTAAGCATTTTGAGTAATTTGCCGATTGGTTTCAGAACGTCTTGCATTGAAATTTACTATTTTTTGCCAGACATTCATTGTGGAACAAAAGTGATTTTCTCGGCGAGTTACGCATTTTGAGTAATTTACCGATTGGTTTCAGAACGGCTTGCATTGGAATTTACTATTTTTTGCCAGACATTCATTGTGGAACAAAAGTGATTTTCTCGGCGAGTTAAGCATTTTGAGTAATTTGCCGATTGGTTTCAGAACGGCTTGCATTGAAATTTACTATTTTTTGCCAGGCATTCATTGTGGAACAAAAGTGATTTTCTCGGCGAGTTAAGCATTTTGAGTAAGTTGCCGATTGGTTTCAGAACGGCTTGCATTGAAATTTACTATTTTTTGCCAGACATTCATTGTGGGGGGAAAAGTGATTTTCCCGGCGAGTTAAGCATTTTGAGGAATTTGCCGATTGGTTTCAGAACGGCTTGCATCACAATTAACTATTTTTTGCCAGGCATTCATTGTGGAACAAAAGTGATTTTCTCGGCGAGATAAGCATTTTGAGTAATTTACCGATTGGTTTCAGAACGGCTTGCATTGGAATTTACTATTTTTTGCCAGACATTCGTTGTGGGAAAAAACAGATTTTCTCGGCGAGTTAAGCATTTTGAGTAATTTGCCGATTGGTTTCAGAACGGCTTGCATCAAAATTAACTATTTTTTGCCAGACATTCATTGTGGGGGAAAAAGTGATTTTCTCGGCGAGTTAAGCATTTTGAGTAATTTGCCGATTCGTTTCAGAACGTCTTGCATTGAAATTTACTATTTTTTGCCAGACATTCGTTGTGGGGAAAAACTGATTTTCTCGGCGAGTTAAGCATTTTGAGTAATTTGCCGATTGGTTTCAGAACGTCTTGCATTGAAATTTACTATTTTTTGCCAGACATTCATTGTGGAACAAAAGTGATTTTCTCGGCGAGTTAAGCATTTTGAGGAATTTACCGATTGGTTTCAGAACGGCTTGCATTGGAATTTACTATTTTTTGCGAACCATTCATTGTGGGGAAAAAGTGATTTTCTAGGCTAGTTAATCATTTTGAGTAATTTGCCGATTGGTTTCAGAACGGCTTGCATCAAAATTAACTATTTTTTGCCAGACATTCATTGTGGGAAAAAAGTGATTTTCTCGGCGAGTTAAGCATTTTGAGTAATTTGCCGATTGGTTTCAGAACGTCTTGCATTGAAATTTACTATTTTTTGCCAGACATTCGTTGTGGGGAAAAACTGATTTTCTCGGCGAGTTAAGCATTTTGAGTAATTTGCCGATTGGTTTCAGAACGTCTTGCATTGAAATTTACTATTTTTTGCCAGCCATTCATTGTGGAACAAAAGTGATTTTCTCGGCGAGTTAAGCATTTTGAGTAATTTGCCGATTGGTTTCAGAACGGCTTGCATTGAAATTTACTATTTTTTGCCAGGCATTCATTGTGGAACAAAAGTGATTTTCTCGGCGAGTTAAGCATTTTGAGTAATTTGCCGATTGGTTTCAGAACGCCTTGCATCGAAATTAACTATTTTTTGCCAGCCATTCATTGTGGAACAAAAGTGATTTTCTCGGCGAGTTAAGCATTTTGAGTAAGTTGCCGATTGGTTTCAGAACGGCTTGCATTGAAATTTACTATTTTTTGCCAGACATTCATTGTGGGGGGAAAAGTGATTTTCCCGGCGAGTTAAGCATTTTGAGGAATTTGCCGATTGGTTTCAGAACGGCTTGCATCACAATTAACTATTTTTTGCCAGGCATTCATTGTGGAACAAAAGTGATTTTCTCGGCGAGATAAGCATTTTGAGTAATTTGCCGATTGGTTTCAGAACGGCTTGCATTGAAATTAATTATTTTTTGCCAGACATTCATTGTGAAAAGAAACTGATTTTCTCGGCGAGTAAAGCATTTTGAGTAATTTATCAATTGGTTTCAGAACGGCTTGCATTGACATTAACTATTTTTTGCCAAACATTCATTGTGGGGAAAAAGTGATTTTCTCGGCGAGTTAATCATTTTGAGTAATTTACCGATTGGTTTCAGAACGGCTCGCATTGGAATTTACTATTTTTTGCCAGACATTCATTGTGGGGGGGAAAAGTGATTTTCCCGGCGAGTTAAGCATTTTGAGTAATTTGCCGATTGGTTTCAGAACGGCTTGCATCACAATTAACTATTTTTTGCCAGACATTCATTGTGGAACAAAAGTGATTTTCTCGGCGAGTTAAGCATTTTGAGTAATTTGCCGATTGGTTTCAGAACGGCTTGCATTGAAATTAACTATTTTTTGCCAGACATTCATTGTGAAAAGAAACTGATTTTCTCGGCGAGTAAAGCATTTTGAGTAATTTATCAATTGGTTTCAGAACGGCTCGCATTGGAATTTACTATTTTTTGCCAGACATTCATTGTGGGGGGGAAAAGTGATTTTCCCGGCGAGTTAAGCATTTTGAGTAATTTGCCGATTGGTTTCAGAACGGCTTGCATCACAATTAACTATTTTTTGCCAGACATTCATTGTGGAACAAAAGTGATTTTCTCGGCGAGTTAAGCATTTTGAGTAATTTGCCGATTGGTTTCAGAACGGCTTGCATTGAAATTAACTATTTTTTGCCAGACATTCATTGTGAAAAGAAACTGATTTTCTCGGCGAGTAAAGCATTTTGAGTAATTTATCAATTGGTTTCAGAACGGCTCGCATTGGAATTTACTATTTTTTGCCAGACATTCATTGTGGGGGGGAAAAGTGATTTTCCCGGCGAGTTAAGCATTTTGAGTAATTTGCCGATTGGTTTCAGAACGTCTTGCATTGAAATTAACTATTTTTTTGCCAGACATTCATTGTGGAACAAAAGTGATTTTCTTGGCGAGATAAGCATTTTGAGTAATTTGCCGATTGGTTTCAGAACGGCTTGCATTGAAATTAACTATTTTTTTGCCAGACATTCATTGTGAAAAGAAACTGATTTTCTCGGCGAGTAAAGCATTTTGAGTAATTTATCGATTGGTTTCAGAACGGCTTGCATGCGAATTTACTATTTTTTTGCCAGACATTCATTGTGGAACAAAAGTGATTTTCTCGGCGAGTTAAGCATTTTGAGTAATTTGCCGATTGGTTTCAGAACGGCTTGCATTGGAATTAACTATTTTTTGCCAGACATTCATTGTGAAAAGAAACTGATTTTCTCGGCGAGTAAAGCATTTTGAGTAATTTATCAATTGGTTTCAGAACGGCTTGCATTGAAATTAACTATTTTTTGCGAACCATTCATTGTGGGGAAAAAGTGATTTTCTAGGCTAGTTAATCATTTTGAGTAATTTGCCGATTGGTTTCAGAACGGCTTGCATCAAAATTAACTATTTTTTGCCAGACATTCATTGTGGGGAAAAAAGTGATTTTCTCGGCGAGTTAAGCATTTTGAGTAATTTGCCGATTGGTTTCAGAACGTCTTGCATTGAAATTTACTATTTTTTGCCAGACATTCGTTGTGGGGAAAAACTGATTTTCTCGGCGAGTTAAGCATTTTGAGTAATTTGCCGATTGGTTTCAGAACGTCTTGCATTGAAATTTACTATTTTTTGCCAGACATTCATTGTGGAACAAAAGTGATTTTCTCGGCGAGTTAAGCATTTTGAGGAATTTACCGATTGGTTTCAGAACGGCTTGCATTGGAATCTACTATTTTTTGCGAACCATTCATTGTGGGGAAAAACTGATTTTCTAGGCTAGTTAATCATTTTGAGTAATTTGCCGATTGGTTTCAGAACGGCTTGCATCAAAATTAACAATTTTTTGCCAGACATTCATTGTGGGGAAAAAAGTGATTTTCTCGGCGAGTTAAGCATTTTGAGTAATTTGCCGATTGGTTTCAGAACGTCTTGCATTGAAATTTACTATTTTTTGCCAGACATTCGTTGTGGGGAAAAACTGATTTTCTCGGCGAGTTAAGCATTTTGAGTAATTTGCCGATTGGTTTCAGAACGTCTTGCATTGAAATTTACTATTTTTTGCCAGACATTCATTGTGGAACAAAAGTGATTTTCTCGGCGAGTTAAGCATTTTGAGGAATTTACCGATTGGTTTCAGAACGGCTTGCATTGGAATTTACTATTTTTTGCGAACCATTCATTGTGGGGAAAAAGTGATTTTCTAGGCTAGTTAATCATTTTGAGTAATTTGCCGATTGGTTTGAGAACGGCTTGCATCAAAATTAACTATTTTTTGCCAGACATTCATTGTGGGAAAAAAGTGATTTTCTCGGCGAGTTAAGCATTTTGAGTAATTTGCCGATTGGTTTCAGAACGTCTTGCATTGAAATTTACTATTTTTTGCCAGACATTCGTTGTGGGGAAAAACTGATTTTCTCGGCGAGTTAAGCATTTTGAGTAATTTGCCGATTGGTTTCAGAACGTCTTGCATTGAAATTTACTATTTTTTGCCAGCCATTCATTGTGGAACAAAAGTGATTTTCTCGGCGAGTTAAGCATTTTGAGTAATTTGCCGATTGGTTTCAGAACGGCTTGCATTGAAATTTACTATTTTTTGCCAGGCATTCATTGTGGAACAAAAGTGATTTTCTCGGCGAGTTAAGCATTTTGAGTAATTTGCCGATTGGTTTCAGAACGCCTTGCATCGAAATTAACTATTTTTTGCCAGCCATTCATTGTGGAACAAAAGTGATTTTCTCGGCGAGTTAAGCATTTTGAGTAAGTTGCCGATTGGTTTCAGAACGGCTTGCATTGAAATTTACTATTTTTTGCCAGACATTCATTGTGGGGGGAAAAGTGATTTTCCCGGCGAGTTAAGCATTTTGAGGAATTTGCCGATTGGTTTCAGAACGGCTTGCATCACAATTAACTATTTTTTGCCAGGCATTCATTGTGGAACAAAAGTGATTTTCTCGGCGAGATAAGCATTTTGAGTAATTTGCCGATTGGTTTCAGAACGGCTTGCATTGAAATTAATTATTTTTTGCCAGACATTCATTGTGAAAAGAAACTGATTTTCTCGGCGAGTAAAGCATTTTGAGTAATTTATCAATTGGTTTCAGAACGGCTTGCATTGACATTAACTATTTTTTGCCAAACATTCATTGTGGGGAAAAAGTGATTTTCTCGGCGAGTTAATCATTTTGAGTAATTTACCGATTGGTTTCAGAACGGCTCGCATTGGAATTTACTATTTTTTGCCAGACATTCATTGTGGGGGGGAAAAGTGATTTTCCCGGCGAGTTAAGCATTTTGAGTAATTTGCCGATTGGTTTCAGAACGGCTTGCATCACAATTAACTATTTTTTGCCAGACATTCATTGTGGAACAAAAGTGATTTTCTCGGCGAGTTAAGCATTTTGAGTAATTTGCCGATTGGTTTCAGAACGGCTTGCATTGAAATTAACTATTTTTTGCCAGACATTCATTGTGAAAAGAAACTGATTTTCTCGGCGAGTAAAGCATTTTGAGTAATTTATCAATTGGTTTCAGAACGGCTCGCATTGGAATTTACTATTTTTTGCCAGACATTCATTGTGGGGGGGAAAAGTGATTTTCCCGGCGAGTTAAGCATTTTGAGTAATTTGCCGATTGGTTTCAGAACGGCTTGCATCACAATTAACTATTTTTTGCCAGACATTCATTGTGGAACAAAAGTGATTTTCTCGGCGAGTTAAGCATTTTGAGTAATTTGCCGATTGGTTTCAGAACGTCTTGCATTGAAATTAACTATTTTTTTGCCAGACATTCATTGTGGAACAAAAGTGATTTTCTTGGCGAGATAAGCATTTTGAGTAATTTGCCGATTGGTTTCAGAACGGCTTGCATTGAAATTAACTATTTTTTTGCCAGACATTCATTGTGAAAAGAAACTGATTTTCTCGGCGAGTAAAGCATTTTGAGTAATTTATCGATTGGTTTCAGAACGGCTTGCATGCGAATTTACTATTTTTTTGCCAGACATTCATTGTGGAACAAAAGTGATTTTCTCGGCGAGTTAAGCATTTTGAGTAATTTGCCGATTGGTTTCAGAACGGCTTGCATTGGAATTAACTATTTTTTGCCAGACATTCATTGTGAAAAGAAACTGATTTTCTCGGCGAGTAAAGCATTTTGAGTAATTTATCAATTGGTTTCAGAACGGCTTGCATTGAAATTAACTATTTTTTGCGAACCATTCATTGTGGGGAAAAAGTGATTTTCTAGGCTAGTTAATCATTTTGAGTAATTTGCCGATTGGTTTCAGAACGGCTTGCATCAAAATTAACTATTTTTTGCCAGACATTCATTGTGGGGAAAAAAGTGATTTTCTCGGCGAGTTAAGCATTTTGAGTAATTTGCCGATTGGTTTCAGAACGTCTTGCATTGAAATTTACTATTTTTTGCCAGACATTCGTTGTGGGGAAAAACTGATTTTCTCGGCGAGTTAAGCATTTTGAGTAATTTGCCGATTGGTTTCAGAACGTCTTGCATTGAAATTTACTATTTTTTGCCAGACATTCATTGTGGAACAAAAGTGATTTTCTCGGCGAGTTAAGCATTTTGAGGAATTTACCGATTGGTTTCAGAACGGCTTGCATTGGAATCTACTATTTTTTGCGAACCATTCATTGTGGGGAAAAACTGATTTTCTAGGCTAGTTAATCATTTTGAGTAATTTGCCGATTGGTTTCAGAACGGCTTGCATCAAAATTAACTATTTTTTGCCAGACATTCATTGTGGGGAAAAAAGTGATTTTCTCGGCGAGTTAAGCATTTTGAGTAATTTGCCGATTGGTTTCAGAACGTCTTGCATTGAAATTTACTATTTTTTGCCAGACATTCGTTGTGGGGAAAAACTGATTTTCTCGGCGAGTTAAGCATTTTGAGTAATTTGCCGATTGGTTTCAGAACGTCTTGCATTGAAATTTACTATTTTTTGCCAGACATTCATTGTGGAACAAAAGTGATTTTCTCGGCGAGTTAAGCATTTTGAGGAATTTACCGATTGGTTTCAGAACGGCTTGCATTGGAATTTACTATTTTTTGCGAACCATTCATTGTGGGGAAAAAGTGATTTTCTAGGCTAGTTAATCATTTTGAGTAATTTGCCGATTGGTTTGAGAACGGCTTGCATCAAAATTAACTATTTTTTGCCAGACATTCATTGTGGGAAAAAAGTGATTTTCTCGGCGAGTTAAGCATTTTGAGTAATTTGCCGATTGGTTTCAGAACGTCTTGCATTGAAATTTACTATTTTTTGCCAGACATTCGTTGTGGGGAAAAACTGATTTTCTCGGCGAGTTAAGCATTTTGAGTAATTTGCCGATTGGTTTCAGAACGTCTTGCATTGAAATTTACTATTTTTTGCCAGCCATTCATTGTGGAACAAAAGTGATTTTCTCGGCGAGTTAAGCATTTTGAGTAATTTGCCGATTGGTTTCAGAACGGCTTGCATTGAAATTTACTATTTTTTGCCAGGCATTCATTGTGGAACAAAAGTGATTTTCTCGGCGAGTTAAGCATTTTGAGTAATTTGCCGATTGGTTTCAGAACGCCTTGCATCGAAATTAACTATTTTTTGCCAGCCATTCATTGTGGAACAAAAGTGATTTTCTCGGCGAGTTAAGCATTTTGAGTAAGTTGCCGATTGGTTTCAGAACGGCTTGCATTGAAATTTACTATTTTTTGCCAGACATTCATTGTGGGGGGAAAAGTGATTTTCCCGGCGAGTTAAGCATTTTGAGGAATTTGCCGATTGGTTTCAGAACGGCTTGCATCACAATTAACTATTTTTTGCCAGGCATTCATTGTGAAACAAAAGTGATTTTCTCGGCGAGATAAGCATTTTGAGTAATTTGCCGATTGGTTTCAGAACGGCTTGCATTGAAATTAATTATTTTTTGCCAGACATTCATTGTGAAAAGAAACTGATTTTCTCGGCGAGTAAAGCATTTTGAGTAATTTATCAATTGGTTTCAGAACGGCTTGCATTGACATTAACTATTTTTTGCCAAACATTCATTGTGGGGAAAAAGTGATTTTCTCGGCGAGTTAATCATTTTGAGTAATTTACCGATTGGTTTCAGAACGGCTCGCATTGGAATTTACTATTTTTTGCCAGACATTCATTGTGGGGGGGAAAAGTGATTTTCCCGGCGAGTTAAGCATTTTGAGTAATTTGCCGATTGGTTTCAGAACGGCTTGCATCACAATTAACTATTTTTTGCCAGACATTCATTGTGGAACAAAAGTGATTTTCTCGGCGAGTTAAGCATTTTGAGTAATTTGCCGATTGGTTTCAGAACGGCTTGCATTGAAATTAACTATTTTTTGCCAGACATTCATTGTGAAAAGAAACTGATTTTCTCGGGAGTAAAGCATTTTGAGTAATTTATCAATTGGTTTCAGAACGGCTCGCATTGGAATTTACTATTTTTTGCCAGACATTCATTGTGGGGGGGAAAAGTGATTTTCCCGGCGAGTTAAGCATTTTGAGTAATTTGCCGATTGGTTTCAGAACGGCTTGCATCACAATTAACTATTTTTTGCCAGACATTCATTGTGGAACAAAAGTGATTTTCTCGGCGAGTTAAGCATTTTGAGTAATTTGCCGATTGGTTTCAGAACGTCTTGCATTGAAATTAACTATTTTTTTGCCAGACATTCATTGTGGAACAAAAGTGATTTTCTTGGCGAGATAAGCATTTTGAGTAATTTGCCGATTGGTTTCAGAACGGCTTGCATTGAAATTAACTATTTTTTTGCCAGACATTCATTGTGAAAAGAAACTGATTTTCTCGGCGAGTAAAGCATTTTGAGTAATTTATCGATTGGTTTCAGAACGGCTTGCATGCGAATTTACTATTTTTTTGCCAGACATTCATTGTGGAACAAAAGTGATTTTCTCGGCGAGTTAAGCATTTTGAGTAATTTGCCGATTGGTTTCAGAACGGCTTGCATTGGAATTAACTATTTTTTGCCAGACATTCATTGTGAAAAGAAACTGATTTTCTCGGCGAGTAAAGCATTTTGAGTAATTTATCAATTGGTTTCAGAACGGCTTGCATTGAAATTAACTATTTTTTGCGAACCATTCATTGTGGGGAAAAAGTGATTTTCTAGGCTAGTTAATCATTTTGAGTAATTTGCCGATTGGTTTCAGAACGGCTTGCATCAAAATTAACTATTTTTTGCCAGACATTCATTGTGGGGAAAAAAGTGATTTTCTCGGCGAGTTAAGCATTTTGAGTAATTTGCCGATTGGTTTCAGAACGTCTTGCATTGAAATTTACTATTTTTTGCCAGACATTCGTTGTGGGGAAAAACTGATTTTCTCGGCGAGTTAAGCATTTTGAGTAATTTGCCGATTGGTTTCAGAACGTCTTGCATTGAAATTTACTATTTTTTGCCAGACATTCATTGTGGAACAAAAGTGATTTTCTCGGCGAGTTAAGCATTTTGAGGAATTTACCGATTGGTTTCAGAACGGCTTGCATTGGAATCTACTATTTTTTGCGAACCATTCATTGTGGGGAAAAACTGATTTTCTAGGCTAGTTAATCATTTTGAGTAATTTGCCGATTGGTTTCAGAACGGCTTGCATCAAAATTAACTATTTTTTGCCAGACATTCATTGTGGGGAAAAAAGTGATTTTCTCGGCGAGTTAAGCATTTTGAGTAATTTGCCGATTGGTTTCAGAACGTCTTGCATTGAAATTTACTATTTTTTGCCAGACATTCGTTGTGGGGAAAAACTGATTTTCTCGGCGAGTTAAGCATTTTGAGTAATTTGCCGATTGGTTTCAGAACGTCTTGCATTGAAATTTACTATTTTTTGCCAGACATTCATTGTGGAACAAAAGTGATTTTCTCGGCGAGTTAAGCATTTTGAGGAATTTACCGATTGGTTTCAGAACGGCTTGCATTGGAATCTACTATTTTTTGCGAACCATTCATTGTGGGGAAAAACTGATTTTCTAGGCTAGTTAATCATTTTGAGTAATTTGCCGATTGGTTTCAGAACGGCTTGCATCAAAATTAACTATTTTTTGCCAGACATTCATTGTGGGAAAAAAGTGATTTTCTCGGCGAGTTAAGCATTTTGAGTAATTTGCCGATTGGTTTCAGAACGTCTTGCATTGAAATTTACTATTTTTTGCCAGACATTCGTTGTGGGGAAAAACTGATTTTCTCGGCGAGTTAAGCATTTTGAGTAATTTGCCGATTGGTTTCAGAACGTCTTGCATTGAAATTTACTATTTTTTGCCAGACATTCATTGTGGAACAAAAGTGATTTTCTCGGCGAGTTACGCATTTTGAGTAATTTACCGATTGGTTTCAGAACGGCTTGCATTGGAATTTACTATTTTTTGCCAGACATTCGTTGTGGGAAAAAACAGATTTTCTCGGCGAGTTAAGCATTTTGAGTAATTTGCCGATTGGTTTCAGAACGGCTTGCATCAAAATTAACTATTTTTTGCCAGACATTCATTGTGGGGGAAAAAGTGATTTTCTCGGCGAGTTAAGCATTTTGAGTAATTTGCCGATTGGTTTCAGAACGTCTTGCATTCAAATTTACTATTTTTTGCCAGACATTCGTTGTGGGGAAAAACTGATTTTCTCGGCGAGTTAAGCATTTTGAGTAATTTGCCGATTGGTTTCAGAACGTCTTGCATTGAAATTTACTATTTTTTGCCAGACATTCATTGTGGAACAAAAGTGATTTTCTCGGCGAGTTAAGCATTTTGAGGAATTTACCGATTGGTTTCAGAACGGCTTGCATTGGAATTTACTATTTTTTGCGAACCATTCATTGTGGGGAAAAAGTGATTTTCTAGGAAAGTTAATCATTTTGTGTAATTTGCCGATTGGTTTCAGAACGGCTTGCATCAAAATTAACTATTTTTTTGCCAGACATTCATTGTGGGAAAAAAGTGATTTTCTCGGCGAGTTAAGCATTTTGAGTAATTTGCCGATTGGTTTCAGAACGTCTTGCATTGAAATTTACTATTTTTTGCCAGACATTCGTTGTGGGGAAAAACTGATTTTCTCGGCGAGTTAAGCATTTTGAGTAATTTGCCGATTGGTTTCAGAACGTCTTGCATTGAAATTTACTATTTTTTGCCAGACATTCATTGTGGAAAGAAACTGATTTTCTCGGCGAGTTAAGCATTTTGAGTAATTTACCGATTGGTTTCAGAACTGCTTGCATTGGAATTTACTATTTTTTGCCAGACATTCGTTGTGGGAAAAAACAGATTTTCTCGGCGAGTTAAGCATTTTGAGTAATTTGCCGATTGGTTTCAGAACGTCTTGCATTGAAATTTACTATTTTTTGCCAGCCATTCATTGTGGAACAAAAGTGATTTTCTCGGCGAGTTAAGCATTTTGAGTAATTTGCCGATTGGTTTCAGAACGGCTTGCATCAAAATTAACTATTTTTTGCCAGACATTCATTGTGGAAAGAAACTGATTTTCTCGGCGAGTTAAGCATTTTGAGTAATTTACCGATTGGTTTCAGAACGTCTTGCATTGGAATTTAATATTTTTTGCCAGACATTCATTGTGGAACAAAAGTGATTTTCGCGGCGAGTTAAGCATTTTGAGTAATTTGCCGATTGGTTTCAGAACGGCTTGCATCGAAATTAACTATTTTTTGCCAGATATTCATTGTGGAACAAAAGTGATTTTCTCGGTGAGTTAAGCATTTTGAGTAATTTGCCGATTGGTTTCAGAACGTCTTGCATTGAAATTAACTATTTCTGCAACCAATCGGCAAATTACTCAAAATGCTTAACTCGTCGAGAAAATCACTTTTGTTCCACAATGAATGTCTGGCAAAAAATAGTAAATTTCAATGCAAGACGTTCTGAAACCAAAAATTTACCATTTTTTGCCAGACATTCATTGTCGGGAAAATGTGATTTGCTCGGCGAGTTTTTTCTCGGCATTTTGAGTAATTTGCCGATTCGTTTCAGAACGGCTTGCATCACAATTAACTATTTTTTGCCAGGCATTCATTGTGGAACAAAAGTGATTTTCTCGGCGAGTTAAGCATTTTGAGTAATTTGCCGATTGGTTTCAGAACGTCTTGCATTAAAATTTACTATTTTTTGCCAGACATTCATTGTGGAACAAAAGTGATTTTCTCGGTGAGTTAAGCATTTTGAGTAAGTTTCCGATTGGTTTCAGAACGGCTTGCATTGAAATTTACTATTTTTTGCCAGACATTCATTGTGGGGGGAAAAGTGATTTTCCCGGCGAGTTAAGCATTTTGAGTAATTTGCCGATTGGTTTCAGAACGGCTTGCATCACAATTAACTATTTTTTGCCAGGCATTCATTGTGGAACAAAAGTGATTTTCTCGGCGAGATAAGCATTTTGAGTAATTTGCCGATTGGTTTCAGAACGGCTTGCATTGAAATTAACTATTTTTTGCCAGACATTCATTGTGAAAAGAAACTGATTTTCTCGGCGAGTAAAGCATTTTGAGTAATTTATCAATTGGTTTCAGAACGGCTTGCATTGACATTAACTATTTTTTGCCAAACATTCATTGTGGGGAAAAAGTGATTTTCTCGGCGAGTTAATCATTTTGAGTAATTTACCGATTGGTTTCAGAACGGCTCGCATTGGAATTTACTATTTTTTGCCAGACATTCAATGTGGGGGGGGGGGGGGGGAAAGTGATTTTCCCGGCGAGTTAAGCATTTTGAGTAATTTGCCGATTGGTTTCAGAACGGCTTGCATCACAATTAACTATTTTTTGCCAGACATTCATTGTGGAACAAAAGTGATTTTCTCGGCGAGTTAAGCATTTTGAGTAATTTGCCGATTGGTTTCAGAACGTCTTGCATTGAAATTAACTATTTTTTTGCCAGACATTCATTGTGGAACAAAAGTGATTTTCTTGGCGAGATAAGCATTTTGAGTAATTTGCCGATTGGTTTCAGAACGGCTTGCATTGAAATTAACTATTTTTTGCCAGACATTCATTGTGAAATGAAACTGATTTTCTCGGCGAGTAAAGCATTTTGAGTAATTTATCGATTGGTTTCAGAACGGCTTGCATTCGAATTTACTATTTTTTTGCCAGACATTCATTGTGGAACAAAAGTGCTTTTCTCGGCGAGTTAAGCATTTTGAGTAATTTGCCGATTGGTTTCAGAACGGCTTGCATTGAAATTAACAATTTTTTGCCAGACATTCATTGTGAAAAGAAACTGATTTTCTCGGCGAGTAAAGCATTTTGAGTAATTTATCAATTGGTTTCAGAACGGCTTGCATTGAAATTAACTATTTTTTGCCAAACATTCATTGTGGAACAAAAGTGATTTTCTCGGCGAGATATGCATTTTGAGTAATTTGCCGATTGGTTTCAGAACGGCTTGCATGAAATTAACTATTTTTTGCCAGACATTCATTGTGAAAAGAAACTGATTTTCTCGGCGAATAAAGCATTTTGAGTAATTTACCGATTGGTTTCAGAACGGCTTGCATTGGAATTTACTATTTTTTGACAGACATTCATTGTGGGGGGAAAAGTGATTTTCCCGGCGAGTTAAGCATTTTGAGTAATTTGCCGATTGTTTTCAGAACGGCTTGCATCACAATTAACTATTTTTTGCCAGGCATTCATTGTGGAACAAAAGTGATTTTCTCGGCGAGTTAAGCATTTTGAGTAATTTGCCGATTGGTTTCAGAACGTCTTGCATTGAAATTAACTATTTTTTGCCAGACATTCATTGTGGAACAAAAGTGATTTTCTTGGCGAGATAAGCATTTTGAGTAATTTGCCGATTGGTTTCAGAACGGCTTGCATTGAAATTAACTATTTTTTGCCAGACATTCATTGTGAAAAGGAACTGATTTTCTCGGCGAGTAAAGCATTTTGAGTAATTTATCGATTGGTTTCAGAACGGTTTGCATTCGAATTTACTATTTTTTGCCAGACATTCATTGTGGAACAAAAGTGATTTTCTCGGCGAGTTAAGCATTTTGAGTAATTTGCCGATTGGTTTCAGAACGGCTTGCATTGAAATTAACTATTTTTTGCCAACCATTCATTGTGGGGAAAAAGTGATTTTCTAGGCTAGTTAATCATTTTGAGTAATTTGCCGATTGGTTTCAGAACGGCTTGCATCAAAATTAACTATTTTTTGCCAGACATTCATTGTGGGGAAAAAAGTGATTTTCTCGGCGAGTTAAGCATTTTGAGTAATTTGCCGATTGGTTTCAGAACGTCTTGCATTGAAATTTACTATTTTTTGCCAGACATTCGTTGTGGGGAAAAACTGATTTTCTCGGCGAGTTAAGCATTTTGAGTAATTTGCCGATTGGTTTCAGAACGTCTTGCATTGAAATTTACTATTTTTTGCCAGACATTCATTGTGGAACAAAAGTGATTTTCTCGGCGAGTTAAGCATTTTGAGGAATTTACCGATTGGTTTCAGAACGTCTTGCATTGAAATTTACTATTTTTTGCCAGACATTCGTTGTGGGGAAAAACTGATTTTCTCGGCGAGTTAAGCATTTTGAGTAATTTGCCGATTGGTTTCAGAACGTCTTGCATTGAAATTTACTATTTTTTGCCAGACATTCATTGTGGAACAAAAGTGATTTTCTCGGCGAGATAAGCATTTTGAGTAATTTACCGATTGGTTTCAGAACGGCTTGCATTGGAATTTACTATTTTTTGCCAGACATTCGTTGTGGGAAAAAACAGATTTTCTCGGCGAGTTAAGCATTTTGAGTAATTTGCCGATTGGTTTCAGAACGGCTTGCATCAAAATTAACTATTTTTTGCCAGACATTCATTGTGGGGGAAAAAGTGATTTTCTCGGCGAGTTAAGCATTTTGAGTAATTTGCCGATTCGTTTCAGAACGTCTTGCATTGAAATTTACTATTTTTTGCCAGACATTCGTTGTGGGGAAAAACTGATTTTCTCGGCGAGTTAAGCATTTTGAGTAATTTGCCGATTGGTTTCAGAACGTCTTGCATTGAAATTTACTATTTTTTGCCAGACATTCATTGTGGAACAAAAGTGATTTTCTCGGCGAGTTAAGCATTTTGAGGAATTTACCGATTGGTTTCAGAACGGCTTGCATTGGAATTTACTATTTTTTGCGAACCATTCATTGTGGGGAAAAAGTGATTTTCTAGGCTAGTTAATCATTTTGAGTAATTTGCCGATTGGTTTCAGAACGGCTTGCATCAAAATTAACTATTTTTTGCCAGACATTCATTGTGGGAAAAAAGTGATTTTCTCGGCGAGTTAAGCATTTTGAGTAATTTGCCGATTGGTTTCAGAACGTCTTGCATTGAAATTTACTATTTTTTGCCAGACATTCGTTGTGGGGAAAAACTGATTTTCTCGGCGAGTTAAGCATTTTGAGTAATTTGCCGATTGGTTTCAGAACGTCTTGCATTGAAATTTACTATTTTTTGCCAGCCATTCATTGTGGAACAAAAGTGATTTTCTCGGCGAGTTAAGCATTTTGAGTAATTTGCCGATTGGTTTCAGAACGGCTTGCATTGAAATTTACTATTTTTTGCCAGGCATTCATTGTGGAACAAAAGTGATTTTCTCGGCGAGTTAAGTATTTTGAGTAATTTGCCGATTGGTTTCAGAACGCCTTGCATCGAAATTAACTATTTTTTGCCAGCCATTCATTGTGGAACAAAAGTGATTTTCTCGGCGAGTTAAGCATTTTGAGTAAGTTGCCGATTGGTTTCAGAACGGCTTGCATTGAAATTTACTATTTTTTGCCAGACATTCATTGTGGGGGGAAAAGTGATTTTCCCGGCGAGTTAAGCATTTTGAGGAATTTGCCGATTGGTTTCAGAACGGCTTGCATCACAATTAACTATTTTTTGCCAGGCATTCATTGTGGAACAAAAGTGATTTTCTCGGCGAGATAAGCATTTTGAGTAATTTGCCGATTGGTTTCAGAACGGCTTGCATTGAAATTAACTATTTTTTGCCAGACATTCATTGTGAAAAGAAACTGATTTTCTCGGCGAGTAAAGTATTTTGAGTAATTTATCAATTGGTTTCAGAACGGCTTGCATTGACATTAACTATTTTTGCCAAACATTCATTGTGGGGAAAAAGTGATTTTCTCGGCGAGTTAATCATTTTGAGTAATTTTCCGATTGGTTTCAGAACGGCTCGCATTGGAATTTACTATTTTTTGCCAGACATTCATTGTGGGGGGGGAAAAGTGATTTTCCCGGCGAGTTAAGCATTTTGAGTAATTTGCCGATTGGTTTCAGAACGGCTTGCATCACAATTAACTATTTTTTGCCAGACATTCATTGTGGAACAAAAGTGATTTTCTCGGTGAGTTAAGCATTTTGAGTAATTTGCCGATTGGTTTCAGAACGGCTTGCATTGAAATTAACTATTTTTTGCCAGACATTCATTGTGAAAAGAAACTGATTTTCTGGGCGAGTAAAGCATTTTGAGTAATTTATCAATTGGTTTCAGAACGGCTTGCATCAAAATTAACTATTTTTTGCCAGACATTCATTGTGGGAAAAAAGTGATTTTCTCGGCGAGTTAAGCATTTTGAGTAATTTGCCGATTGGTTTCAGAACGTCTTGCATTGAAATTTACTATTTTTTGCCAGACATTCGTTGTGGGGAAAAACTGATTTTCTCGGCGAGTTAAGCATTTTGAGTAATTTGCCGATTGGTTTCAGAACGTCTTGCATTGAAATTTACTATTTTTTGCCAGACATTCATTGTGGAACAAAAGTGATTTTCTCGGCGAGTTAAGCATTTTGAGGAATTTACCGATTGGTTTCAGAACGGCTTGCATTGGAATCTACTATTTTTTGCGAACCATTCATTGTGGGGAAAAACTGATTTTCTAGGCTAGTTAATCATTTTGAGTAATTTGCCGATTGGTTTCAGAACGGCTTGCATCAAAATTAACTATTTTTTGCCAGACATTCATTGTGGGAAAAAAGTGATTTTCTCGGCGAGTTAAGCATTTTGAGTAATTTGCCGATTGGTTTCAGAACGTCTTGCATTGAAATTTACTATTTTTTGCCAGACATTCGTTGTGGGGAAAAACTGATTTTCTCGGCGAGTTAAGCATTTTGAGTAATTTGCCGATTGGTTTCAGAACGTCTTGCATTGAAATTTACTATTTTTTGCCAGACATTCATTGTGGAACAAAAGTGATTTTCTCGGCGAGTTACGCATTTTGAGTAATTTGCCGATTGGTTTCAGAACGTCTTGCATCAAAATTAACTATTTTTTGCCAGACATTCATTGTGGGGGAAAAAGTGATTTTCTCGGCGAGTTAAGCATTTTGAGTAATTTGCCGATTGGTTTCAGAACGTCTTGCATTGAAATTTACTATTTTTTGCCAGACATTCGTTGTGGGGAAAAACTGATTTTCTCGGCGAGTTAAGCATTTTGAGTAATTTGCCGATTGGTTTCAGAACGTCTTGCATTGAAATTTACTATTTTTTGCCAGACATTCATTGTGGAACAAAAGTGATTTTCTCGGCGAGTTAAGCATTTTGAGGAATTTACCGATTGGTTTCAGAACGGCTTGCATTGGAATTTACTATTTTTTGCGAACCATTCATTGTGGGGAAAAAGTGATTTTCTAGGAAAGTTAATCATTTTGAGTAATTTGCCGATTGGTTTCAGAACGGCTTGCATCAAAATTAACTATTTTTTTGCCAGACATTCATTGTGGGAAAAAAGTGATTTTCTCGGCGAGTTAAGCATTTTGAGAAATTTGCCGATTGGTTTCAGAACGTCTTGCATTGAAATTTACTATTTTTTGCCAGACATTCGTTGTGGGGAAAAACTGATTTTCTCGGCGAGTTAAGCATTTTGAGTAATTTGCCGATTGGTTTCAGAACGTCTTGCATTGAAATTTACTATTTTTTGCCAGACATTCATTGTGGAAAGAAACTGATTTTCTCGGCGAGTTAAGCATTTTGAGTAATTTACCGATTGGTTTCAGAACGGCTTGCATTGGAATTTACTATTTTTTGCCAGACATTCGTTGTGGGAAAAAACAGATTTTCTCGGCGAGTTAAGCATTTTGAGTAATTTGCCGATTGGTTTCAGAACGTCTTGCATTGAAATTTACTATTTTTTGCCAGCCATTCATTGTGGAACAAAAGTGATTTTCTCGGCGAGTTAAGCATTTTGAGTAATTTGCCGATTGGTTTCAGAACGGCTTGCATCAAAATTAACTATTTTTTGCCAGACATTCATTGTGGAAAGAAACTGATTTTCTCGGCGAGTTAAGCATTTTGAGTAATTTACCGATTGGTTTCAGAACGTCTTGCATTGGAATTTAATATTTTTTGCCAGACATTCATTGTGGAACAAAAGTGATTTTCGCGGCGAGTTAAGCATTTTGAGTAATTTGCCGATTGGTTTCAGAACGGCTTGCATCGAAATTAACTATTTTTTGCCAGATATTCATTGTGGAACAAAAGTGATTTTCTCGGTGAGTTAAGCATTTTGAGTAATTTGCCGATTGGTTTCAGAACGTCTTGCATTGAAATTAACTATTTCTGCAACCAATCGGCAAATTACTCAAAATGCTTAACTCGTCGAGAAAATCACTTTTGTTCCACAATGAATGTCTGGCAAAAAATAGTAAATTTCAATGCAAGACGTTCTGAAACCAAAAATTTACCATTTTTTGCCAGACATTCATTGTCGGGAAAATGTGATTTGCTCGGCGAGTTTTTTCTCGGCATTTTGAGTAATTTGCCGATTCGTTTCAGAACGGCTTGCATCAGAATTAACTATTTTTTGCCAGGCATTCATTGTGGAACAAAAGTGATTTTCTCGGCGAGTTAAGCATTTTGAGTAATTTGCCGATTGGTTTCAGAACGTCTTGCATTAAAATTTACTATTTTTTGCCAGACATTCATTGTGGAACAAAAGTGATTTTCTCGGCAAGTTAAGCATTTTGAGTAATTTGCTGATTGGGTTCAGAACGGCTTGCATCACAATTAAGTATTTTTTGCCAGGCATTCATTGTGGAACAAAAGTGATTTTCTCGGCGAGTTAAGCATTTTGAGTAATTTGCCGATTGGTTTCAGAACGTCTTGCATTGAAATTTACTATTTTTTGCCAGACATTCATTGTGGAACAAAAGTGATTTTTTTCGGCGAGTTAAGCATGTTGAGTAATTTGCCGATTGGTTTCAGAACGCCTTGCATCGAAATTAACTATTTTTTGCCAGCCATTCATTGTGGAACAAAAGTGATTTTCTCGGCGAGTTAAGCATTTTGAGTAAGTTGCCGATTGGTTTCAGAACGGCTTGCATTGAAATTTACTATTTTTTGCCAGACATTCATTGTGGGGGGAAAAGTGATTTTCCCGGCGAGTTAAGCATTTTGAGTAATTTGCCGATTGGTTTCAGAACGGCTTGCATCACAATTAACTATTTTTTGCCAGGCATTCATTGTGGAACAAAAGTGATTTTCTCGGCGAGATAAGCATTTTGAGTAATTTGCCGATTGGTTTCAGAACGGCTTGCATTGAAATTAACTATTTTTTGCCAGACATTCATTGTGAAAAGAAACTGATTTTCTCGGCGAGTAAAGCATTTTGAGTAATTTATCAATTGGTTTCAGAACGGCTTGCATTGACATTAACTATTTTTTGCCAAACATTCATTGTGGGGAAAAAGTGATTTTCTCGGCGAGTTAATCATTTTGAGTAATTTACCGATTGGTTTCAGAACGGCTCGCATTGGAATTTACTATTTTTTGCCAGACATTCAATGTGGGGGGGGGGGGGGAAAGTGATTTTCCCGGCGAGTTAAGCATTTTGAGTAATTTGCCGATTGGTTTCAGAACGGCTTGCATCACAATTAACTATTTTTTGCCAGACATTCATTGTGGAACAAAAGTGATTTTCTCGGCGAGTTAAGCATTTTGAGTAATTTGCCGATTGGTTTCAGAACGTCTTGCATTGAAATTAACTATTTTTTTGCCAGACATTCATTGTGGAACAAAAGTGATTTTCTTGGCGAGATAAGCATTTTGAGTAATTTGCCGATTGGTTTCAGAACGGCTTGCATTGAAATTAACTATTTTTTGCCAGACATTCATTGTGAAATGAAACTGATTTTCTCGGCGAGTAAAGCATTTTGAGTAATTTATCGATTGGTTTCAGAACGGCTTGCATTCGAATTTACTATTTTTTTGCCAGACATTCATTGTGGAACAAAAGTGATTTTCTCGGCGAGTTAAGCATTTTGAGTAATTTGCCGATTGGTTTCAGAACGGCTTGCATTGAAATTAACAATTTTTTGCCAGACATTCATTGTGAAAAGAAACTGATTTTCTCGGCGAGTAAAGCATTTTGAGTAATTTATCAATTGGTTTCAGAACGGCTTGCATTGAAATTAACTATTTTTTGCCAAACATTCATTGTGGAACAAAAGTGATTTTCTCGGCGAGATATGCATTTTGAGTAATTTGCCGATTGGTTTCAGAACGGCTTGCATGAAATTAACTATTTTTTGCCAGACATTCATTGTGAAAAGAAACTGATTTTCTCGGCGAATAAAGCATTTTGAGTAATTTACCGATTGGTTTCAGAACGGCTTGCATTGGAATTTACTATTTTTTGACAGACATTCATTGTGGGGGGAAAAGTGATTTTCCCGGCGAGTTAAGCATTTTGAGTAATTTGCCGATTGTTTTCAGAACGGCTTGCATCACAATTAACTATTTTTTGCCAGGCATTCATTGTGGAACAAAAGTGATTTTCTCGGCGAGTTAAGCATTTTGAGTAATTTGCCGATTGGTTTCAGAACGTCTTGCATTGAAATTAACTATTTTTTGCCAGACATTCATTGTGGAACAAAAGTGATTTTCTTGGCGAGATAAGCATTTTGAGTAATTTGCCGATTGGTTTCTGAACGGCTTGCATTGAAATTAACTATTTTTTGCCAGACATTCATTGTGAAAAGAAACTGATTTTCTCGGCGAGTAAAGCATTTTGAGTAATTTATCGATTGGTTTCAGAACGGTTTGCATTCGAATTTACTATTTTTTGCCAGACATTCATTGTGGAACAAAAGTGATTTTCTCGGCGAGTTAAGCATTTTGAGTAATTTGCCGATTGGTTTCAGAACGGCTTGCATTGAAATTAACTATTTTTTGCGACCCATTCATTGTGGGGAAAAAGTGATTTTCTAGGCTAGTTAATCATTTTGAGTAATTTGCCGATTGGTTTCAGAACGGCTTGCATCAAAATTAACTATTTTTTGCCAGACATTCATTGTGGGGAAAAAAGTGATTTTCTCGGCGAGTTAAGCATTTTGAGTAATTTGCCGATTGGTTTCAGAACGTCTTGCATTGAAATTTACTATTTTTTGCCAGACATTCGTTGTGGGGAAAAACTGATTTTCTCGGCGAGTTAAGCATTTTGAGTAATTTGCCGATTGGTTTCAGAACGTCTTGCATTGAAATTTACTATTTTTTGCCAGACATTCATTGCGGAACAAAAGTGATTTTCTCGGCGAGTTAAGCATTTTGAGGAATTTACCGATTGGTTTCAGAACGTCTTGCATTGAAATTTACTATTTTTTGCCAGACATTCGTTGTGGGGAAAAACTGATTTTCTCGGCGAGTTAAGCATTTTGAGTAATTTGCCGATTGGTTTCAGAACGTCTTGCATTGAAATTTACTATTTTTTGCCAGACATTCATTGTGGAACAAAAGTGATTTTCTCGGCGAGTTAAGCATTTTGAGTAATTTACCGATTGGTTTCAGAACGGCTTGCATTGGAATTTACTATTTTTTGCCAGACATTCGTTGTGGGAAAAAACAGATTTTCTCGGCGAGTTAAGCATTTTGAGTAATTTGCCGATTGGTTTCAGAACGTCTTGCATTGAAATTTACTATTTTTTGCCAGCCATTCATTGTGGAACAAAAGTGATTTTCTCGGCGAGTTAAGCATTTTGAGTAATTTGCCGATTGGTTTCAGAACGGCTTGCATCAAAATTAACTATTTTTTGCCAGACATTCATTGTGGAAAGAAACTGATTTTCTCGGCGAGTTAAGCATTTTGAGTAATTTACCGATTGGTTTCAGAACGTCTTGCATTGGAATTTAATATTTTTTGCCAGACATTCATTGTGGAACAAAAGTGATTTTCGCGGCGAGTTAAGCATTTTGAGTAATTCGCCGATTGGTTTCAGAACGTCTTGCATTGAAATTTACTATTTTTTGCCAGACATTCATTGTGGAACAAAAGTGATTTTCTCGGCGAGTTAAGCATTTTGAGGAATTTACCGATTGGTTTCAGAACGGCTTGCATTGGAATTTACTATTTTTTGCGAACCGTTCATTGTGGGGAAAAAGTGATTTTCTAGGCTAGTTAATCATTTTCAGTAATTTGCCGATTGGTTTCAGAACGGCTTGCATCAAAATTAACTATTTTTTGCCAGACATTCATTGTGGGAAAAAAGTGATTTTCTCGGCGAGTTAAGCATTTTGAGTAATTTGCCGATTGGTTTCAGAACGTCTTGCATTGAAATTTACTATTTTTTGCCAGACATTCGTTGTGGGGAAAAACTGATTTTCTCGGCGAGTTAAGCATTTTGAGTAATTTGCCGATTGGTTTCAGAACGTCTTGCATTGAAATTTACTATTTTTTGCCAGACATTCATTGTGGAACAAAAGTGATTTTCTCGGCGAGTTAAGCATTTTGAGTAATTTACCGATTGGTTTCAGAACGGCTTGCATTGGAATTTACTATTTTTTGCCAGACATTCGTTGTGGGAAAAAACAGATTTTCTCGGCGAGTTAAGCATTTTGAGTAATTTGCCGATTGGTTTCAGAACGTCTTGCATTGAAATTTACTATTTTTTGCCAGCCATTCATTGTGGAACAAAAGTGATTTTCTCGGCGAGTTAAGCATTTTGAGTAATTTGCCGATTGGTTTCAGAACGTCTTGCATTAAAATTTACTATTTTTTGCCAGACATTCATTGTGGAACAAAAGTGATTTTCTCGGCAAGTTAAGCATTTTGAGTAATTTGCTGATTGGGTTCAGAACGGCTTGCATCACAATTAAGTATTTTTTGCCAGGCATTCATTGTGGAACAAAAGTGATTTTCTCGGCGAGTTAAGCATTTTGAGTAATTTGCCGATTGGTTTCAGAACGTCTTGCATTGAAATTTACTATTTTTTGCCAGACATTCATTGTGGAACAAAAGTGATTTTTTTCGGCGAGTTAAGCATGTTGAGTAATTTGCCGATTAGTTTCAGAACGGCTTGCATCACAATTAACTATTTTTTGCCAGGCATTCATTGTGGGAAAAAAGTGATTTTCTCGGCGAGTTAAGCATTTTGAGTAATTTGCCGATTGGTTTCAGAACGTCTTGCATTGAAATTTACTATTTTTTGCCAGACATTCGTTGTGGGAAAAAACTGATTTTCTCGGCGAGTTAAGCATTTTGAGTAATTTGCCGATTGGTTTCAGAACGTCTTGCATTGAAATTAACTATTTTTTGCCAGACATTCATTGTGGAACAAAAGTGATTTTCTCGGCGAGATAAGCATTTTGAGTAATTTGCCGATTGGTTTCAGAACGGCTTGCATTGAAATTTACTATTTTTTGCCAGGCATTCATTGTGGAACAAAAGTGATTTTCTCGGCGAGTTAAGCATTTTGAGTAATTTGCCGATTGGTTTCAGAACGCCTTGCATCGAAATTAACTATTTTTTGCCAGCCATTCATTGTGGAACAAAAGTGATTTTCTCGGCGAGTTAAGCATTTTGAGTAAGTTGCCGATAGGTTTCAGAACGGCTTGCATTGAAATTTACTATTTTTTGCCAGACATTCATTGTGGGGGGAAAAGTGATTTTCCCGGCGAGTTAAGCATTTTGAGTAATTTGCCGATTGGTTTCAGAACGGCTTGCATCACAATTAACTATTTTTTGCCAGGCATTCATTGTGGAACAAAAGTGATTTTCTCGGCGAGATAAGCATTTTGAGTAATTTGCCGATTGGTTTCAGAACGGCTTGCATTGAAATTAACTATTTTTTGCCAGACATTCATTGTGAAAAGAAACTGATTTTCTCGGCGAGTAAAGCATTTTGAGTAATTTATCAATTGGTTTCAGAACGGCTTGCATTGACATTAACTATTTTTTGCCAAACATTCATTGTGGGGAAAAAGTGATTTTCTCGGCGAGTTAATCATTTTGAGTAATTTACCGATTGGTTTCAGAACGGCTCGCATTGGAATTTACTATTTTTTGCCAGACATTCATTGTGGGAGGGAAAAGTGATTTTCCCGGCGAGTTAAGCATTTTGAGTAATTTGCCGATTGGTTTCAGAACGGCTTGCATCACAATTAACTATTTTTTGCCAGACATTCATTGTGGAACAAAAGTGATTTTCTCGGCGAGTTAAGCATTTTGAGTAATTTGCCGATTGGTTTCAGAACGTCTTGCATTGAAATTAACTATTTTTTGCCAGACATTCATTGTGGAACAAAAGTGATTTTCTTGGCGAGATAAGCATTTTGAGTAATTTGCCGATTGGTTTCTGAACGGCTTGCATTGAAATTAACTATTTTTTGCCAGACATTCATTGTGAAAAGAAACTGATTTTCTCGGCGAGTAAAGCATTTTGAGTAATTTATCGATTGGTTTCAGAACGGTTTGCATTCGAATTTACTATTTTTTGCCAGACATTCATTGTGGAACAAAAGTGATTTTCTCGGCGAGTTAAGCATTTTGAGTAATTTGCCGATTGGTTTCAGAACGGCTTGCATTGAAATTAACTATTTTTTGCGACCCATTCATTGTGGGGAAAAAGTGATTTTCTAGGCTAGTTAATCATTTTGAGTAATTTGCCGATTGGTTTCAGAACGGCTTGCATCAAAATTAACTATTTTTTGCCAGACATTCATTGTGGGGAAAAAAGTGATTTTCTCGGCGAGTTAAGCATTTTGAGTAATTTGCCGATTGGTTTCAGAACGTCTTGCATTGAAATTTACTATTTTTTGCCAGACATTCGTTGTGGGGAAAAACTGATTTTCTCGGCGAGTTAAGCATTTTGAGTAATTTGCCGATTGGTTTCAGAACGTCTTGCATTGAAATTTACTATTTTTTGCCAGACATTCATTGCGGAACAAAAGTGATTTTCTCGGCGAGTTAAGCATTTTGAGGAATTTACCGATTGGTTTCAGAACGTCTTGCATTGAAATTTACTATTTTTTGCCAGACATTCGTTGTGGGGAAAAACTGATTTTCTCGGCGAGTTAAGCATTTTGAGTAATTTGCCGATTGGTTTCAGAACGTCTTGCATTGAAATTTACTATTTTTTGCCAGACATTCATTGTGGAACAAAAGTGATTTTCTCGGCGAGTTAAGCATTTTGAGTAATTTACCGATTGGTTTCAGAACGGCTTGCATTGGAATTTACTATTTTTTGCCAGACATTCGTTGTGGGAAAAAACAGATTTTCTCGGCGAGTTAAGCATTTTGAGTAATTTGCCGATTGGTTTCAGAACGGCTTGCATTGAAATTAACTATTTTTTGCCAGACATTCATTGTGAAAAGAAACTGATTTTCTCGGCGAGTAAAGCATTTTGAGTAATTTATCAATTGGTTTCAGAACGGCTTGCATTGAAATTAACTATTTTTTGCCAAACATTCATTGTGGAACAAAAGTGATTTTCTCGGCGAGATAAGCATTTTGAGTAATTTGCCGATTGGTTTCAGAACGGCTTGCATGAAATTAACTATTTTTTGCCAGACATTCATTGTGAAAAGAAACTGATTTTCTCGGCGAATAAAGCATTTTGAGTAATTTACCGATTGGTTTCAGAACGGCTTGCATTGGAATTTACTATTTTTTGACAGACATTCATTGTGGGGGGAAAAGTGATTTTCCCGGCGAGTTAAGCATTTTGAGTAATTTGCCGATTGTTTTCAGAACGGCTTGCATCACAATTAACTATTTTTTGCCAGGCATTCATTGTGGAACAAAAGTGATTTTCTCGGCGAGTTAAGCATTTTGAGTAATTTGCCGATTGGTTTCAGAACGTCTTGCATTGAAATTAACTATTTTTTGCCAGACATTCATTGTGGAACAAAAGTGATTTTCTTGGCGAGATAAGCATTTTGAGTAATTTGCCGATTGGTTTCTGAACGGCTTGCATTGAAATTAACTATTTTTTGCCAGACATTCATTGTGAAAAGAAACTGATTTTCTCGGCGAGTTAAGCATTTTGAGTAATTTACCGATTGGTTTCAGAACGGCTTGCATTGGAATTTACTATTTTTTGCCAGACATTCGTTGTGGGAAAAAAGTGATTTTCTCGGCGAGTTAAGCATTTTGAGTAATTTGCCGATTGGTTTCAGAACGGCTTGCATTGAAATTTACTATTTTTTGCCAGCCATTCATTGTGGAACAAAAGTGATTTTCTCGGCGAGTTAAGCATTTTGAGTAATTTGCCGATTGGTTTCAGAACGGCTTGCATCAAAATTAACTATTTTTTGCCAGACATTCATTGTGGAAAGAAACTGATTTTCTCGGCGAGTTAAGCATTTTGAGTAATTTACCGATTGGTTTCAGAACGTCTTGCATTGGAATTTAATATTTTTTGCCAGACATTCATTGTGGGGAAAAAGTGATTTTCTAGGCTAGTTAATCATTTTGAGTAATTTGCCGATTGGTTTCAGAACGGCTTGCATTGAAATCAACTATTTTTTGCCAGACATTCATTGTGAAAAGAAACTGATTTTCTCGGCGAGTAAAGCATTTTGAGTAATTTATCAATTGGTTTCAGAACGGCTTGCATTGAAATTAACTATTTTTTGCCAAACATTCATTGTGGAACAAAAGTGATTTTCTCGGCGAGATAAGCATTTTGAGTAATTTGCCGATTGGTTTCAGAACGGCTTGCATGAAATTAACTATTTTTTGCCAGACATTCATTGTGAAAAGAAACTGATTTTCTCGGCGAATAAAGCATTTTGAGTAATTTACCGATTGGTTTCAGAACGGCTTGCATTGGAATTTACTATTTTTTGACAGACATTCATTGTGGGGGGAAAAGTGATTTTCCCGGCGAGTTAAGCATTTTGAGTAATTTGCCGATTGTTTTCAGAACGGCTTGCATCACAATTAACTATTTTTTGCCAGGCATTCATTGTGGAACAAAAGTGATTTTCTCGGCGAGTTAAGCATTTTGAGTAATTTGCCGATTGGTTTCAGAACGTCTTGCATTGAAATTAACTATTTTTTGCCAGACATTCATTGTGGAACAAAAGTGATTTTCTTGGCGAGATAAGCATTTTGAGTAATTTGCCGATTGGTTTCTGAACGGCTTGCATTGAAATTAACTATTTTTTGCCAGACATTCATTGTGAAAAGAAACTGATTTTCTCGGCGAGTTAAGCATTTTGAGGAATTTACCGATTGGTTTCAGAACGGCTTGCATTGGAATTTACTATTTTTTGCGAACCATTCATTGTGGGGAAAAAGTGATTTTCTAGGCTAGTTAATCATTTTGAGTAATTTGCCGATTGGTTTCAGAACGGCTTGCATCAAAATTAACTATTTTTTGCCAGACATTCAGTGTGGGAAAAAAGTGATTTTCTCGGCGAGTTAAGCATTTTGAGTAATTTGCCGATTGGTTTCAGAACGGCTTGCATGAAATTTACTATTTTTTGCCAGACATTCGTTGTGGGGAAAAACTGATTTTCTCGGCGAGTTAAGCATTTTGAGTAATTTGCCGATTGGTTTCAGAACGTCTTGCATTGAAATTTACTATTTTTTGCCAGACATTCATTGTGGAACAAAAGTGATTTTCTCGGCGAGTTAAGCATTTTGAGTAATTTACCGATTGGTTTCAGAACGGCTTGCATTGGAATTTACTATTTTTTGCCAGACATTCGTTGTGGGAAAAAACAGATTTTCTCGGCGAGTTAAGCATTTTGAGTAATTTGCCGATTGGTTTCAGAACGGCTTGCATCAAAATTAACTATTTTTTGCCAGACATTCATTCTGGAACAAAAGTGATTTTCTCGGCGAGTTAAGCATTTTGAGGAATTTACCGATTGGTTTCAGAACGGCTTGCATTGGAATCTACTATTTTTTGCGAACCATTCATTGTGGGGAAAAACTGATTTTCTAGGCTAGTTAATCATTTTGAGTAATTTGCCGATTGGTTTCAGAACGGCTTGCATCAAAATTAACTATTTTTTGCCAGACATTCATTGTGGGAAAAAAGTGATTTTCTCGGCGAGTTAAGCATTTTGAGTAATTTACCGATTGGTTTCAGAACGTCTTGCATTGGAATTTAATATTTTTTGCCAGACATTCATTGTGGAACAAAAGTGATTTTCGCGGCGAGTTAAGCATTTTGAGTAATTCGCCGATTGGTTTCAGAACGTCTTGCATTGAAATTTACTATTTTTTGCCAGACATTCATTGTGGAACAAAAGTGATTTTCTCGGCGAGTTAAGCATTTTGAGGAATTTACCGATTGGTTTCAGAACGGCTTGCATTGGAATTTACTATTTTTTGCGAACCATTCATTGTGGGGAAAAAGTGATTTTCTAGGCTAGTTAATCATTTTGAGTAATTTGCCGATTGGTTTCAGAACGGCTTGCATCAAAATTAACTATTTTTTGCCAGACATTCATTGTGGGAAAAAAGTGATTTTCTCGGCGAGTTAAGCATTTTGAGTAATTTGCCGATTGGTTTCAGAACGTCTTGCATTGAAATTTACTATTTTTTGCCAGACATTCGTTGTGGGGAAAAACTGATTTTCTCGGCGAGTTAAGCATTTTGAGTAATTTGCCGATTGGTTTCAGAACGTCTTGCATTGAAATTTACTATTTTTTGCCAGACATTCATTGTGGAACAAAAGTGATTTTCTCGGCGAGTTAAGCATTTTGAGTAATTTACCGATTGGTTTCAGAACGGCTTGCATTGGAATTTACTATTTTTTGCCAGACATTCGTTGTGGGAAAAAACAGATTTTCTCGGCGAGTTAAGCATTTTGAGTAATTTGCCGATTGGTTTCAGAACGTCTTGCATTGAAATTTACTATTTTTTGCCAGCCATTCATTGTGGAACAAAAGTGATTTTCTCGGCGAGTTAAGCATTTTGAGTAATTTGCCGATTGGTTTCAGAACGGCTTGCATCAAAATTAACTATTTTTTGCCAGACATTCATTGTGGAAAGAAACTGATTTTCTCGGCGAGTTAAGCATTTTGAGTAATTTACCGATTGGTTTCAGAACGTCTTGCATTGGAATTTAATATTTTTTGCCAGACATTCATTGTGGAACAAAAGTGATTTTCGCGGCGAGTTAAGCATTTTGAGTAATTTGCCGATTGGTTTCAGAACGGCTTGCATCGAAATTAACTATTTTTTGCCAGATATTCATTGTGGAACAAAAGTGATTTTCTCGGTGAGTTAAGCATTTTGAGTAATTTGCCGATTGGTTTCAGAACGTCTTGCATTGAAATTAACTATTTCTGCAAACAATCGGCAAATTACTCAAAATGCTTAACTCGTCGAGAAAATCACTTTTGTTCCACAATGAATGTCTGGCAAAAAATAGTAAATTTCAATGCAAGACGTTCTGAAACCAAAAATTTACCATTTTTTGCCAGACATTCATTGTCGGGAAAATGTGATTTTCTCGGCGAGTTTTTTCTCGGCATTTTGAGTAATTTGCCGATTCGTTTCAGAACGGCTTGCATCACAATTAACTATTTTTTGCCAGGCATTCATTGTGGAACAAAAGTGATTTTCTCGGCGAGTTAAGCATTTTGAGTAATTTGCCGATTGGTTTCAGAACGTCTTGCATTAAAATTTACTATTTTTTGCCAGACATTCATTGTGGAACAAAAGTGATTTTCTCGGCAAGTTAAGCATTTTGAGTAATTTGCTGATTGGGTTCAGAACGGCTTGCATCACAATTAAGTATTTTTTGCCAGGCATTCATTGTGGAACAAAAGTGATTTTCTCGGCGAGTTAAGCATTTTGAGTAATTTGCCGATTGGTTTCAGAACGTCTTGCATTGAAATTTACTATTTTTTGCCAGACATTCATTGTGGAACAAAAGTGATTTTTTTCGGCGAGTTAAGCATGTTGAGTAATTTGCCGATTAGTTTCAGAACGGCTTGCATCACAATTAACTATTTTTTGCCAGGCATTCATTGTGGGAAAAAAGTGATTTTCTCGGCGAGTTAAGCATTTTGAGTAATTTGCCGATTGGTTTCAGAACGTCTTGCATTGAAATTTACTATTTTTTGCCAGACATTCGTTGTGGGAAAAAACTGATTTTCTCGGCGAGTTAAGCATTTTGAGTAATTTGCCGATTGGTTTCAGAACGTCTTGCATTGAAATTAACTATTTTTTGCCAGACATTCATTGTGGAACAAAAGTGATTTTCTCGGCGAGATAAGCATTTTGAGTAATTTGCCGATTGGTTTCAGAACGGCTTGCATTGAAATTTACTATTTTTTGCCAGGCATTCATTGTGGAACAAAAGTGATTTTCTCGGCGAGTTAAGCATTTTGAGTAATTTGCCGATTTGTTTCTGAACGCCTTGCATCGAAATTAACTATTTTTTGCCAGCCATTCATTGTGGAACAAAAGTGATTTTCTCGGCGAGTTAAGCATTTTGAGTAAGTTGCCGATAGGTTTCACAACGGCTTGCATTGAAATTTACTATTTTTTGCCAGACATTCATTGTGGGGGGAAAAGTGATTTTCCCGGCGAGTTAAGCATTTTGAGTAATTTGCCGATTGGTTTCAGAACGGCTTGCATCACAATTAACTATTTTTTGCCAGGCATTCATTGTGGAACAAAAGTGATTTTCTCGGCGAGATAAGCATTTTGAGTAATTTGCCGATTGGTTTCAGAACGGCTTGCATTGAAATTAACTATTTTTTGCCAGACATTCATTGTGAAAAGAAACTGATTTTCTCGGCGAGTAAAGCATTTTGAGTAATTTATCAATTGGTTTCAGAACGGCTTGCATTGACATTAACTATTTTTTGCCAAACATTCATTGTGGGGAAAAAGTGATTTTCTCGGCGAGTTAATCATTTTGAGTAATTTACCGATTGGTTTCAGAACGGCTCGCATTGGAATTTACTATTTTTTGCCAGACATTCATTGTGGGAGGGAAAAGTGATTTTCCCGGCGAGTTAAGCATTTTGAGTAATTTGCCGATTGGTTTCAGAACGGCTTGCATCACAATTAACTATTTTTTGCCAGACATTCATTGTGGAACAAAAGTGATTTTCTCGGCGAGTTAAGCATTTTGAGTAATTTGCCGATTGGTTTCAGAACGTCTTGCATTGAAATTAACTATTTTTTTGCCAGACATTCATTGTGGAACAAAAGTGATTTTCTTGGCGAGATAAGCATTTTGAGTAATTTGCCGATTGGTTTCAGAACGGCTTGCATTGAAATTAACTATTTTTTGCCAGACATTCATTGTGAAAAGAAACTGATTTTCTCGGCGAGTAAAGCATTTTGAGTAATTTATCGATTGGTTTCAGAACGGCTTGCATTCGAATTTACTATTTTTTTGCCAGACATTCATTGTGGAACAAAAGTGATTTTCTCGGCGAGTTAAGCATTTTGAGTAATTTGCCGATTGGTTTCAGAACGGCTTGCATTGAAATTAACTATTTTTTGCCAGACATTCATTGTGAAAAGAAACTGATTTTCTCGGCGAGTAAAGCATTTTGAGTAATTTATCAATTGGTTTCAGAACGGCTTGCATTGAAATTAACTATTTTTTGCCAAACATTCATTGTGGAACAAAAGTGATTTTCTCGGCGAGATAAGCATTTTGAGTAATTTGCCGATTGGTTTCAGAACGGCTTGCATGAAATTAACTATTTTTTGCCAGACATTCATTGTGAAAAGAAACTGATTTTCTCGGCGAATAAAGCATTTTGAGTAATTTACCGATTGGTTTCAGAACGGCTTGCATTGGAATTTACTATTTTTTGACAGACATTCATTGTGGGGGGAAAAGTGATTTTCCCGGCGAGTTAAGCATTTTGAGTAATTTGCCGATTGTTTTCAGAACGGCTTGCATCACAATTAACTATTTTTTGCCAGGCATTCATTGTGGAACAAAAGTGATTTTCTCGGCGAGTTAAGCATTTTGAGTAATTTGCCGATTGGTTGCAGAACGTCTTGCATTGAAATTAACTATTTTTTGCCAGACATTCATTGTGGAACAAAAGTGATTTTCTTGGCGAGATAAGCATTTTGAGTAATTTGCCGATTGGTTTCTGAACGGCTTGCATTGAAATTAACTATTTTTTGCCAGACATTCATTGTGAAAAGAAACTGATTTTCTCGGCGAGTAAAGCATTTTGAGTAATTTATCGATTGGTTTCAGAACGGCTTGCATTCGAATTTACTATTTTTTGCCAGACATTCATTGTGGAACAAAAGTGATTTTCTCGGCGAGTTAAGCATTTTGAGTAATTTGCCGATTGGTTTCAGAACGGCTTGCATTGAAATTAACTATTTTTTGCGAACCATTCATTGTGGGGAAAAAGTGATTTTCTAGGCTAGTTAATCATTTTGAGTAATTTGCCGATTGGTTTCAGAACGGCTTGCATCAAAATTAACTATTTTTTGCCAGACATTCATTGTGGGGAAAAAAGTGATTTTCTCGGCGAGTTAAGCATTTTGAGTAATTTGCCGATTGGTTTCAGAACGTCTTGCATTGAAATTTACTATTTTTTGCCAGACATTCGTTGTGGGGAAAAACTGATTTTCTCGGCGAGTTAAGCATTTTGAGTAATTTGCCGATTGGTTTCAGAACGTCTTGCATTGAAATTTACTATTTTTTGCCAGACATTCATTGTGGAACAAAAGTGATTTTCTCGGCGAGTTAAGCATTTTGAGGAATTTACCGATTGGTTTCAGAACGGCTTGCATTGGAATTTACTATTTTTTGCGAACCATTCATTGTGGGGAAAAAGTGATTTTCTAGGCTAGTTAATCATTTTGAGTAATTTGCCGATTGGTTTCAGAACGGCTTGCATCAAAATTAACTATTTTTTGCCAGACATTCAGTGTGGGAAAAAGTGATTTTCTCGGCGAGTTAAGCATTTTGAGTAATTTGCCGATTGGTTTCAGAACGGCTTGCATGAAATTTACTATTTTTTGCCAGACATTCGTTGTGGGGAAAAACTGATTTTCTCGGCGAGTTAAGCATTTTGAGTAATTTGCCGATTGGTTTCAGAACGTCTTGCATTGAAATTTACTATTTTTTGCCAGACGTTCATTGTGGAACAAAAGTGATTTTCTCGGCGAGTTAAGCATTTTGAGTAATTTACCGATTGGTTTCAGAACGGCTTGCATTGGAATTTACTATTTTTTGCCAGACATTCGTTGTGGGAAAAAACAGATTTTCTCGGCGAGTTAAGCATTTTGAGTAATTTGCCGATTGGTTTCAGAACGGCTTGCATCAAAATTAACTATTTTTTGCCAGACATTCATTGTGGAACAAAAGTGATTTTCTCGGCGAGTTAAGCATTTTGAGGAATTTACCGATTGGTTTTAGAACGGCTTGCATTGGAATCTACTATTTTTTGCGAACCATTCATTGTGGGGAAAAACTGATTTTCTAGGCTAGTTAATCATTTTGAGTAATTTGCCGATTGGTTTCAGAACGGCTTGCATCAAAATTAACTATTTTTTGCCAGACATTCATTGTGGGAAAAAAGTGATTTTCTCGGCGAGTTAAGCATTTTGAGTAATTTGCCGATTGGTTTCAGAACGTCTTGCATTGAAATTTACTCTTTTTTGCCAGACATTCGTTGTGGGGAAAAACTGATTTTCTCGGCGAGTTAAGCATTTTGAGTAATTTGCCGATTGGTTTCAGAACGTCTTGCATTGAAATTTACTATTTTTTGCCAGACATTCATTGTGGAACAAAAGTGATTTTCTCGGCGAGTTAAGCATTTTGAGGAATTTACCGATTGGTTTCAGAACGGCTTGCATTGGAATTTACTATTTTTTGCGAACCATTCATTGTGGGGAAAAAGTGATTTTCTAGGCTAGTTAATCATTTTGAGTAATTTGCCGATTGGTTTCAGAACGGCTTGCATCAAAATTAACTATTTTTTGCCAGACATTCATTGTGGGAAAAAAGTGATTTTCTCGGCGAGTTAAGCATTTTGAGTAATTTGCCGATTGGTTTCAGAACGTCTTGCATTGAAATTTACTCTTTTTTGCCAGACATTCGTTGTGGGGAAAAACTGATTTTCTCGGCGAGTTAAGCATTTTGAGTAATTTGCCGATTGGTTTCAGAACGTCTTGCATTGAAATTTACTATTTTTTGCCAGACATTCATTGTGGAACAAAAGTGATTTTCTCGGCGAGTTAAGCATTTTGAGTAATTTACCGATTGGTTTCAGAACGGCTTGCATTGGAATTTACTATTTTTTGCCAGACATTCGTTGTGGGAAAAAACAGATTTTCTCGGCGAGTTAAGCATTTTGAGTAATTTGCCGATTGGTTTCAGAACGTGTTGCATTGAAATTTACTATTTTTTGCCAGCCATTCATTGTGGAACAAAAGTGATTTTCTCGGCGAGTTAAGCATTTTGAGTAATTTGCCGATTGGTTTCAGAACGGCTTGCATCAAAATTAACTATTTTTTGCCAGACATTCATTGTGGAAAGAAACTGATTTTCTCGGCGAGTTAAGCATTTTGAGTAATTTACCGATTGGTTTCAGAACGTCTTGCATTGGAATTTAATATTTTTTGCCAGACATTCATTGTGGAACAAAAGTGATTTTCGCGGCGAGTTAAGCATTTTGAGTAATTTGCCGATTGGTTTCAGAACGGCTTGCATCGAAATTAACTATTTTTTGCCAGATATTCATTGTGGAACAAAAGTGATTTTCTCGGTGAGTTAAGCATTTTGAGTAATTTGCCGATTGGTTTCAGAACGTCTTGCATTGAAATTAACTATTTCTGCAACCAATCGGCAAATTACTCAAAATGCTTAACTCGTCGAGAAAATCACTTTTGTTCCACAATGAATGTCTGGCAAAAAATAGTAAATTTCAATGCAAGACGTTCTGAAACCAAAAATTTACCATTTTTTGCCAGACATTCATTGTCGGGAAAATGTGATTTTCTCGGCGAGTTTTTTCTCGGCATTTTGAGTAATTTGCCGATTCGTTTCAGAACGGCTTGCATCACAATTAACTATTTTTTGCCAGGCATTCATTGTGGAACAAAAGTGATTTTCTCGGCGAGTTAAGCATTTTGAGTAATTTGCCGATTGGTTTCAGAACGTCTTGCATTAAAATTTACTATTTTTTGCCAGACATTCATTGTGGAACAAAAGTGATTTTCTCGGCAAGTTAAGCATTTTGAGTAATTTGCTGATTGGGTTCAGAACGGCTTGCATCACAATTAAGTATTTTTTGCCAGGCATTCATTGTGGAACAAAAGTGATTTTCTCGGCGAGTTAAGCATTTTGAGTAATTTGCCGATTGGTTTCAGAACGTCTTGCATTGAAATTTACTATTTTTTGCCAGACATTCATTGTGGAACAAAAGTGATTTTTTTCGGCGAGTTAAGCATGTTGAGTAATTTGCCGATTGGTTTCAGAACGGCTTGCATTGACATTAACTATTTTTTGCCAAACATTCATTGTGGGGAAAAAGTGATTTTCTCGGCGAGTTAATCATTTTGAGTAATTTACCGATTGGTTTCAGAACGGCTCGCATTGGAATTTACTATTTTTTGCCAGACATTCATTGTGGGGGGGAAAAGTGATTTTCCCGGCGAGTTAAGCATTTTGAGTAATTTGCCGATTGGTTTCAGAACGGCTTGCATCACAATTAACTATTTTTTGCCAGACATTCATTGTGGAACAAAAGTGATTTTCTCGGCGAGTTAAGCATTTTGAGTAATTTGCCGATTGGTTTCAGAACGTCTTGCATTGAAATTAACTATTTTTTTGCCAGACATTCATTGTGGAACAAAAGTGATTTTCTTGGCGAGATAAGCATTTTGAGTAATTTGCCGATTGGTTTCAGAACGGCTTGCATTGAAATTAACTATTTTTTGCCAGACATTCATTGTGGAACAAAAGTGATTTTCTTGGCGAGATAAGCATTTTGAGTAATTTGCCGATTGGTTTCAGAACGGCTCGCATTGGAATTTACTATTTTTTGCCAGACATTCATTGTGGGGGGGAAAAGTGATTTTCCCGGCGAGTTAAGCATTTTGAGGAATTTACCGATTGGTTTCAGAACGGCTTGCATTGGAATTTACTATTTTTTGCGAACCATTCATTGTGGGGAAAAAGTGATTTTCTAGGCTAGTTAATCATTTTGAGTAATTTGCCGATTGGTTTCAGAACGGCTTGCATCAAAATTAACTATTTTTTGCCAGACATTCGTTGTGGGGAAAAACTGATTTTCTCGGCGAGTTAAGCATTTTGAGTAATTTGCCGATTGGTTTCAGAACGTCTTGCATTGAAATTTACTATTTTTTGCCAGACATTCATTGTGGAACAAAAGTGATTTTCTCGGCGAGTTAAGCATTTTGAGTAATTTACCGATTGGTTTCAGAACGGCTTGCATTGGAATTTACTATTTTTTGCCAGACATTCGTTGTGGGAAAAAACAGATTTTCTCGGCGAGTTAAGCATTTTGAGTAATTTGCCGATTGGTTTCAGAACGGCTTGCATCAAAATTAACTATTTTTTGCCAGACATTCATTGTGGAACAAAAGTGATTTTCTCGGCGAGTTAAGCATTTTGAGGAATTTACCGATTGGTTTCAGAACGGCTTGCATTGGAATCTACTATTTTTTGCGAACCATTCATTGTGGGGAAAAACTGATTTTCTAGGCTAGTTAATCATTTTGAGTAATTTGCCGATTGGTTTCAGAACGGCTTGCATCAAAATTAACTATTTTTTGCCAGACATTCATTGTGGGAAAAAAGTGATTTTCTCGGCGAGTTAAGCATTTTGAGTAATTTGCCGATTGGTTTCAGAACGTCTTGCATTGAAATTTACTCTTTTTTGCCAGACATTCGTTGTGGGGAAAAACTGATTTTCTCGGCGAGTTAAGCATTTTGAGTAATTTGCCGATTGGTTTCAGAACGTCTTGCATTGAAATTTACTATTTTTTGCCAGACATTCATTGTGGAACAAAAGTGATTTTCTCGGCGAGTTAAGCATTTTGAGGAATTTACCGATTGGTTTCAGAACGGCTTGCATTGGAATTTACTATTTTTTGCGAACCATTCATTGTGGGGAAAAAGTGATTTTCTAGGCTAGTTAATCATTTTGAGTAATTTGCCGATTGGTTTCAGAACGGCTTGCATCAAAATTAACTATTTTTTGCCAGACATTCAGTGTGGGAAAAAAGTGATTTTCTCGGCGAGTTAAGCATTTTGAGTAATTTGCCGATTGGTTTCAGAACGGCTTGCATGAAATTTACTATTTTTTGCCAGACATTCGTTGTGGGGAAAAACTGATTTTCTCGGCGAGTTAAGCATTTTGAGTAATTTGCCGATTGGTTTCAGAACGTCTTGCATTGAAATTTACTATTTTTTGCCAGACATTCATTGTGGAACAAAAGTGATTTTCTCGGCGAGTTAAGCATTTTGAGTAATTTACCGATTGGTTTCAGAACGGCTTGCATTGGAATTTACTATTTTTTGCCAGACATTCGTTGTGGGAAAAAACAGATTTTCTCGGCGAGTTAAGCATTTTGAGTAATTTGCCGATTGGTTTCAGAACGGCTTGCATCAAAATTAACTATTTTTTGCCAGACATTCATTGCGGAACAAAAGTGATTTTCTCGGCGAGTTAAGCATTTTGAGGAATTTACCGATTGGTTTCAGAACGGCTTGCATTGGAATCTACTATTTTTTGCGAACCATTCATTGTGGGGAAAAACTGATTTTCTAGGCTAGTTAATCATTTTGAGTAATTTGCCGATTGGTTTCAGAACGGCTTGCATCAAAATTAACTATTTTTTGCCAGACATTCATTGTGGGAAAAAAGTGATTTTCTCGGCGAGTTAAGCATTTTGAGTAATTTGCCGATTGGTTTCAGAACGTCTTGCATTGAAATTTACTCTTTTTTGCCAGACATTCGTTGTGGGGAAAAACTGATTTTCTCGGCGAGTTAAGCATTTTGAGTAATTTGCCGATTGGTTTCAGAACGTCTTGCATTGAAATTTACTATTTTTTGCCAGACATTCATTGTGGAACAAAAGTGATTTTCTCGGCGAGTTAAGCATTTTGAGGAATTTACCGATTGGTTTCAGAACGGCTTGCATTGGAATTTACTATTTTTTGCGAACCATTCATTGTGGGGAAAAAGTGATTTTCTAGGCTAGTTAATCATTTTGAGTAATTTGCCGATTGGTTTCAGAACGGCTTGCATCAAAATTAACTATTTTTTGCCAGACATTCATTGTGGGAAAAAAGTGATTTTCTCGGCGAGTTAAGCATTTTGAGTAATTTGCCGATTGGTTTCAGAACGTCTTGCATTGAAATTTACTCTTTTTTGCCAGACATTCGTTGTGGGGAAAAACTGATTTTCTCGGCGAGTTAAGCATTTTGAGTAATTTGCCGATTGGTTTCAGAACGTCTTGCATTGAAATTTACTATTTTTTGCCAGACATTCATTGTGGAACAAAAGTGATTTTCTCGGCGAGTTAAGCATTTTGAGTAATTTACCGATTGGTTTCAGAACGGCTTGCATTGGAATTTACTATTTTTTGCCAGACATTCGTTGTGGGAAAAAACAGATTTTCTCGGCGAGTTAAGCATTTTGAGTAATTTGCCGATTGGTTTCAGAACGTGTTGCATTGAAATTTACTATTTTTTGCCAGCCATTCATTGTGGAACAAAAGTGATTTTCTCGGCGAGTTAAGCATTTTGAGTAATTTGCCGATTGGTTTCAGAACGGCTTGCATCAAAATTAACTATTTTTTGCCAGACATTCATTGTGGAAAGAAACTGATTTTCTCGGCGAGTTAAGCATTTTGAGTAATTTACCGATTGGTTTCAGAACGTCTTGCATTGGAATTTAATATTTTTGGCCAGACATTCATTGTGGAACAAAAGTGATTTTCGCGGCGAGTTAAGCATTTTGAGTAATTTGCCGATTGGTTTCAGAACGGCTTGCATCGAAATTAACTATTTTTTGCCAGATATTCATTGTGGAACAAAAGTGATTTTCTCGGTGAGTTAAGCATTTTGAGTAATTTGCCGATTGGTTTCAGAACGTCTTGCATTGAAATTAACTATTTCTGCAACCAATCGGCAAATTACTCAAAATGCTTAACTCGTCGAGAAAATCACTTTTGTTCCACAATGAATGTCTGGCAAAAAATAGTAAATTTCAATGCAAGACGTTCTGAAACCAAAAATTTACCATTTTTTGCCAGACATTCATTGTCGGGAAAATGTGATTTTCTCGGCGAGTTTTTTCTCGGCATTTTGAGTAATTTGCCGATTCGTTTCAGAACGGCTTGCATCACAATTAACTATTTTTTGCCAGGCATTCATTGTGGAACAAAAGTGATTTTCTCGGCGAGTTAAGCATTTTGAGTAATTTGCCGATTGGTTTCAGAACGTCTTGCATTAAAATTTACTATTTTTTGCCAGACATTCATTGTGGAACAAAAGTGATTTTCTCGGCAAGTTAAGCATTTTGAGTAATTTGCTGATTGGGTTCAGAACGGCTTGCATCACAATTAAGTATTTTTTGCCAGGCATTCATTGTGGAACAAAAGTGATTTTCTCGGCGAGTTAAGCATTTTGAGTAATTTGCCGATTGGTTTCAGAACGTCTTGCATTGAAATTTACTATTTTTTGCCAGACATTCATTGTGGAACAAAAGTGATTTTTTTCGGCGAGTTAAGCATGTTGAGTAATTTGCCGATTAGTTTCAGAACGGCTTGCATCACAATTAACTATTTTTTGCCAGGCATTCATTGTGGGAAAAAAGTGATTTTCTCGGCGAGTTAAGCATTTTGAGTAATTTGCCGATTGGTTTCAGAACGTCTTGCATTGAAATTTACTATTTTTTGCCAGACATTCGTTGTGGGAAAAAACTGATTTTCTCGGCAAGTTAAGCATTTTGAGTAATTTGCCGATTGGTTTCAGAACGTCTTGCATTGAAATTAACTATTTTTTGCCAGACATTCATTGTGGAACAAAAGTGATTTTCTCGGCGAGATAAGCATTTTGAGTAATTTGCCGATTGGTTTCAGAACGGCTTGCATTGAAATTTACTATTTTTTGCCAGGCATTCATTGTGGAACAAAAGTGATTTTCTCGGCGAGTTAAGCATTTTGAGTAATTTGCCGATTGGTTTCAGAACGCCTTGCATCGAAATTAACTATTTTTTGCCAGCCATTCATTGTGGAACATAAGTGATTTTCTCGGCGAGTTAAGCATTTTGAGTAAGTTGCCGATAGGTTTCAGAACGACTTGCATTGAAATTTACTATTTTTTGCCAGACATTCATTGTGGGGGGAAAAGTGATTTTCCCGGCGAGTTAAGCATTTTGAGTAATTTGCCGATTGGTTTCAGAACGGCTTGCATCACAATTAACTATTTTTTGCCAGGCATTCATTGTGGAACAAAAGTGATTTTCTCGGCGAGATAAGCATTTTGAGTAATTTGCCGATTGGTTTCAGAACGGCTTGCATTGACATTAACTATTTTTTGCCAAACATTCATTGTGGGGAAAAAGTGATTTTCTCGGCGAGTTAATCATTTTGAGTAATTTACCGATTGGTTTCAGAACGGCTCGCATTGGAATTTACTATTTTTTGCCAGACATTCATTGTGGGGGGGAAAAGTGATTTTCCCGGCGAGTTAAGCATTTTGAGTAATTTGCCGATTGGTTTCAGAACGGCTTGCATCACAATTAACTATTTTTTGCCAGACATTCATTGTGGAACAAAAGTGATTTTCTCGGCGAGTTAAGCATTTTGAGTAATTTGCCGATTGGTTTCAGAACGTCTTGCATTGAAATTAACTATTTTTTTGCCAGACATTCATTGTGGAACAAAAGTGATTTTCTTGGCGAGATAAGCATTTTGAGTAATTTGCCGATTGGTTTCAGAACGGCTTGCATTGAAATTAACTATTTTTTGCCAGACATTCATTGTGAAAAGAAACTGATTTTCTCGGCGAGTAAAGCATTTTGAGTAATTTATCGATTGGTTTCAGAACGGCTTGCATTCGAAATTACTATTTTTTTGCCAGACATTCATTGTGGAACAAAAGTGATTTTCTCGGCGAGTTAAGCATTTTGAGTAATTTGCCGATTGGTTTCAGAACGGCTTGCATTGAAATTAACTATTTTTTGCCAGACATTCATTGTGAAAAGAAACTGATTTTCTCGGCGAGTAAAGCATTTTGAGTAATTTATCAATTGGTTTCAGAACGGCTTGCATTGAAATTAACTACTTTTTGCCAAACATTCATTGTGGAACAAAAGTGATTTTCTCGGCGAGATAAGCATTTTGAGTAATTTGCCGATTTGTTTCAGAACGGCTTGCATGAAATTAACTATTTTTTGCCAGACATTCATTGTGAAAAGAAACTGATTTTCTCGGCGAATAAAGCATTTTGAGTAATTTACCGATTGGTTTCAGAACGGCTTGCATTGGAATTTACTATTTTTAGACAGACATTCATTGTGGGGGGAAAAGTGATTTTCCCGGCGAGTTAAGCATTTTGAGTAATTTGCCGATTGTTTTCAGAACGGCTTGCATCACAATTAACTATTTTTTGCCAGGCATTCATTGTGGAACAAAAGTGATTTTCTCGGCGAGTTAAGCATTTTGAGTAATTTGCCGATTGGTTTCAGAACGTCTTGCATTGAAATTAACTATTTTTTGCCAGACATTCATTGTGAAAAGAAACTGATTTTCTCGGCGAGTAAAGCATTTTGAGTAATTTATCGATTGGTTTCAGAACGGCTTGCATTCGAATTTACTATTTTTTGCCAGACATTCATTGTGGAACAAAAGTGATTTTCTCGGCGAGTTAAGCATTTTGAGTAATTTGCCGATTGGTTTCAGAACGGCTTGCATTGAAATTAACTATTTTTTGCGAACCATTCATTGTGGGGAAAAAGTGATTTTCTAGGCTAGTTAATCATTTTGAGTAATTTGCCGATTGGTTTCAGAACGGCTTGCATCAAAATTAACTATTTTTTGCCAGACATTCATTGTGGGGAAAAAAGTGATTTTCTCTGCGAGTTAAGCATTTTGAGTAATTTGCCGATTGGTTTCAGAACGTCTTGCATTGAAATTTACTATTTTTTGCCAGACATTCGTTGTGGGGAAAAACTGATTTTCTCGGCGAGTTAAGCATTTTGAGTAATTTGCCGATTGGTTTCAGAACGTCTTGCATTGAAATTTACTATTTTTTGCCAGACATTCATTGTGGAACAAAAGTGATTTTCTCGGCGAGTTAAGTATTTTGAGGAATTTACCGATTGGTTTCAGAACGGCTTGCATTGGAATTTACTATTTTTTGCGAACCATTCATTGTGGGGAAAAAGTGATTTTCTCGGCGAGTTAAGCATTTTGAGGAATTTACCGATTGGTTTCAGAACGGCTTGCATGAAATTAACTATTTTTTTGCCAGACAATCATTGTGAAAAGAAACTGATTTTCTCGGCGAATAAAGCATTTTGAGTAATTTACCGATTGGTTTCAGAACGGCTTGCATTGGAATTTACTATTTTTTGACAGACATTCATTGTGGGGGGAAAAGTGATTTTCCCGGCGAGTTAAGCATTTTGAGTAATTTGACGATTGTTTTCAGAACGGCTTGCATCACAATTAACTATTTTTTGCCAGGCATTCATTGTGGAACAAAAGTGATTTTCTCGGCGAGTTAAGCATTTTGAGTAATTTGCCGATTGGTTTCAGAACGGCTTGCATGAAATTAACTATTTTTTGCCAGACAATCATTGTGAAAAGAAACTGATTTTCTCGGCGAATAAAGCATTTTGAGTAATTTACCGATTGGTTTCAGAACGGCTTGCATTGGAATTTACTATTTTTTGACAGACATTCATTGTGGGGGGAAAAGTGATTTTCCCGGCGAGTTAAGCATTTTGAGTAATTTGACGATTGTTTTCAGAACGGCTTGCATCACAATTAACTATTTTTTGCCAGGCATTCATTGTGGAACAAAAGTGATTTTCTCGGCGAGTTAAGCATTTTGAGTAATTTGCCGATTGGTTTCAGAACGTCTTGCATTGAAATTAACTATTTTTTGCCAGACATTCATTGTGGAACAAAAGTGATTTTCTTGGCGAGATAAGCATTTTGAGTAATTTGCCGATTGGTTTCTGAACGGCTTGCATTGAAATTAACTATTTTTTGCCAGACATTCATTGTGAAAAGAAACTGATTTTCTCGGCGAGTAAAGCATTTTGAGTAATTTATCGATTGGTTTCAGAACGGCTTGCATTCGAATTTACCATTTTTTGCCAGACATTCATTGTGGAACAAAAGTGATTTTCTCGGCGAGTTAAGCATTTTGAGTAATTTACCGATTGGTTTCAGAACGGCTTGCATTGGAATTTACTATTTTTTGCCAGACATTCATTGTGGGGGAAAAAGTGATTTTCTCGGCGAGTTAAGCATTTTGAGTAATTTGCCGATTGGTTTCAGAACGTCTTGCATTGAAATTTACTCTTTTTTGCCAGACATTCGTTGTGGGGAAAAACTGATTTTCTCGGCGAGTTAAGCATTTTGAGTAATTTGCCGATTGGTTTCCGAACGTCTTGCATTGAAATTTACTATTTTTTGCCAGACATTCATTGTGGAACAAAAGTGATTTTCTCGGCGAGTTAAGCATTTTGAGGAATTTACCGATTGGTTTCAGAACGGCTTGCATTGGAATTTACTATTTTTTGCGAACCATTCATTGTGGGGAAAAAGTGATTTTCTAGGCTAGTTAATCATTTTGAGTAATTTGCCGATTGGTTTCAGAACGGCTTGCATCAAAATTAACTATTTTTTGCCAGACATTCATTGTGGGAAAAAAGTGATTTTCTCGGCGAGTTAAGCATTTTGAGTAATTTGCCGATTGGTTTCAGAACGTCTTGCATTGAAATTTACTATTTTTTGCCAGACATTCGTTGTGGGGAAAAACTGATTTTCTCGGCGAGTTAAGCATTTTGAGTAATTTGCCGATTTGTTTCAGAACGGCTTGCATGAAATTAACTATTTTTTGCCAGACATTCATTGTGAAAAGAAACTGATTTTCTCGGCGAATAAAGCATTTTGAGTAATTTACCGATTGGTTTCAGAACGGCTTGCATTGGAATTTACTATTTTTTGACAGACATTCATTGTGGGGGTAAAAGTGATTTTCCCGGCGAGTTAAGCATTTTGAGTAATTTGCCGATTGTTTTCAGAACGGCTTGCATCACAATTAACTATTTTTTGCCAGGCATTCATTGTGGAACAAAAGTGATTTTCTCGGCGAGTTAAGCATTTTGAGTAATTTGCCGATTGGTTTCAGAACGTCTTGCATTGAAATTAACTATTTTTTGCCAGACATTCATTGTGAAAAGAAACTGATTTTCTCGGCGAGTAAAGCATTTTGAGTAATTTATCGATTGGTTTCAGAACGGCTTGCATTCGAATTTACTATTTTTTGCCAGACATTCATTGTGGAACAAAAGTGATTTTCTCGGCGAGTTAAGCATTTTGAGTAATTTGCCGATTGGTTTCAGAACGGCTTGCATTGAAATTAACTATTTTTTGCGAACCATTCATTGTGGGGAAAAAGTGATTTTCTAGGCTAGTTAATCATTTTGAGTAATTTGCCGATTGGTTTCAGAACGGCTTGCATCAAAATTAACTATTTTTTGCCAGACATTCATTGTGGGGAAAAAAGTGATTTTCTCGGCGAGTTAAGCATTTTGAGTAATTTGCCGATTGGTTTCAGAACGTCTTGCATTGAAATTTACTATTTTTTGCCAGACATTCGTTGTGGGGAAAAACTGATTTTCTCGGCGAGTTAAGCATTTTGAGTAATTTGCCGATTGGTTTCAGAACGTCTTGCATTGAAATTTACTATTTTTTGCCAGACATTCATTGTGGAACAAAAGTGATTTTCTCGGCGAGTTAAGCATTTTGAGGAATTTACCGATTGGTTTCAGAACGGCTTGCATTGGAATTTACTATTTTTTGCGAACCATTCATTGTGGGGAAAAAGTGATTTTCTCGGCGAGTTAAGCATTTTGAGGAATTTACCGATTGGTTTCAGAACGGCTTGCATGAAATTAACTATTTTTTTGCCAGACAATCATTGTGAAAAGAAACTGATTTTCTCGGCGAATAAAGCATTTTGAGTAATTTACCGATTGGTTTCAGAACGGCTTGCATTGGAATTTACTATTTTTTGACAGACATTCATTGTGGGGGGAAAAGTGATTTTCCCGGCGAGTTAAGCATTTTGAGTAATTTGACGATTGTTTTCAGAACGGCTTGCATCACAATTAACTATTTTTTGCCAGGCATTCATTGTGGAACAAAAGTGATTTTCTCGGCGAGTTAAGCATTTTGAGTAATTTGCCGATTGGTTTCAGAACGGCTTGCATGAAATTAACTATTTTTTGCCAGACAATCATTGTGAAAAGAAACTGATTTTCTCGGCGAATAAAGCATTTTGAGTAATTTACCGATTGGTTTCAGAACGGCTTGCATTGGAATTTACTATTTTTTGACAGACATTCATTGTGGGGGGAACAGTGATTTTCCCGGCGAGTTAAGCATTTTGAGTAATTTGACGATTGTTTTCAGAACGGCTTGCATCACAATTAACTATTTTTTGCCAGGCATTCATTGTGGAACAAAAGTGATTTTCTCGGCGAGTTAAGCATTTTGAGTAATTTGCCGATTGGTTTCAGAACGTCTTGCATTGAAATTAACTATTTTTTGCCAGACATTCATTGTGGAACAAAAGTGATTTTCTTGGCGAGATAAGCATTTTGAGTAATTTGCCGATTGGTTTCTGAACGGCTTGCATTGAAATTAACTATTTTTTGCCAGACATTCATTGTGAAAAGAAACTGATTTTCTCGGCGAGTAAAGCATTTTGAGTAATTTATCGATTGGTTTCAGAACGGCTTGCATTCGAATTTACCATTTTTTGCCAGACATTCATTGTGGAACAAAAGTGATTTTCTCGGCGAGTTAAGCATTTTGAGTAATTTACCGATTGGTTTCAGAACGGCTTGCATTGGAATTTACTATTTTTTGCCAGACATTCGTTGTGGGAAAAAACAGATTTTCTCGGCGAGTGAAGCATTTTGAGTAATTTGCCGATTGGTTTCAGAACGGCTTGCATCAAAATTAACTATTTTTTGCCAGACATTCATTGTGGGGGAAAAAGTGATTTTCTCGGCGAGTTAAGCATTTTGAGTAATTTGCCGATTGGTTTCAGAACGTCTTGCATTGAAATTTACTCTTTTTTGCCAGACATTCGTTGTGGGGAAAAACTGATTTTCTCGGCGAGTTAAGCATTTTGAGTAATTTGCCGATTGGTTTCCGAACGTCTTGCATTGAAATGTACTATTTTTTGCCAGACATTCATTGTGGAACAAAAGTGATTTTCTCGGCGAGTTAAGCATTTTGAGGAATTTACCGATTGGTTTCAGAACGGCTTGCATTGGAATTTACTATTTTTTGCGAACCATTCATTGTGGGGAAAAAGTGATTTTCTAGGCTAGTTAATCATTTTGAGTAATTTGCCGATTGGTTTCAGAACGGCTTGCATCAAAATTAACTATTTTTTGCCAGACATTCATTGTGGGAAAAAAGTGATTTTCTCGGCGAGTTAAGCATTTTGAGTAATTTGCCGATTGGTTTCAGAACGTCTTGCATTGAAATTTACTATTTTTTGCCAGACATTCGTTGTGGGGAAAAACTGATTTTCTCGGCGAGTTAAGCATTTTGAGTAATTTGCCGATTGGTTTCAGAACGTCTTGCATTGAAATTTACTATTTTTTGCCAGACATTCATTGTGGAACAAAAGTGATTTTCTCGGCGAGTTAAGCATTTTGAGTAATTTACCGATTGGTTTCAGAACGGCTTGCATTGGAATTTACTATTTTTTGCCAGCCATTCATTGTGGAACAAAAGTGATTTTCTCGGTGAGTTAAGCATTTTGAGTAATTTGCCGATTGGTTTCAGAACGTCTTGCATTGAAATTAACTATTTCTGCAACCAATCGGCAAATTACTCAAAATGCTTAACTCGTCGAGAAAATCACTTTTGTTCCACAATGAATGTCTGGCAAAAAATAGTAAATTTCAATGCAAGACGTTCTGAAACCAAAAATTTACCATTTTTTGCCAGACATTCATTGTCGGGAAAATGTGATTTTCTCGGCGAGTTTTTTCTCGGCATTTTGAGTAATTTGCCGATTAGTTTCAGAACGGCTTGCATCACAATTAACTATTTTTTGCCAGGCATTCATTGTGGAACAAAAGTGATTTTCTCGGCGAGTTAAGCATTTTGAGTAATTTGCCGATTGGTTTCAGAACGTCTTGCATTAAAATTTACTATTTTTTGCCAGACATTCATTGTGGAACAAAAGTGATTTTCTCGGCAAGTTAAGCATTTTGAGTAATTTGCTGATTGGGTTCAGAACGGCTTGCATCACAATTAAGTATTTTTTGCCAGGCATTCATTGTGGAACAAAAGTGATTTTCTCGGCGAGTTAAGCATTTTGAGTAATTTGCCGATTGGTTTCAGAACGTCTTGCATTGAAATTTACTATTTTTTGCCAGACATTCATTGTGGAACAAAAGTGATTTTTTTCGGCGAGTTAAGCATGTTGAGTAATTTGCCGATTAGTTTCAGAACGGCTTGCATCACAATTAACTATTTTTTGCCAGGCATTCATTGTGGGAAAAAAGTGATTTTCTCGGCGAGTTAAGCATTTTGAGTAATTTGCCGATTGGTTTCAGAACGTCTTGCATTGAAATTTACTATTTTTTGCCAGACATTCGTTGTGGGAAAAAACTGATTTTCTCGGCGAGTTAAGCATTTTGAGTAATTTGCCGATTGGTTTCAGAACGTCTTGCATTGAAATTTACTTTTTTTTGCCAGACAATCATTGTGGAACAAAAGTGATTTTCTCGGCGATTTAAGCATTTTGAGTAATTTACCGATTGGTTTCAGAACGGCTTGCATTGAAATTTACTATTTTTTGCCAGGCACTCGTTGTGGAACAAAAGTGATTTTCACGGCGAGGTAAGCATGTTGAGTAATTTGCCGATTGGTTTCAGAACGGTTTGCATCAGAATTAACTATTTTTTGCCAGGGATTCATTGTGGAACAAAAGTGATTTTCTCGGCGAGATAAGCATTTTGAGTAATTTGCCGATTGGTTTCAGAACGGCTTGCATGAAATTAACTATTTTTTGCCAGACATTCATTGTGAAAAGAAACTGATTTTCTCGGCGAATAAAGCATTTTGAGTAATTTACCGATTGGTTTCAGAACGGCTTGCATTGGAATTTACTATTTTTTGCCAGACATTCATTGTGGGGGGAAAAGTGATTTTCCCGGCGAGTTAAGCATTTTGAGTAATTTGCCGATTGGTTTCAGAACGGCTTGCATTGAAATTAACTATTTTTTGCCAGACATTCATTGTGAAAAGAAACTGATTTTCTCGGCGAGTAAAGCATTTTGAGTAATTTATCGATTGGTTTCAGAACGGCTTGCATTCGAATTTACTATTTTTTTGCCAGACATTCATTGTGGAACAAAAGTGATTTTCTCGGCGAGTTAAGCATTTTGAGTAATTTGCCGATTGGTTTCAGAACGGCTTGCATTGAAATTAACTATTTTTTGCCAGACATTCATTGTGAAAAGAAACAGATTTTCTCGGCGAGTGAAGCATTTTGAGTAATTTGCCGATTGGTTTCAGAACGGCTTGCATCAAAATTAACTATTTTTTGCCAGACATTCATTGTGGGGGAAAAAGTGATTTTCTCGGCGAGTTAAGCATTTTGAGTAATTTGCCGATTGGTTTCAGAACGTCTTGCATTGAAATTTACTCTTTTTTGCCAGACATTCGTTGTGGGGAAAAACTGATTTTCTCGGCGAGTTAAGCATTTTGAGTAATTTGCCGATTGGTTTCCGAACGTCTTGCATTGAAATTTACTATTTTTTGCCAGACATTCATTGTGGAACAAAAGTGATTTTCTCGGCGAGTTAAGCATTTTGAGGAATTTACCGATTGGTTTCTGAACGGCTTGCATTGGAATTTACTATTTTTTGCGAACCATTCATTGTGGGGAAAAAGTGATTTTCTAGGCTAGTTAATCATTTTGAGTAATTTGCCGATTGGTTTCAGAACGGCTTGCATCAAAATTAACTATTTTTTGCCAGACATTCATTGTGGGAAAAAAGTGATTTTCTCGGCGAGTTAAGCATTTTGAGTAATTTGCCGATTGGTTTCAGAACGTCTTGCATTGAAATTTACTATTTTTTGCCAGACATTCGTTGTGGGGAAAAACTGATTTTCTCGGCGAGTTAAGCATTTTGAGTAATTTGCCGATTGGTTTCAGAACGTCTTGCATTGAAATTTACTATTTTTTGCCAGACATTCATTGTGGAACAAAAGTGATTTTCTCGGCGAGTTAACCATTTTGAGTAATTTACCGATTGGTTTCAGAACGACTTGCATTGGAATTTACTATTTTTTGCCAGATATTCATTGTGGAACAAAAGTGATTTTCTCGGTGAGTTAAGCATTTTGAGTAATTTGCCGATTGGTTTCAGAACGTCTTGCATTGAAATTAACTATTTCTGCAACCAATCGGCAAATTACTCAAAATGCTTAACTCGTCGAGAAAATCACTTTTGTTCCACAATGAATGTCTGGCAAAAAATAGTAAATTTCAATGCAAGACGTTCTGAAACCAAAAATTTACCATTTTTTGCCAGACATTCATTGTCGGGAAAATGTGATTTTCTCGGCGAGTTTTTTCTCGGCATTTTGAGTAATTTGCCGATTAGTTTCAGAACGGCTTGCATCACAATTAACTATTTTTTGCCAGGCATTCATTGTGGAACAAAAGTGATTTTCTCGGCGAGTTAAGCATTTTGAGTAATTTGCCGATTGGTTTCAGAACGTCTTGCATTAAAATTTACTATTTTTTGCCAGACATTCATTGTGGAACAAAAGTGATTTTCTCGGCAAGTTAAGCATTTTGAGTAATTTGCTGATTGGGTTCAGAACGGCTTGCATCACAATTAAGTATTTTTTGCCAGGCATTCATTGTGGAACAAAAGTGATTTTCTCGGCGAGTTAAGCATTTTGAGTAATTTGCCGATTGGTTTCAGAACGTCTTGCATTGAAATTTACTATTTTTTGCCAGACATTCATTGTGGAACAAAAGTGATTTTTTTCGGCGAGTTAAGCATGTTGAGTAATTTGCCGATTAGTTTCAGAACGGCTTGCATCACAATTAACTATTTTTTGCCAGGCATTCATTGTGGGAAAAAAGTGATTTTCTCGGCGAGTTAAGCATTTTGAGTAATTTGCCGATTGGTTTCAGAACGTCTTGCATTGAAATTTACTATTTTTTGCCAGACATTCGTTGTGGGAAAAAACTGATTTTCTCGGCGAGTTAAGCATTTTGAGTAATTTGCCGATTGGTTTCAGAACGTCTTGCATTGAAATTTACTTTTTTTTGCCAGACATTCATTGTGGAACAAAAGTGATTTTCTCGGCGATTTAAGCATTTTGAGTAATTTACCGATTGGTTTCAGAACGGCTTGCATTGAAATTTACTATTTTTTGCCAGGCACTCGTTGTCGAACAAAAGTGATTTTCACGGCGAGGTAAGCATGTTGAGTAATTTGCCGATTGGTTTCAGAACGGTTTGCATCAGAATTAACTATTTTTTGCCAGGGATTCATTGTGGAACAAAAGTGATTTTCTCGGCGAGATAAGCATTTTGAGTAATTTGCCGATTGGTTTCAGAACGGCTTGCATGAAATTAACTATTTTTTGCCAGACATTCATTGTGAAAAGAAACTGATTTTCTCGGCGAATAAAGCATTTTGAGTAATTTACCGATTGGTTTCAGAACGGCTTGCATTGGAATTTACTATTTTTTGCCAGACATTCATTGTGGGGGGAAAAGTGATTTTCCCGGCGAGTTAAGCATTTTGAGTAATTTGCCGATTGGTTTCAGAACGGCTTGCATTGAAATTTCCTATTTTTTGCCAGACATTCATTGTGGAACAAAAGTGATTTTCACGGCGAGTTAAGCATTTTGAGTAATTTGCCGATTGGTTTCAGAACGGCTTGCATTGAAATTTACCATTTTTTGGCCAGGCATTCATTGTGGGGAAAAAGTGATTTTCTCGGCGAGTTAATCATTTTGAGTAATTTGCCGATTGGTTTCAGAACGGCTTGCATTGAAATTTACTATTTTTTGCCAGGCATTCATTGTGGAACAAAAGTGATTTTCTCGGCGAGTTAAGCATTTTCAGTAATTTGCCGATTTGTTTCAGAACGCCTTGCATCGAAATTAACTATTTTTTGCCAGCCATTCATTGTGGAACAAAAGTGATTTTCTCGGCGAGTTAAGCATTTTGAGTAAGTTGCCGATTGGTTTCAGAACGGCTTGCATTGAAATTTACTATTTTTTGCCAGACATTCATTGTGGGGGGAAAAGTGATTTTCCCGGCGAGTTAAGCATTTTGAATAATTTGCCGATTGGTTTCAGAACGGCTTGCATTGAAATTAACTATTTTTTGCAAGGCATTCATTGTGAAAAGAAACTGATTTTCTCGGCGAGTAAAGCATTTTGAGTAATTTATCGATTGGTTTCAGAACGGCTTGCATTCGAATTTACTATTTTTTTGCCAGACATTCATTGTGGAACAAAAGTGATTTTCTCGGCGAGTTAAGCATTTTGAGTAATTTGCCGATTGGTTTCAGAACGGCTTGCATTGAAATTAACTATCTTTTGCCAGACATTCATTGTGAAAAGAAACAGATTTTCTCGGCGAGTGAAGCATTTTGAGTAATTTGCCGATTGGTTTCAGAACGGCTTGCATCAAAATTAACTATTTTTTGCCAGACATTCATTGTGGGGGAAAAAGTGATTTTCTCGGCGAGTTAAGCATTTTGAGTAATTTGCCGATTGGTTTCAGAACGTCTTGCATTGAAATTTACTCTTTTTTGCCAGACATTCGTTGTGGGGAAAAACTGATTTTCTCGGCGAGTTAAGCATTTTGAGTAATTTGCCGATTGGTTTCCGAACGTCTTGCATTGAAATTTACTATTTTTTGCCAGACATTCATTGTGGAACAAAAGTGATTTTCTCGGCGAGTTAAGCATTTTGAGGAATTTACCGATTGGTTTCAGAACGGCTTGCATTGGAATTTACTATTTTTTGCGAACCATTCATTGTGGGGAAAAAGTGATTTTCTAGGCTAGTTAATCATTTTGAGTAATTTGCCGATTGGTTTCAGAACGGCTTGCATCAAAATTAACTATTTTTTGCCAGACATTCATTGTGGGAAAAAAGTGATTTTCTCGGCGAGTTAAGCATTTTGAGTAATTTGCCGATTGGTTTCAGAACGTCTTGCATTGAAATTTACTATTTTTTGCCAGACATTCGTTGTGGGGAAAAACTGATTTTCTCGGCGAGTCAAGCATTTTGAGTAATTTGCCGATTGGTTTCAGAACGTCTTGCATTGAAATTTACTATTTTTTGCCAGACATTCATTGTGGAACAAAAGTGATTTTCTCGGCGAGTTAAGCATTTTGAGTAATTTACCGATTGGTTTCAGAACGGCTTGCATTGGAATTTACTATTTTTTGCCAGATATTCATTGTGGAACAAAAGTGATTTTCTCGGTGAGTTAAGCATTTTGAGTAATTTGGCGATTGGTTTCAGAACGTCTTGCATTGAAATTATCTATTTCTGCAACCAATCGGCAAATTACTCAAAATGCTTAACTCGTCGAGAAAATCACTTTTGTTCCACAATGAATGTCTGGCAAAAAATAGTAAATTTCAATGCAAGACGTTCTGAAACCAAAAATTTACCATTTTTTGCCAGACATTCATTGTCGGGAAAATGTGATTTTCTCGGCGAGTTTTTTCTCGGCATTTTGAGTAATTTGCCGATTAGTTTCAGAACGGCTTGCATCACAATTAACTATTTTTTGCCAGGCATTCATTGTGGAACAAAAGTGATTTTCTCGGCGAGTTAAAGCATTTTGAGTAATTTGCCGATTGGTTTCAGAACGTCTTGCATTAAAATTTACTATTTTTTGCCAGACATTCATTGTGGAACAAAAGTGATTTTCTCGGCAAGTTAAGCATTTTGAGTAATTTGCTGATTGGGTTCAGAACGGCTTGCATCACAATTAAGTATTTTTTGCCAGGCATTCATTGTGGAACAAAAGTGATTTTCTCGGCGAGTTAAGCATTTTGAGTAATTTGCCGATTGGTTTCAGAACGTCTTGCATTGAAATTTACTATTTTTTGCCAGACATTCATTGTGGAACAAAAGTGATTTTTTTCGGCGAGTTAAGCATGTTGAGTAATTTGCCGATTAGTTTCAGAACGGTTTGCATCACAATTAACTATTTTTTGCCAGGCATTCATTGTGGGAAAAAAGTGATTTTCTCGGCGAGTTAAGCATTTTGAGTAATTTGCCGATTGGTTTCAGAACGTCTTGCATTGAAATTTACTATTTTTTGCCAGACATTCGTTGTGGGAAAAAACTGATTTTCTCGGCGAGTTAAGCATTTTGAGTAATTTGCCGATTGGTTTCAGAACGTCTTGCATTGAAATTTACTTTTTTTTGCCAGACATTCATTGTGGAACAAAAGTGATTTTCTCGGCGATTTAAGCATTTTGAGTAATTTACCGATTGGTTTCAGAACGGCTTGCATTGAAATTTACTATTTTTTGCCAGGCACTCGTTGTGGAACAAAAGTGATTTTCACGGCGAGGTAAGCATGTTGAGTAATTTGCCGATTGGTTTCAGAACTGTTTGCATCAGAATTAACTATTTTTTGCCAGGGATTCATTGTGGAACAAAAGTGATTTTCTCGGCGAGATAAGCATTTTGAGTAATTTGCCGATTGGTTTCAGAACGGCTTGCATGAAATTAACTATTTTTTGCCAGACATTCATTGTGAAAAGAAACTGATTTTCTCGGCGAATAAAGCATTTTGAGTAATTTACCGATTGGTTTCAGAACGGCTTGCATTGGAATTTACTATTTTTTGCCAGACATTCATTGTGGGGGGAAAAGTGATTTTCCCGGCGAGTTAAGCATTTTGAGTAATTTGCCGATTGGTTTCAGAACGGCTTGCATTGAAATTTACTATTTTTTGCCAGACATTCATTGTGGAACAAAAGTGATTTTCACGGCGAGTTAAGCATTTTGAGTAATTTGCCGATTGGTTTCAGAACGGCTTGCATTGAAATTTACCATTTTTTGGCCAGGCATTCATTGTGGGGAAAAAGTGATTTTCTCGGCGAGTTAATCATTTTGAGTAATTTGCCGATTGGTTTCAGAACGGCTTGCATTGAAATTTACTATTTTTTGCCAGGCATTCATTGTGGAACAAAAGTGATTTTCTCGGCGAGATAAGCATTTTGAGTAATTTGCCGATTGGTTTCAGAACGGCTTGCATGAAATTAACTATTTTTTGCCAGACATTCATTGTGAAAAGAAACTGATTTTCTCGGCGAATAAAGAATTTTGAGTAATTTACCGATTGGTTTCAGAACGGCTTGCATTGGAATTTACTATTTTTTGCCAGACATTCATTGTGGGGGGAAAAGTGATTTTCCCGGCGAGTTAAGCATTTTGAGTAATTTGCCGATTGGTTTCAGAACGGCTTGCATTGAAATTTCCTATTTTTTGCCAGACATTCATTGTGGAACAAAAGTGATTTTCACGGCGAGTTAAGCATTTTGAGTAATTTGCCGATTGGTTTCAGAACGGCTTGCATTGAAATTTACTATTTTTTGCCAGGCATTCATTGTGGAACAAAAGTGATTTTCTCGGCGAGTTAAGCATTTTCAGTAATTTGCGGATTGGTTTCAGAACGCCTCGCATCGAAATTAACTATTTTTTGCCAGCCATTCATTGTGGAACAAAAGTGATTTTCTCGGCGAGTTAAGCATTTTGAGTAAGTTGCCGATTGGTTTCAGAACGGCTTGCATTGAAATTTACTATTTTTTGCCAGACATTCATTGTGTGGGGAAAAGTGATTTTCCCGGCGAGTTAAGCATTTTGAGTAATTTGCCGATTGGTTTCAGAACGGCTTGCATCACAATTAACTATTTTTGCCAGGCATTCATTGTGGAACAAAAGTGATTTTCTCGGCAAGTTAAGCATTTTGAGTAATTTGCTGATTGGGTTCAGAACGGCTTGCATCACAATTAAGTATTTTTTGCCAGGCATTCATTGTGGAACAAAAGTGATTTTCCCGGCGAGTTAAGCATTTTGAGTAATTTGCCGATTGGTTTCAGAACGGCTTGCATCACAATTAACTATTTTTGCCAGACATTCATTGTGGAACAAAAGTGATTTTCTCGGCAAGTTAAGCATTTTGAGTAATTTGCTGATTGGGTTCAGAACGGCTTGCATCACAATTAAGTATTTTTTGCCAGGCATTCATTGTGGAACAAAAGTGATTTTCTCGGCGAGTTAAGCATTTTGAGTAATTTGCCGATTGGTTTCAGAACGTCTTGCATTGAAATTTACTATTTTTTGCCAGACATTCATTGTGGAACAAAAGTGATTTTTTTCGGCGAGTTAAGCATGTTGAGTAATTTGCCGATTAGTTTCAGAACGGCTTGCATCACAATTAACTATTTTTTGCCAGGGATTCATTGTGGAACAAAAGTGATTTTCTCGGCGAGATAAGCATTTTGAGTAATTTGCCGATTGGTTTCAGAACGGCTTGCATGAAATTAACTATTTTTTGCCAGACATTCATTGTGAAAAGAAACTGATTTTCTCGGCGAATAAAGCATTTTGAGTAATTTACCGATTGGTTTCAGAACGGCTTGCATTGGAATTTACTATTTTTTGCCAGACATTCATTGTGGGGGGAAAAGTGATTTTCCCGGCGAGTTAAGCATTTTGAGTAATTTGCCGATTGGTTTCAGAACGGCTTGCATTGAAATTTCCTATTTTTTGCCAGACATTCATTGTGGAACAAAAGTGATTTTCACGGCGAGTTAAGCATTTTGAGTAATTTGCCGATTGGTTTCAGAACGGCTTGCATTGAAATTTACCATTTTTTGGCCAGGCATTCATTGTGGGGAAAAAGTGATTTTCTCGGCGAGTTAATCATTTTGAGTAATTTGCCGATTGGTTTCAGAACGGCTTGCATTGAAATTTACTATTTTTTGCCAGGCATTCGTTGTGGAACAAAAGTGATTTTCTCGGCGAGTTAAGCATTTTCAGTAATTTGCCGATTGGTTTCAGAACGCCTTGCATCGAAATTAACTATTTTTTGCCAGCCATTCATTGTGGAACAAAAGTGATTTTCTCGGCGAGTTAAGCATTTTGAGTAAGTTGCCGATTGGTTTCAGAACGGCTTGCATTGAAATTTACTATTTTTTGCCAGACATTCATTGTGGGGGGAAAAGTGATTTTCCCGGCGAGTTAAGCATTTTGAGTAATTTGCCGATTGGTTTCAGAACGGCTTGCATCACAATTAACTATTTTTGCCAGGCATTCATTGTGGAACAAAAGTGATTTTCTCGGCAAGTTAAGCATTTTGAGTAATTTGCTGATTGGGTTCAGAACGGCTTGCATCACAATTAAGTATTTTTTGCCAGGCATTCATTGTGGAACAAAAGTGATTTTCCCGGCGAGTTAAGCATTTTGAGTAATTTGCCGATTGGTTTCAGAACGGCTTGCATCACAATTAACTATTTTTGCCAGACATTCATTGTGGAACAAAAGTGATTTTCTCGGCAAGTTAAGCATTTTGAGTAATTTGCTGATTGGGTTCAGAACGGCTTGCATCACAATTAAGTATTTTTTGCCAGGCATTCATTGTGGAACAAAAGTGATTTTCTCGGCGAGTTAAGCATTTTGAGTGATTTGCCGATTGGTTTCAGAACGTCTTGCATTGAAATTTACTATTTTTTGCCAGACATTCATTGTGGAACAAAAGTGATTTTTTTCGGCGAGTTAAGCATGTTGAGTAATTTGCCGATTAGTTTCAGAACGGCTTGCATCACAATTAACTATTTTTTGCCAGGCATTCATTGTGGGAAAAAAGTGATTTTCTCGGCGAGTTAAGCATTTTGAGTAATTTGCCGATTGGTTTCAGAACGTCTTGCATTGAAATTTACTATTTTTTGCCAGACATTCGTTGTGGGAAAAAACTGATTTTCTCGGCGAGTTAAGCATTTTGAGTAATTTGCCGATTGGTTTCAGAACGTCTTGCATTGAAATTTACTTTTTTTTGCCAGACATTCATTGTGGAACAAAAGTGATTTTCTCGGCAAGATAAGCATTTTGAGTAATTTGCCGATTGGTTTCAGAACGGCTTGCATGAAATTAACTATTTTTTGCCAGACATTCATTGTGAAAAGAAACTGATTTTCTCGGCGAATAAAGTATTTTGAGTAATTTACCGATTGGTTTCAGAACGGCTTGCATTGAAATTAACTATTTTTTGCCAGGCATTCATTGTGGAATAAAAGTGATTTTCTCGTCGAGATAAGCATTTTGAGTAATTTGCCGATTGGTTTCAGAACGGCTTGCATTGAAATTAACTATTTTTTGCCAGACATTCATTGTGAAAAGAAACTGATTTTCTCGGCGAGTAAAGCATTTTGAGTAATTTATCAATTGGTTTCAGAACGGCTTGCATTGAAATTAACTATTTTTTGCCAAACATTCATTGTGGAACAAAAGTGATTTTCTCGGCAAGATAAGCATTTTGAGTAATTTGCCGATTGGTTTCAGAACGGCTTGCATGAAATTAACTATTTTTTGCCAGACATTCATTGTGAAAAGAAACTGATTTTCTCGGCGAATAAAGTATTTTGAGTAATTTACCGATTGGTTTCAGAACGGCTCGCATTGGAATTTACTATTTTTTGCCAGACATTCATTGTGGGGGGGAAAAGTGATTTTCCCGGCGAGTTAAGCATTTTGAGTAATTTGCCGATTGGTTTCAGAACGGCTTGCATCACAATTAACTATTTTTTGCCAGACATTCATTGTGGAACAAAAGTGATTTTCTCGGTGAGTTGAGCATTTTGAGTAATTTGCCGATTGGTTTCAGAACGTCTTGCATTGAAATTAACTATTTTTTTGCCAGACATTCATTGTGGAACAAAAGTGATTTTCTTGGCGAGATAAGCATTTTGAGTAATTTGCCGATTGGTTTCAGAACGGCTTGCATTGAAATTAACTATTTTTTGCCAGACATTCATTGTGAAAAGAAACTGATTTTCTCGGCGAGTAAAGCATTTTGAGTAATTTATCGATTGGTTTCAGAACGGCTTGCATTCGAATTTACTATTTTTTTGCCAGACATTCATTGTGGAACAAAAGTGATTTTCTCGGCGAGTTAAGCATTTTGAGTAATTTGCCGATTGGTTTCAGAACGGCTTGCATTGAATTTAACTATTTTTTGCCAGACATTCATTGTGAAAAGAAACAGATTTTCTCGGCGAGTGAAGCATTTTGAGTAATTTGCCGATTGGTTTCAGAACGGCTTGCATCAAAATTAACTATTTTTTGCCAGACATTCATTGTGGGGGAAAAAGTGATTTTCTCGGCGAGTTAAGCATTTTGAGTAATTTGCTGATTGGGTTCAGAACGGCTTGCATCACAATTAAGTATTTTTTGCCAGGCATTCATTGTGGAACAAAAGTGATTTTCTCGGCGAGTTAATCATTTTGAGTAATTTGCCGATTGGTTTCAGAACGGCTTGCATTGAAATTTACTATTTTTTGCCAGGCATTCATTGTGGAACAAAAGTGATTTTCTCGGCGAGTTAAGCATTTTCAGTAATTTGCCGATTGGTTTCAGAACGCCTTGCATCGAAATTAACTATTTTTTGCCAGCCATTCATTGTGGAACAAAAGTGATTTTCTCGGCGAGTTAAGCATTTTGAGTAAGTTGCCGATTGGTTTCAGAACGGCTTGCATTGAAATTTACTATTTTTTGCCAGACATTCATTGTGGGGGGAAAAGTGATTTTCCCGGCGAGTTAAGCATTTTGAGTAATTTGCCGATTGGTTTCAGAACGGCTTGCATCACAATTAACTATTTTTGCCAGGCATTCATTGTGGAACAAAAGTGATTTTCTCGGCAAGTTAAGCATTTTGAGTAATTTGCTGATTGGGTTCAGAACGGCTTGCATCACAATTAAGTATTTTTTGCCAGGCATTCATTGTGGAACAAAAGTGATTTTCCCGGCGAGTTAAGCATTTTGAGTAATTTGCCGATTGGTTTCAGAACGGCTTGCATCACAATTAACTATTTTTGCCAGACATTCATTGTGGAACAAAAGTGATTTTCTCGGCAAGTTAAGCATTTTGAGTAATTTGCTGATTGGGTTCAGAACGGCTTGCATCACAATTAAGTATTTTTTGCCAGGCATTCATTGTGGAACAAAAGTGATTTTCTCGGCGAGTTAAGCATTTTGAGTGATTTGCCGATTGGTTTCAGAACGTCTTGCATTGAAATTTACTATTTTTTGCCAGACATTCATTGTGGAACAAAAGTGATTTTTTTCGGCGAGTTAAGCATGTTGAGTAATTTGCCGATTAGTTTCAGAACGGCTTGCATCACAATTAACTATTTTTTGCCAGGCATTCATTGTGGGAAAAAAGTGATTTTCTCGGCGAGTTAAGCATTTTGAGTAATTTGCCGATTGGTTTCAGAACGTCTTGCATTGAAATTTACTATTTTTTGCCAGACATTCGTTGTGGGAAAAAACTGATTTTCTCGGCGAGTTAAGCATTTTGAGTAATTTGCCGATTGGTTTCAGAACGTCTTGCATTGAAATTTACTTTTTTTTGCCAGACATTCATTGTGGAACAAAAGTGATTTTCTCGGCAAGATAAGCATTTTGAGTAATTTGCCGATTGGTTTCAGAACGGCTTGCATGAAATTAACTATTTTTTGCCAGACATTCATTGTGAAAAGAAACTGATTTTCTCGGCGAATAAAGTATTTTGAGTAATTTACCGATTGGTTTCAGAACGGCTTGCATTGAAATTAACTATTTTTTGCCAGGCATTCATTGTGGAATAAAAGTGATTTTCTCGGCGAGATAAGCATTTTGAGTAATTTGCCGATTGGTTTCAGAACGGCTTGCATTGAAATTAACTATTTTTTGCCAGACATTCATTGTGAAAAGAAACTGATTTTCTCGGCGAGTAAAGCATTTTGAGTAATTTATCAATTGGTTTCAGAACGGCTTGCATTGAAATTAACTATTTTTTGCCAAACATTCATTGTGGAACAAAAGTGATTTTCTCGGCAAGATAAGCATTTTGAGTAATTTGCCGATTGGTTTCAGAACGGCTTGCATGAAATTAACTATTTTTTGCCAGACATTCATTGTGAAAAGAAACTGATTTTCTCGGCGAATAAAGTATTTTGAGTAATTTACCGATTGGTTTCAGAACGGCTCGCATTGGAATTTACTATTTTTTGCCAGACATTCATTGTGGGGGGGAAAAGTGATTTTCCCGGCGAGTTAAGCATTTTGAGTAATTTGCCGATTGGTTTCAGAACGGCTTGCATCACAATTAACTATTTTTTGCCAGACATTCATTGTGGAACAAAAGTGATTTTCTCGGTGAGTTAAGCATTTTGAGTAATTTGCCGATTGGTTTCAGAACGTCTTGCATTGAAATTAACTATTTTTTTGCCAGACATTCATTGTGGAACAAAAGTGATTTTCTTGGCGAGATAAGCATTTTGAGTAATTTGCCGATTGGTTTCAGAACGGCTTGCATTGAAATTAACTATTTTTTGCCAGACATTCATTGTGAAAAGAAACTGATTTTCTCGGCGAGTAAAGCATTTTGAGTAATTTATCGATTGGTTTCAGAACGGCTTGCATTCGAATTTACTATTTTTTTGCCAGACATTCATTGTGGAACAAAAGTGATTTTCTCGGCGAGTTAAGCATTTTGAGTAATTTGCCGATTGGTTTCAGAACGGCTTGCATTGAAATTAACTATTTTTTGCCAGACATTCATTGTGAAAAGAAACAGATTTTCTCGGCGAGTGAAGCATTTTGAGTAATTTGCCGATTGGTTTCAGAACGGCTTGCATCAAAATTAACTATTTTTTGCCAGACATTCATTGTGGGGGAAAAAGTGATTTTCTCGGCGAGTTAAGCATTTTGAGTAATTTGCCGATTGGTTTCAGAACGTCTTGCATTGAAATTTACTCTTTTTTGCCAGACATTCGTTGTGGGGAAAAACTGATTTTCTCGGCGAGTTAAGCATTTTGAGTAATTTGCCGATTGGTTTCCGAACGTCTTGCATTGAAATTTACTATTTTTTGCCAGACATTCATTGTGGAACAAAAGTGATTTTCTCGGCGAGTTAAGCATTTTGAGGAATTTACCGATTGGTTTCAGAACGGCTTGCATTGGAATTTACTATTTTTTGCGAACCATTCATTGTGGGGAAAAAGTGATTTTCTAGGCTAGTTAATCATTTTGAGTAATTTGCCGATTGGTTTCAGAACGGCTTGCATCAAAATTAACTATTTTTTGCCAGACATTCATTGTGGGAAAAAAGTGATTTTCTCGGCGAGTTAAGCATTTTGAGTAATTTGCCGATTGGTTTCAGAACGTCTTGCATTGAAATTTACTATTTTTTGCCAGACATTCGTTGTGGGGAAAAACTGATTTTCTCGGCGAGTTAAGCATTTTGAGTAATTTGCCGATTGGTTTCAGAACGTCTTGCATTGAAATTTACTATTTTTTGCCAGACATTCATTGTGGAACAAAAGTGATTTTCTCGGCGAGTTAAGCATTTTGAGTAATTTACCGATTGGTTTCAGAACGGCTTGCATTGGAATTTACTATTTTTTGCCAGATATTCATTGTGGAACAAAAGTGATTTTCTCGGTGAGTTAAGCATTTTGAGTAATTTGCCGATTGGTTTCAGAACGTCTTGCATTGAAATTAACTATTTCTGCAACCAATCGGCAAATTACTCAAAATGCTTAACTCGTCGAGAAAATCACTTTTGTTCCACAATGAATGTCTGGCAAAAAATAGTAAATTTCAATGCAAGACGTTCTGAAACCAAAAATTTACCATTTTTTGCCAGACATTCATTGTCGGGAAAATGTGATTTTCTCGGCGAGTTTTTTCTCGGCATTTTGAGTAATTTGCCGATTAGTTTCAGAACGGCTTGCATCACAATTAACTATTTTTTGCCAGGCATTCATTGTGGAACAAAAGTGATTTTCTCGGCGAGTTAAGCATTTTGAATAATTTGCCGATTGGTTTCAGAACGTCTTGCATTAAAATTTACTATTTTTTGCCAGACATTCATTGTGGAACAAAAGTGATTTTCTCGGCAAGTTAAGCATTTTGAGTAATTTGCTGATTGGGTTCAGAACGGCTTGCATCACAATTAAGTATTTTTTGCCAGGCATTCATTGTGGAACAAAAGTGATTTTCTCGGCGAGTTAAGCATTTTGAGTAATTTGCCGATTGGTTTCAGAACGTCTTGCATTGAAATTTACTATTTTTTGCCAGACATTCATTGTGGAACAAAAGTGATTTTTTTCGGCGAGTTAAGCATGTTGAGTAATTTGCCGATTAGTTTCAGAACGGCTTGCATCACAATTAACTATTTTTTGCCAGGCATTCATTGTGGAACAAAAGTGATTTTCTCGGCGAGTTAAGCATTTTGAGTAATTTGCCGATTGGTTTCAGAACGGCTTGCATTGAAATTAACTATCTTTTGCCAGACATTCATTGTGAAAAGAAACAGATTTTCTCGGCGAGTGAAGCATTTTGAGTAATTTGCCGATTGGTTTCAGAACGGCTTGCATCAAAATTAACTATTTTTTGCCAGACATTCATTGTGGGGGAAAAAGTGATTTTCTCGGCGAGTTAAGCATTTTGAGTAATTTGCCGATTGGTTTCAGAACGTCTTGCATTGAAATTTACTCTTTTTTCTCGGCGAGTAAAGCATTTTGAGTAATTTATCGATTGGTTTCAGAACGGCTTGCATTCGAATTTACTATTTTTTTGCCAGACATTCATTGTGGAACAAAAGTGATTTTCTCGGCGAGTTAAGCATTTTGAGTAATTTGCCGATTGGTTTCAGAACGGCTTGCATTGAAATTAACTATCTTTTGCCAGACATTCATTGTGAAAAGAAACAGATTTTCTCGGCGAGTGAAGCATTTTGAGTAATTTGCCGATTGGTTTCAGAACGGCTTGCATCAAAATTAACTATTTTTTGCCAGACATTCATTGTGGGGGAAAAAGTGATTTTCTCGGCGAGTTAAGCATTTTGAGTAATTTGCCGATTGGTTTCAGAACGTCTTGCATTGAAATTTACTCTTTTTTGCCAGACATTCGTTGTGGGGAAAAACTGATTTTCTCGGCGAGTTAAGCATTTTGAGTAATTTGCCGATTGGTTTCCGAACGTCTTGCATCAGAATTAACTATTTTTTGCCAGACATTCATTGTGGAACAAAAGTGATTTTCTCGGCGAGATAAGCATTTTGAGTAATTTGCCGATTGGTTTCAGAACGGCTTGCATGAAATTAACTATTTTTTGCCAGACATTCATTGTGAAAAGAAACTGATTTTCTCGGCGAATAAAGCATTTTGAGTAATTTACCGATTGGTTTCAGAACGGCTTGCATTGGAATTTACTATTTTTTGCCAGACATTCATTGTGGGGGGAAAAGTGATTTTCCCGGCGAGTTAAGCATTTTGAGTAATTTGCCGATTGGTTTCAGAACGGCTTGCATTGAAATTTACTATTTTTTGCCAGACATTCATTGTGGAACAAAAGTGATTTTCACGGCGAGTTAAGCATTTTGAGTAATTTGCCGATTGGTTTCAGAACGGCTTGCATTGAAATTTACCATTTTTTGGCCAGGCATTCATTGTGGGGAAAAAGTGATTTTCTCGGCGAGTTAATCATTTTGAGTAATTTGCCGATTGGTTTCAGAACGGCTTGCATTGAAATTTACTATTTTTTGCCAGGCATTCATTGTGGAACAAAAGTGATTTTCTCGGCGAGATAAGCATTTTGAGTAATTTGCCGATTGGTTTCAGAACGGCTTGCATGAAATTAACTATTTTTTGCCAGACATTCATTGTGAAAAGAAACTGATTTTCTCGGCGAATAAAGCATTTTGAGTAATTTACCGATTGGTTTCAGAACGGCTTGCATTGGAATTTACTATTTTTTGCCAGACATTCATTGTGGGGGGAAAAGTGATTTTCCCGGCGAGTTAAGCATTTTGAGTAATTTGCCGATTGGTTTCAGAACGGCTTGCATTGAAATTTCCTATTTTTTGCCAGACATTCATTGTGGAACAAAAGTGATTTTCACGGCGAGTTAAGCATTTTGAGTAATTTGCCGATTGGTTTCAGAACGGCTTGCATTGAAATTTACTATTTTTTGCCAGGCATTCATTGTGGAACAAAAGTGATTTTCTCGGCGAGTTAAGCATTTTCAGTAATTTGCGGATTGGTTTCAGAACGCCTCGCATCGAAATTAACTATTTTTTGCCAGCCATTCATTGTGGAACAAAAGTGATTTTCTCGGCGAGTTAAGCATTTTGAGTAAGTTGCCGATTGGTTTCAGAACGGCTTGCATTGAAATTTACTATTTTTTGCCAGACATTCATTGTGTGGGGAAAAGTGATTTTCCCGGCGAGTTAAGCATTTTGAGTAATTTGCCGATTGGTTTCAGAACGGCTTGCATCACAATTAACTATTTTTGCCAGGCATTCATTGTGGAACAAAAGTGATTTTCTCGGCAAGTTAAGCATTTTGAGTAATTTGCTGATTGGGTTCAGAACGGCTTGCATCACAATTAAGTATTTTTTGCCAGGCATTCATTGTGGAACAAAAGTGATTTTCCCGGCGAGTTAAGCATTTTGAGTAATTTGCCGATTGGTTTCAGAACGGCTTGCATCACAATTAACTATTTTTGCCAGACATTCATTGTGGAACAAAAGTGATTTTCTCGGCAAGTTAAGCATTTTGAGTAATTTGCTGATTGGGTTCAGAACGGCTTGCATCACAATTAAGTATTTTTTGCCAGGCATTCATTGTGGAACAAAAGTGATTTTCTCGGCGAGTTAAGCATTTTGAGTAATTTGCCGATTGGTTTCAGAACGTCTTGCATTGAAATTTACTATTTTTTGCCAGACATTCATTGTGGAACAAAAGTGATTTTTTTCGGCGAGTTAAGCATGTTGAGTAATTTGCCGATTAGTTTCAGAACGGCTTGCATCACAATTAACTATTTTTTGCCAGGGATTCATTGTGGAACAAAAGTGATTTTCTCGGCGAGATAAGCATTTTGAGTAATTTGCCGATTGGTTTCAGAACGGCTTGCATGAAATTAACTATTTTTTGCCAGACATTCATTGTGAAAAGAAACTGATTTTCTCGGCGAATAAAGCATTTTGAGTAATTTACCGATTGGTTTCAGAACGGCTTGCATTGGAATTTACTATTTTTTGCCAGACATTCATTGTGGGGGGAAAAGTGATTTTCCCGGCGAGTTAAGCATTTTGAGTAATTTGCCGATTGGTTTCAGAACGGCTTGCATTGAAATTTCCTATTTTTTGCCAGACATTCATTGTGGAACAAAAGTGATTTTCACGGCGAGTTAAGCATTTTGAGTAATTTGCCGATTGGTTTCAGAACGGCTTGCATTGAAATTTACCATTTTTTGGCCAGGCATTCATTGTGGGGAAAAAGTGATTTTCTCGGCGAGTTAATCATTTTGAGTAATTTGCCGATTGGTTTCAGAACGGCTTGCATTGAAATTTACTATTTTTTGCCAGGCATTCGTTGTGGAACAAAAGTGATTTTCTCGGCGAGTTAAGCATTTTCAGTAATTTGCCGATTGGTTTCAGAACGCCTTGCATCGAAATTAACTATTTTTTGCCAGCCATTCATTGTGGAACAAAAGTGATTTTCTCGGCGAGTTAAGCATTTTGAGTAAGTTGCCGATTGGTTTCAGAACGGCTTGCATTGAAATTTACTATTTTTTGCCAGACATTCATTGTGGGGGGAAAAGTGATTTTCCCGGCGAGTTAAGCATTTTGAGTAATTTGCCGATTGGTTTCAGAACGGCTTGCATCACAATTAACTATTTTTGCCAGGCATTCATTGTGGAACAAAAGTGATTTTCTCGGCAAGTTAAGCATTTTGAGTAATTTGCTGATTGGGTTCAGAACGGCTTGCATCACAATTAAGTATTTTTTGCCAGGCATTCATTGTGGAACAAAAGTGATTTTCCCGGCGAGTTAAGCATTTTGAGTAATTTGCCGATTGGTTTCAGAACGGCTTGCATCACAATTAACTATTTTTGCCAGACATTCATTGTGGAACAAAAGTGATTTTCTCGGCAAGTTAAGCATTTTGAGTAATTTGCTGATTGGGTTCAGAACGGCTTGCATCACAATTAAGTATTTTTTGCCAGGCATTCATTGTGGAACAAAAGTGATTTTCTCGGCGAGTTAAGCATTTTGAGTGATTTGCCGATTGGTTTCAGAACGTCTTGCATTGAAATTTACTATTTTTTGCCAGACATTCATTGTGGAACAAAAGTGATTTTTTTCGGCGAGTTAAGCATGTTGAGTAATTTGCCGATTAGTTTCAGAACGGCTTGCATCACAATTAACTATTTTTTGCCAGGCATTCATTGTGGGAAAAAAGTGATTTTCTCGGCGAGTTAAGCATTTTGAGTAATTTGCCGATTGGTTTCAGAACGTCTTGCATTGAAATTTACTATTTTTTGCCAGACATTCGTTGTGGGAAAAAACTGATTTTCTCGGCGAGTTAAGCATTTTGAGTAATTTGCCGATTGGTTTCAGAACGTCTTGCATTGAAATTTACTTTTTTTTGCCAGACATTCATTGTGGAACAAAAGTGATTTTCTCGGCAAGATAAGCATTTTGAGTAATTTGCCGATTGGTTTCAGAACGGCTTGCATGAAATTAACTATTTTTTGCCAGACATTCATTGTGAAAAGAAACTGATTTTCTCGGCGAATAAAGTATTTTGAGTAATTTACCGATTGGTTTCAGAACGGCTTGCATTGAAATTAACTATTTTTTGCCAGGCATTCATTGTGGAATAAAAGTGATTTTCTCGTCGAGATAAGCATTTTGAGTAATTTGCCGATTGGTTTCAGAACGGCTTGCATTGAAATTAACTATTTTTTGCCAGACATTCATTGTGAAAAGAAACTGATTTTCTCGGCGAGTAAAGCATTTTGAGTAATTTATCAATTGGTTTCAGAACGGCTTGCATTGAAATTAACTATTTTTTGCCAAACATTCATTGTGGAACAAAAGTGATTTTCTCGGCAAGATAAGCATTTTGAGTAATTTGCCGATTGGTTTCAGAACGGCTTGCATGAAATTAACTATTTTTTGCCAGACATTCATTGTGAAAAGAAACTGATTTTCTCGGCGAATAAAGTATTTTGAGTAATTTACCGATTGGTTTCAGAACGGCTCGCATTGGAATTTACTATTTTTTGCCAGACATTCATTGTGGGGGGGAAAAGTGATTTTCCCGGCGAGTTAAGCATTTTGAGTAATTTGCCGATTGGTTTCAGAACGGCTTGCATCACAATTAACTATTTTTTGCCAGACATTCATTGTGGAACAAAAGTGATTTTCTCGGTGAGTTAAGCATTTTGAGTAATTTGCCGATTGGTTTCAGAACGTCTTGCATTGAAATTAACTATTTTTTTGCCAGACATTCATTGTGGAACAAAAGTGATTTTCTTGGCGAGATAAGCATTTTGAGTAATTTGCCGATTGGTTTCAGAACGGCTTGCATTGAAATTAACTATTTTTTGCCAGACATTCATTGTGAAAAGAAACTGATTTTCTCGGCGAGTAAAGCATTTTGAGTAATTTATCGATTGGTTTCAGAACGGCTTGCATTCGAATTTACTATTTTTTTGCCAGACATTCATTGTGGAACAAAAGTGATTTTCTCGGCGAGTTAAGCATTTTGAGTAATTTGCCGATTGGTTTCAGAACGGCTTGCATTGAATTTAACTATTTTTTGCCAGACATTCATTGTGAAAAGAAACAGATTTTCTCGGCGAGTGAAGCATTTTGAGTAATTTGCCGATTGGTTTCAGAACGGCTTGCATCAAAATTAACTATTTTTTGCCAGACATTCATTGTGGGGGAAAAAGTGATTTTCTCGGCGAGTTAAGCATTTTGAGTAATTTGCTGATTGGGTTCAGAACGGCTTGCATCACAATTAAGTATTTTTTGCCAGGCATTCATTGTGGAACAAAAGTGATTTTCTCGGCGAGTTAATCATTTTGAGTAATTTGCCGATTGGTTTCAGAACGGCTTGCATTGAAATTTACTATTTTTTGCCAGGCATTCATTGTGGAACAAAAGTGATTTTCTCGGCGAGTTAAGCATTTTCAGTAATTTGCCGATTGGTTTCAGAACGCCTTGCATCGAAATTAACTATTTTTTGCCAGCCATTCATTGTGGAACAAAAGTGATTTTCTCGGCGAGTTAAGCATTTTGAGTAAGTTGCCGATTGGTTTCAGAACGGCTTGCATTGAAATTTACTATTTTTTGCCAGACATTCATTGTGGGGGGAAAAGTGATTTTCCCGGCGAGTTAAGCATTTTGAGTAATTTGCCGATTGGTTTCAGAACGGCTTGCATCACAATTAACTATTTTTGCCAGGCATTCATTGTGGAACAAAAGTGATTTTCTCGGCAAGTTAAGCATTTTGAGTAATTTGCTGATTGGGTTCAGAACGGCTTGCATCACAATTAAGTATTTTTTGCCAGGCATTCATTGTGGAACAAAAGTGATTTTCCCGGCGAGTTAAGCATTTTGAGTAATTTGCCGATTGGTTTCAGAACGGCTTGCATCACAATTAACTATTTTTGCCAGACATTCATTGTGGAACAAAAGTGATTTTCTCGGCAAGTTAAGCATTTTGAGTAATTTGCTGATTGGGTTCAGAACGGCTTGCATCACAATTAAGTATTTTTTGCCAGGCATTCATTGTGGAACAAAAGTGATTTTCTCGGCGAGTTAAGCATTTTGAGTGATTTGCCGATTGGTTTCAGAACGTCTTGCATTGAAATTTACTATTTTTTGCCAGACATTCATTGTGGAACAAAAGTGATTTTTTTCGGCGAGTTAAGCATGTTGAGTAATTTGCCGATTAGTTTCAGAACGGCTTGCATCACAATTAACTATTTTTTGCCAGGCATTCATTGTGGGAAAAAAGTGATTTTCTCGGCGAGTTAAGCATTTTGAGTAATTTGCCGATTGGTTTCAGAACGTCTTGCATTGAAATTTACTATTTTTTGCCAGACATTCGTTGTGGGAAAAAACTGATTTTCTCGGCGAGTTAAGCATTTTGAGTAATTTGCCGATTGGTTTCAGAACGTCTTGCATTGAAATTTACTTTTTTTTGCCAGACATTCATTGTGGAACAAAAGTGATTTTCTCGGCAAGATAAGCATTTTGAGTAATTTGCCGATTGGTTTCAGAACGGCTTGCATGAAATTAACTATTTTTTGCCAGACATTCATTGTGAAAAGAAACTGATTTTCTCGGCGAATAAAGTATTTTGAGTAATTTACCGATTGGTTTCAGAACGGCTTGCATTGAAATTAACTATTTTTTGCCAGGCATTCATTGTGGAATAAAAGTGATTTTCTCGGCGAGATAAGCATTTTGAGTAATTTGCCGATTGGTTTCAGAACGGCTTGCATTGAAATTAACTATTTTTTGCCAGACATTCATTGTGAAAAGAAACTGATTTTCTCGGCGAGTAAAGCATTTTGAGTAATTTATCAATTGGTTTCAGAACGGCTTGCATTGAAATTAACTATTTTTTGCCAAACATTCATTGTGGAACAAAAGTGATTTTCTCGGCAAGATAAGCATTTTGAGTAATTTGCCGATTGGTTTCAGAACGGCTTGCATGAAATTAACTATTTTTTGCCAGACATTCATTGTGAAAAGAAACTGATTTTCTCGGCGAATAAAGTATTTTGAGTAATTTACCGATTGGTTTCAGAACGGCTCGCATTGGAATTTACTATTTTTTGCCAGACATTCATTGTGGGGGGGAAAAGTGATTTTCCCGGCGAGTTAAGCATTTTGAGTAATTTGCCGATTGGTTTCAGAACGGCTTGCATCACAATTAACGATTTTTTGCCAGACATTCATTGTGGAACAAAAGTGATTTTCTCGGTGAGTTAAGCATTTTGAGTAATTTGCCGATTGGTTTCAGAACGTCTTGCATTGAAATTAACTATTTTTTTGCCAGACATTCATTGTGGAACAAAAGTGATTTTCTTGGCGAGATAAGCATTTTGAGTAATTTGCCGATTGGTTTCAGAACGGCTTGCATTGAAATTAACTATTTTTTGCCAGACATTCATTGTGAAAAGAAACTGATTTTCTCGGCGAGTAAAGCATTTTGAGTAATTTATCGATTGGTTTCAGAACGGCTTGCATTCGAATTTACTATTTTTTTGCCAGACATTCATTGTGGAACAAAAGTGATTTTCTCGGCGAGTTAAGCATTTTGAGTAATTTGCCGATTGGTTTCAGAACGGCTTGCATTGAAATTAACTATTTTTTGCCAGACATTCATTGTGAAAAGAAACAGATTTTCTCGGCGAGTGAAGCATTTTGAGTAATTTGCCGATTGGTTTCAGAACGGCTTGCATCAAAATTAACTATTTTTTGCCAGACATTCATTGTGGGGGGAAAAGTGATTTTCTCGGCGAGTTAAGCATTTTGAGTAATTTGCCGATTGGTTTCAGAACGTCTTGCATTGAAATTTACTCTTTTTTGCCAGACATTCGTTGTGGGGAAAAACTGATTTTCTCGGCGAGTTAAGCATTTTGAGTAATTTGCCGATTGGTTTCCGAACGTCTTGCATTGAAATTTACTATTTTTTGCCAGACATTCATTGTGGAACAAAAGTGATTTTCTCGGCGAGTTAAGCATTTTGAGGAATTTACCGATTGGTTTCAGAACGGCTTGCATTGGAATTTACTATTTTTTGCGAACCATTCATTGTGGGGAAAAAGTGATTTTCTAGGCTAGTTAATCATTTTGAGTAATTTGCCGATTGGTTTCAGAACGGCTTGCATCAAAATTAACTATTTTTTGCCAGACATTCATTGTGGGAAAAAAGTGATTTTCTCGGCGAGTTAAGCATTTTGAGTAATTTGCCGATTGGTTTCAGAACGTCTTGCATTGAAATTTACTATTTTTTGCCAGACATTCGTTGTGGGGAAAAACTGATTTTCTCGGCGAGTTAAGCATTTTGAGTAATTTGCCGATTGGTTTCAGAACGTCTTGCATTGAAATTTACTATTTTTTGCCAGACATTCATTGTGGAACAAAAGTGATTTTCTCGGCGAGTTAAGCATTTTGAGTAATTTACCGATTGGTTTCAGAACGGCTTGCATTGGAATTTACTATTTTTTGCCAGATATTCATTGTGGAACAAAAGTGATTTTCTCGGTGAGTTAAGCATTTTGAGTAATTTGCCGATTGGTTTCAGAACGTCTTGCATTGAAATTAACTATTTCTGCAACCAATCGGCAAATTACTCAAAATGCTTAACTCGTCGAGAAAATCACTTTTGTTCCACAATGAATGTCTGGCAAAAAATAGTAAATTTCAATGCAAGACGTTCTGAAACCAAAAATTTACCATTTTTTGCCAGACATTCATTGTCGGGAAAATGTGATTTTCTCGGCGAGTTTTTTCTCGGCATTTTGAGTAATTTGCCGATTAGTTTCAGAACGGCTTGCATCACAATTAACTATTTTTTGCCAGGCATTCATTGTGGAACAAAAGTGATTTTCTCGGCGAGTTAAGCATTTTGAATAATTTGCCGATTGGTTTCAGAACGTCTTGCATTAAAATTTACTATTTTTTGCCAGACATTCATTGTGGAACAAAAGTGATTTTCTCGGCAAGTTAAGCATTTTGAGTAATTTGCTGATTGGGTTCAGAACGGCTTGCATCACAATTAAGTATTTTTTGCCAGGCATTCATTGTGGAACAAAAGTGATTTTCTCGGCGAGTTAAGCATTTTGAGTAATTTGCCGATTGGTTTCAGAACGTCTTGCATTGAAATTTACTATTTTTTGCCAGACATTCATTGTGGAACAAAAGTGATTTTTTTCGGCGAGTTAAGCATGTTGAGTAATTTGCCGATTAGTTTCAGAACGGCTTGCATCACAATTAACTATTTTTTGCCAGGCATTCATTGTGGGAAAAAAGTGATTTTCTCGGCGAGTTAAGCATTTTGAGTAATTTGCCGATTGGTTTCAGAACGTCTTGCATTGAAATTTACTATTTTTTGCCAGACATTCGTTGTGGGAAAAAACTGATTTTCTCGGCGAGTTAAGCATTTTGAGTAATTTGCCGATTGGTTTCAGAACGTCTTGCATTGAAATTTACTTTTTTTTGCCAGACATTCATTGTGGAACAAAAGTGATTTTCTCGGCGATTTAAGCATTTTGAGTAATTTACCGATTGGTTTCAGAACGGCTTGCATTGAAATTTACTATTTTTTGCCAGGCACTCGTTGTGGAACAAAAGTGATTTTCACGGCGAGGTAAGCATGTTGAGTAATTTGCCGATTGGTTTCAGAACGGTTTGCATCAGAATTAACTATTTTTTGCCAGGGATTCATTGTGGAACAAAAGTGATTTTCTCGGCGAGATAAGCATTTTGAGTAATTTGCCGATTGGTTTCAGAACGGCTTGCATGAAATTAACTATTTTTTGCCAGACATTCATTGTGAAAAGAAACTGATTTTCTCGGCGAATAAAGCATTTTGAGTAATTTACCGATTGGTTTCAGAACGGCTTGCATTGGAATTTACTATTTTTTGCCAGACATTCATTGTGGGGGGAAAAGTGATTTTCCCGGCGAGTTAAGCATTTTGAGTAATTTGCCGATTGGTTTCAGAACGGCTTGCATTGAAATTTCCTATTTTTTGCCAGACATTCATTGTGGAACAAAAGTGATTTTCACGGCGAGTTAAGCATTTTGAGTAATTTGCCGATTGGTTTCAGAACGGCTTGCATTGAAATTTACCATTTTTTGGCCAGGCATTCATTGTGGGGAAAAAGTGATTTTCTCGGCGAGTTAATCATTTTGAGTAATTTGCCGATTGGTTTCAGAACGGCTTGCATTGAAATTTACTATTTTTTGCCAGGCATTCATTGTGGAACAAAAGTGATTTTCTCGGCGAGTTAAGCATTTTGAGTAATTTGCCGATTGGTTTCAGAACGGCTTGCATTGAAATTAACTATTTTTTGCCAGACATTCATTGTGAAAAGAAACAGATTTTCTCGGCGAGTGAAGCATTTTGAGTAATTTGCCGATTGGTTTCAGAACGGCTTGCATCCAAATTAACTATTTTTTGCCAGACATTCATTGTGGGGGAAAAAGTGATTTTCTCGGCGAGTTAAGCATTTTGAGTAATTTGCCGATTGGTTTCAGAACGTCTTGCATTGAAATTTACTCTTTTTTGCCAGACATTCGTTGTGGGGGAAAAACTGATTTTCTCGGCGAGTTAAGCATTTTGAGTAATTTGCCGATTGGTTTCCGAACGTCTTGCATTGAAATTTACTATTTTTTGCCAGACATTCATTGTGGAACAAAAGTGATTTTCTCGGCGAGTTAAGCATTTTGAGGAATTTACCGATTGGTTTCAGAACGGCTTGCATTGGAATTTACTATTTTTTGCGAACCATTCATTGTGGGGAAAAAGTGATTTTCTAGGCTAGTTAATCATTTTGAGTAATTTGCCGATTGGTTTCAGAACGGCTTGCATCAAAATTAACTATTTTTTGCCAGACATTCATTGTGGGAAAAAAGTGATTTTCTCGGCGAGTTAAGCATTTTGAGTAATTTGCCGATTGGTTTCAGAACGTCTTGCATTGAAATTTACTATTTTTTGCCAGACATTCGTTGTGGGGAAAAACTGATTTTCTCGGCGAGTTAAGCATTTTGAGTAATTTGCCGATTGGTTTCAGAACGTCTTGCATTGAAATTTACTATTTTTTGCCAGACATTCATTGTGGAACAAAAGTGATTTTCTCGGCGAGTTAAGCATTTTGAGTAATTTACCGATTGGTTTCAGAACGGCTTGCATTGGAATTTACTATTTTTTGCCAGATATTCATTGTGGAACAAATGTGATTTTCTCGGTGAGTTAAGCATTTTGAGTAATTTGCCGATTGGTTTCAGAACGTCTTGCATTGAAATTAACTATTTCTGCAACCAATCGGCAAATTACTCAAAATGCTTAACTCGTCGAGAAAATCACTTTTGTTCCACAATGAATGTCTGGCAAAAAATAGTAAATTTCAATGCAAGACGTTCTGAAACCAAAAATTTACCATTTTTTGCCAGACATTCATTGTCGGGAAAATGTGATTTTCTCGGCGAGTTTTTTCTCGGCATTTTGAGTAATTTGCCGATTAGTTTCAGAACGGCTTGCATCACAATTAACTATTTTTTGCCAGGCATTCATTGTGGAACAAAAGTGATTTTCTCGGCGAGTTAAGCATTTTGAGTAATTTGCCGATTGGTTTCAGAACGTCTTGCATTAAAATTTACTATTTTTTGCCAGACATTCATTGTGGAACAAAAGTGATTTTCTCGGCAAGTTAAGCATTTTGAGTAATTTGCTGATTGGGTTCAGAACGGCTTGCATCACAATTAAGTATTTTTTGCCAGGCATTCATTGTGGAACAAAAGTGATTTTCTCGGCGAGTTAAGCATTTTGAGTAATTTGCCGATTGGTTTCAGAACGTCTTGCATTGAAATTTACTATTTTTTGCCAGACATTCATTGTGGAACAAAAGTGATTTTTTTCGGCGAGTTAAGCATGTTGAGTAATTTGCCGATTAGTTTCAGAACGGCTTGCATCACAATTAACTATTTTTTGCCAGGCATTCATTGTGGGAAAAAAGTGATTTTCTCGGCGAGTTAAGCATTTTGAGTAATTTGCCGATTGGTTTCAGAACGTCTTGCATTGAAATTTACTATTTTTTGCCAGACATTCGTTGTGGGAAAAAACTGATTTTCTCGGCGAGTTAAGCATTTTGAGTAATTTGCCGATTGGTTTCAGAACGTCTTGCATTGAAATTTACTTTTTTTTGCCAGACATTCATTGTGGAACAAAAGTGATTTTCTCGGCGATTTAAGCATTTTGAGTAATTTACCGATTGGTTTCAGAACGGCTTGCATTGAAATTTACTATTTTTTGCCAGGCACTCGTTGTGGAACAAAAGTGATTTTCACGGCGAGGTAAGCATGTTGAGTAATTTGCCGATTGGTTTCAGAACGGTTTGCATCAGAATTAACTATTTTTTGCCAGGGATTCATTGTGGAACAAAAGTGATTTTCTCGGCGAGATAAGCATTTTGAGTAATTTGCCGATTGGTTTCAGAACGGCTTGCATGAAATTAACTATTTTTTGCCAGACATTCATTGTGAAAAGAAACTGATTTTCTCGGCGAATAAAGCATTTTGAGTAATTTACCGATTGGTTTCAGAACGGCTTGCATTGGAATTTACTATTTTTTGCCAGACATTCATTGTGGGGGGAAAAGTGATTTTCCCGGCGAGTTAAGCATTTTGAGTAATTTGCCGATTGGTTTCAGAACGGCTTGCATTGAAATTTCCTATTTTTTGCCAGACATTCATTGTGGAACAAAAGTGATTTTCACGGCGAGTTAAGCATTTTGAGTAATTTGCCGATTGGTTTCAGAACGGCTTGCATTGAAATTTACCATTTTTTGGCCAGGCATTCATTGTGGGGGAAAAAGTGATTTTCTCGGCGAGTTAATCATTTTGAGTAATTTGCCGATTGGTTTCAGAACGGCTTGCATTGAAATTTACTATTTTTTGCCAGGCATTCATTGTGGAACAAAAGTGATTTTCTCGGCGAGTTAAGCATTTTCAGTAATTTGCCGATTGGTTTCAGAACGCCTTGCATCGAAATTAACTATTTTTTGCCAGCCATTCATTGTGGAACAAAAGTGATTTTCTCGGCGAGTTAAGCATTTTGAGTAAGTTGCCGATTGGTTTCAGAACGGCTTGCATTGAAATTTACTATTTTTTGCCAGACATTCATTGTGGGGGGAAAAGTGATTTTCCCGGCGAGTTAAGCATTTTGAGTAATTTGCCGATTGGTTTCAGAACGGCTTGCATCACAATTAACTATTTTTGCCAGGCATTCATTGTGGAACAAAAGTGATTTTCTCGGCGAGATAAGCATTTTGAGTAATTTGCCGATTGGTTTCAGAACGGCTTGCATTGAAATTAACTATTTTTTGCCAGACATTCATTGTGAAAAGAAACTGATTTTCTCGGCGAGTAAAGCATTTTGAGTAATTTATCAATTGGTTTCAGAACGGCTTGCATTGACATTAACTATTTTTTGCCAAACATTCATTGTGGGGAAAAAGTGATTTTCTCGGCGAGTTAATCATTTTGAGTAATTTACCGATTGGTTTCAGAACGGCTCGCATTGGAATTTACTATTTTTTGCCAGACATTCATTGTGGGGGGGGAAAAGTGATTTTCCCGGCGAGTTAAGCATTTTGAGTAATTTACCGATTGGTTTCAGAACGGCTTGCATCACAATTAACTATTTTTTGCCAGACATTCATTGTGGAACAAAAGTGATTTTCTCGGCGAGTTAAGCATTTTGAGTAATTTGCCGATTGGTTTCAGAACGTCTTGCATTGAAATTAACTATTTTTTTGCCAGACATTCATTGTGGAACAAAAGTGATTTTCTTGGCGAGATAAGCATTTTGAGTAATTTGCCGATTGGTTTCAGAACGGCTTGCATTGAAATTAACTATTTTTTGCCAGACATTCATTGTGAAAAGAAACTGATTTTCTCGGCGAGTAAAGCATTTTGAGCAATTTATCGATTGGTTTCAGAACGGCTTGCATTCGAATTTACTATTTTTTTGCCAGACATTCATTGTGGAACAAAAGTGATTTTCTCGGCGAGTTAAGCATTTTGAGTAATTTGCCGATTGGTTTCAGAACGGCTTGCATTGAAATTAACTATTTTTTGCCAGACATTCATTGTGAAAAGAAACTGATTTTATCGGCGAGTCAAGCATTTTGAGTAATTTATCAATTGGTTTCAGAACGGCTTGCATTGAAATTAACTATTTTTTGCCAAACATTCATTGTGGAACAAAAGTGATTTTCTCGGCGAGATAAGCATTTTGAGTAATTCGCCGATTGGTTTCAGAACGGCTTGCATGAAATTAACTATTTTTTGCCAGACATTCATTGTGAAAAGAAACTGATTTTCTCGGCGAATAAAACATTTTGAGTAATTTACCGATTGGTTTCAGAACGGCTTGCATCAAAATTAACTATTTTTTGCCAGACATTCATTGTGGGGAAAAAAGTGATTTTCTCGGCGAGTTAAGCATTTTGAGTAATTTGCCGATTGGTTTCAGAACGTCTTGCATTGAAATTTACTATTTTTTCCCAGACATTCGTTGTGGGGAAAAACAGATTTTCTCGGGAGTTAAGCGTTTTGAGTAATTTGCCGATTGGTTTCAGAACGTCTTGCATTGAAATTTACTATTTTTTGCCAGACATTCATTGTGGAACAAAAGTGATTTTCTCGGCGAGTTAAGCATTTTGAGGAATTTACCGATTGGTTTCAGAACGGCTTGCATTGGAATCTACTATTTTTTGCGAACCATTCATTGTGGGGAAAAACTGATTTTCTAGGCTAGTTAATCATTTTGAGTAATTTGCCGATTGGTTTCAGAACGGCTTGCATCAAAATTAACTATTTTTTGCCAGACATTCATTGTGGGAAAAAAGTGATTTTCTCGGCGAGTTAAGCATTTTGAGTAATTTGCCGATTGGTTTCAGAACGTCTTGCATTGAAATTTACTATTTTTTGCCAGACATTCGTTGTGGGGAAAAACTGATTTTCTCGGCGAGTTAAGCATTTTGAGTAATTTGCCGATTGGTTTCAGAACGTCTTGCATTGAAATTTACTATTTTTTGCCAGACATTCATTGTGGAACAAAAGTGATTTTCTCGGCGAGTTAAGCATTTTGAGTAATTTACCGATTGGTTTCAGAACGGCTTGCATTGGAATTTACTATTTTTTGCCAGACATTCGTTGTGGGGAAAAAACAGATTTTCTCGGCGAGTTAAGCATTTTGAGTAATTTGCCGATTGGTTTCAGAACGGCTTGCATCAAAATTAACTATTTTTTGCCAGACATTCATTGTAGGGGAAAAAGTGATTTTCTCGGCGAGTTAAGCATTTTGAGTAATTTGCCGATTGGTTTCAGAACGTCTTGCATTGAAATTTACTATTTTTTGCCAGACATTCGTTGTGGGGAAAAACTGATTTTCTCGGTGAGTTAAGCATTTTGAGTAATTTGCCGATTGGTTTCAGAACGTCTTGCATTGGAATTTACTATTTTTTGCCAGACATTCATTGTGGAACAAAAGTGATTTTCTCGGCGAGTTAAGCATTTTGAGGAATTTACCGATTGGTTTCAGAACGGCTTGCATTGGAATTTACTATTTTTTGCGAACCATTCATTGTGGGGAAAATGTGATTTTCTAGGCTAGTTAATCATTTTGAGTAATTTGCCGATTGGTTTCAGAACGGCTTGCATCAAAATTAACTATTTTTTGCCAGACATTCATTGTGGGAAAAAAGTGATTTTCTCGGCGAGTTAAGCATTTTGAGTAATTTGCCGATTGGTTTCAGAACGTCTTGCATTGAAATTTACTATTTTTTGCCAGACATTCGTTGTGGGGAAAAACTGATTTTCTCGGCGAGTTAAGCATTTTGAGTAATTTGCCGATTGGTTTCAGAACGTCTTGCATTGAAATTTACTATTTTTTGCCAGACATTCATTGTGGAACAAAAGTGATTTTCTCGGCGAGTTAAGCATTTTGAGTAATTTACCGATTGGTTTCAGAACGGCTTGCATTGGAATTTACTATTTTTTGCCAGACATTCGTTGTGGGGAAAAAACAGATTTTCTCGGCGAGTTAAGCATTTTGAGTAATTTGCCGATTGGTTTCAGAACGGCTTGCATCAAAATTAACTATTTTTTGCCAGACATTCATTGTAGGGGAAAAAGTGATTTTCTCGGCGAGTTAAGCATTTTGAGTAATTTGCCGATTGGTTTCAGAACGTCTTGCATTGAAATTTACTATTTTTTGCCAGACATTCGTTGTGGGGAAAAACTGATTTTCTCGGTGAGTTAAGCATTTTGAGTAATTTGCCGATTGGTTTCAGAACGTCTTGCATTGAAATTTACTATTTTTTGCCAGACATTCATTGTGGAACAAAAGTGATTTTCTCGGCGAGTTAAGCATTTTGAGGAATTTACCGATTGGTTTCAGAACGGCTTGCATTGGAATTTACTATTTTTTGCGAACCATTCATTGTGGGGAAAATGTGATTTTCTAGGCTAGTTAATCATTTTGAGTAATTTGCCGATTGGTTTCAGAACGGCTTGCATCAAACTTAACTATTTTTTGCCAGACATTCATTGTGGGAAAAAAGTGATTTTCTCGGCGAGTTAAGCATTTTGAGTAATTTGCCAATTGGTTTCAGAACGTCTTGCATTGAAATTTACTATTTTTTGCCAGACATTCGTTGTGGGGAAAAACTGATTTTCTCGGCGAGTTAAGCATTTTGAGTAATTTGCCGATTGGTTTCAGAACGGCTTGCATTGAAATTAACTATTTTTTGCCAGACATTCATTGTGAAAAGAAACTGATTTTCTCGGCGAGTAAAGCATTTTGAGTAATTTATCAATTGGTTTCAGAACGGCTTGCATTGAAATTAACTATTTTTTGCCAAACATTCATTGTGGAACAAAAGTGATTTTCTCGGCGAGATAAGCATTTTGAGTAATTTGCCGATTGGTTTCAGAACGGCTTGCATGAAATTAACTATTTTTTGCCAGACATTCATTGTGAAAAGAAACTGATTTTCTCGGCGAATAAAGCATTTTGAGTAATTTACCGATTGGTTTCAGAACGGCTTGCATTGGAATTTACTATTTTTTGCCAGACATTCATTGTGGGGGGAAAAGTGATTTTCCCGGCGAGTTAAGCATTTTGAGTAATTTGCCGATTGGTTTCAGAACGGCTTGCATTGAAATTTCCTATTTTTTGCCAGACATTCATTGTGGAACAAAAGTGATTTTCACGGCGAGTTAAGCATTTTGAGTAATTTGCCGATTGGTTTCAGAACGGCTTGCATTGAAATTTACCATTTTTTGGCCAGGCATTCATTGTGGGGAAAAAGTGATTTTCTCGGCGAGTTAATCATTTTGAGTAATTTGCCGATTGGTTTCAGAACGGCTTGCATTGAAATTTACTATTTTTTGCCAGGCATTCATTGTGGAACAAAAGTGATTTTCTCGGCGAGTTAAGCATTTTGAGTAATTTGCCGATTGGTTTCAGAACGCCTTGCATCGAAATTAACTATTTTTTGCCAGCCATTCATTGTGAAAAGAAACTGATTTTCTCGGCGAGTAAAGCATTTTGAGTAATTTATCAATTGGTTTCAAAATTAACTATTTTGAGTAATTTACCGATTGGTTTCAGAACGGCTTGCATCAAAATTAACTATTTTTTGCCAGACATTCATTGTGGGGAAAAAAGTGATTTTCTCGGCGAGTTAAGCATTTTGAGTAATTTGCCGATTGGTTTCAGAATTCTCGGCGAGTAAAGCATTTTGAGTAATTTATCAATTGGTTTCAAAATTAACATTTTGAGTAATTTACCGATTGGTTTCAGAACGGCTTGCATCAAAATTAACTATTTTTTGCCAGACATTCATTGTGGGGAAAAAAGTGATTTTCTCGGCGAGTTAAGCATTTTGAGTAATTTGCCGATTGGTTTCAGAACGTCTTGCATTGAAATTTACTATTTTTTCCCAGACATTCGTTGTGGGGAAAAACAGATTTTCTCGGGAGTTAAGCGTTTTGAGTAATTTGCCGATTGGTTTCAGAACGTCTTGCATTGAAATTTACTATTTTTTGCCAGACATTCATTGTGGAACAAAAGTGATTTTCTCGGCGAGTTAAGCATTTTGAGGAATTTACCGATTGGTTTCAGAACGGCTTGCATTGGAATCTACTATTTTTTGCGAACCATTCATTGTGGGGAAAAACTGATTTTCTAGGCTAGTTAATCATTTTGAGTAATTTGCCGATTGGTTTCAGAACGGCTTGCATCAAAATTAACTATTTTTTGCCAGACATTCATTGTGGGAAAAAAGTGATTTTCTCGGCGAGTTAAGCATTTTGAGTAATTTGCCGATTGGTTTCAGAACGTCTTGCATTGAAATTTACTATTTTTTGCCAGACATTCGTTGTGGGGAAAAACTGATTTTCTCGGCGAGTTAAGCATTTTGAGTAATTTGCCGATTGGTTTCAGAACGTCTTGCATTGAAATTTACTATTTTTTGCCAGACATTCATTGTGGAACAAAAGTGATTTTCTCGGCGAGTTAAGCATTTTGAGTAATTTACCGATTAGTTTCAGAACGGCTTGCATTGGAATTTACTATTTTTTGCCAGACATTCGTTGTGGGGAAAAAACAGATTTTCTCGGCGAGTTAAGCATTTTGAGTAATTTGCCGATTGGTTTCAGAACGGCTTGCATCAAAATTAACTATTTTTTGCCAGACATTCATTGTAGGGGAAAAAGTGATTTTCTCGGCGAGTTAAGCATTTTGAGTAATTTGCCGATTGGTTTCAGAACGTCTTGCATTGAAATTTACTATTTTTTGCCAGACATTCGTTGTGGGGAAAAACTGATTTTCTCGGTGAGTTAAGCATTTTGAGTAATTTGCCGATTGGTTTCAGAACGTCTTGCATTGAAATTTACTATTTTTTGCCAGACATTCATTGTGGAACAAAAGTGATTTTCTCGGCGAGTTAAGCATTTTGAGGAATTTACCGATTGGTTTCAGAACGGCTTGCATTGGAATTTACTATTTTTTGCGAACCATTCATTGTGGGGAAAATGTGATTTTCTAGGCTAGTTAATCATTTTGAGTAATTTGCCGATTGGTTTCAGAACGGCTTGCATCAAAATTAACTATTTTTTGCCAGACATTCATTGTGGGAAAAAAGTGATTTTCTCGGCGAGTTAAGCATTTTGAGTAATTTGCCAATTGGTTTCAGAACGTCTTGCATTGAAATTTACTATTTTTTGCCAGACATTCGTTGTGGGGAAAAACTGATTTTCTCGGCGAGTTAAGCATTTTGAGTAATTTGCCGATTGGTTTCAGAACGGCTTGCATTGAAATTAACTATTTTTTGCCAGACATTCATTGTGAAAAGAAACTGATTTTCTCGGCGAGTAAAGCATTTTGAGTAATTTATCAATTGGTTTCAGAACGGCTTGCATTGAAATTAACTATTTTTTGCCAAACATTCATTGTGGAACAAAAGTGATTTTCTCGGCGAGATAAGCATTTTGAGTAATTTGCCGATTGGTTTCAGAACGGCTTGCATGAAATTAACTATTTTTTGCCAGACATTCATTGTGAAAAGAAACTGATTTTCTCGGCGAATAAAGCATTTTGAGTAATTTACCGATTGGTTTCAGAACGGCTTGCATTGGAATTTACTATTTTTTGCCAGACATTCATTGTGGGGGGAAAAGTGATTTTCCCGGCGAGTTAAGCATTTTGAGTAATTTGCCGATTGGTTTCAGAACGGCTTGCATTGAAATTTCCTATTTTTTGCCAGACATTCATTGTGGAACAAAAGTGATTTTCACGGCGAGTTAAGCATTTTGAGTAATTTGCCGATTGGTTTCAGAACGGCTTGCATTGAAATTTACCATTTTTTGGCCAGGCATTCATTGTGGGGAAAAAGTGATTTTCTCGGCGAGTTAATCATTTTGAGTAATTTGCCGATTGGTTTCAGAACGGCTTGCATTGAAATTTACTATTTTTTGCCAGGCATTCATTGTGGAACAAAAGTGATTTTCTCGGCGAGTTAAGCATTTTGAGTAATTTGCCGATTGGTTTCAGAACGCCTTGCATCGAAATTAACTATTTTTTGCCAGCCATTCATTGTGGAACAAAAGTGATTTTCTCGGCGAGTTAAGCATTTTGAGTAAGTTGCCGATTGGTTTCAGAACGGCTTGCATTGAAATTTACTATTTTTTGCCAGACATTCATTGTGGGGGGAAAAGTGATTTTCCCGGCGAGTTAAGCATTTTGAGTAATTTGCCGATTGGTTTCAGAACGGCTTGCATCACAATTAACTATTTTTGCCAGGCATTCATTGTGGAACAAAAGTGATTTTCTCGGCGAGATAAGCATTTTGAGTAATTTGCCGATTGGTTTCAGAACGGCTTGCATTGAAATTAACTATTTTTTGCCAGACATTCATTGTGAAAAGAAACTGATTTTCTCGGCGAGTAAAGCATTTTGAGTAATTTATCAATTGGTTTCAGAACGGCTTGCATTGACATTAACTATTTTTTGCCAAACATTCATTGTGGGGAAAAAGTGATTTTCTCGGCGAGTTAATCATTTTGAGTAATTTACCGATTGGTTTCAGAACGGCTCGCATTGGAATTTACTATTTTTTGCCAGACATTCATTGTGGGGGGGAAAAGTGATTTTCCCGGCGAGTTAAGCATTTTGAGTAATTTGCCGATTGGTTTCAGAACGGCTTGCATCACAATTAACTATTTTTTGCCAGACATTCATTGTGGAACAAAAGTGATTTTCTCGGCGAGTTAAGCATTTTGAGTAATTTGCCGATTGGTTTCAGAACGTCTTGCATTGAAATTAACTATTTTTTTGCCAGACATTCATTGTGGAACAAAAGTGATTTTCTTGGCGAGATAAGCATTTTGAGTAATTTGCCGATTGGTTTCAGAACGGCTTGCATTGAAATTAACTATTTTTTGCCAGACATTCATTGTGAAAAGAAACTGATTTTCTCGGCGAGTAAAGCATTTTGAGTAATTTATCGATTGGTTTCAGAACGGCTTGCATTCGAATTTACTATTTTTTTGCCAGACATTCATTGTGGAACAAAAGTGATTTTCTCGGCGAGTTAAGCATTTTGAGGAATTTACCGATTGGTTTCAGAACGGCTTGCATTGGAATCTACTATTTTTTGCGAACCATTCATTGTGGGGAAAAACTGATTTTCTAGGCTAGTTAATCATTTTGAGTAATTTGCCGATTGGTTTCAGAACGGCTTGCATCAAAATTAACTATTTTTTGCCAGACATTCATTGTGGGAAAAAAGTGATTTTCTCGGCGAGTTAAGCATTTTGAGTAATTTGCCGATTGGTTTCAGAACGTCTTGCATTGAAATTTACTATTTTTTGCCAGACATTCGTTGTGGGGAAAAACTGATTTTCTCGGCGAGTTAAGCATTTTGAGTAATTTGCCGATTGGTTTCAGAACGTCTTGCATTGAAATTTACTATTTTTTGCCAGACATTCATTGTGGAACAAAAGTGATTTTCTCGGCGAGTTAAGCATTTTGAGTAATTTACCGATTGGTTTCAGAACGGCTTGCATTGGAATTTACTATTTTTTGCCAGACATTCGTTGTGGGGAAAAAACAGATTTTCTCGGCGAGTTAAGCATTTTGAGTAATTTGCCGATTGGTTTCAGAACGGCTTGCATCAAAATTAACTATTTTTTGCCAGACATTCATTGTAGGGGAAAAAGTGATTTTCTCGGCGAGTTAAGCATTTTGAGTAATTTGCCGATTGGTTTCAGAACGTCTTGCATTGAAATTTACTATTTTTTGCCAGACATTCGTTGTGGGGAAAAACTGATTTTCTCGGTGAGTTAAGCATTTTGAGTAATTTGCCGATTGGTTTCAGAACGTCTTGCATTGAAATTTACTATTTTTTGCCAGACATTCATTGTGGAACAAAAGTGATTTTCTCGGCGAGTTAAGCATTTTGAGGAATTTACCGATTGGTTTCAGAACGGCTTGCATTGGAATTTACTATTTTTTGCGAACCATTCATTGTGGGGAAAATGTGATTTTCTAGGCTAGTTAATCATTTTGAGTAATTTGCCGATTGGTTTCAGAACGGCTTGCATCAAAATTAACTATTTTTTGCCAGACATTCATTGTGGGAAAAAAGTGATTTTCTCGGCGAGTTAAGCATTTTGAGTAATTTGCCAATTGGTTTCAGAACGTCTTGCATTGAAATTTACTATTTTTTGCCAGACATTCGTTGTGGGGAAAAACTGATTTTCTCGGCGAGTTAAGCATTTTGAGTAATTTGCCGATTGGTTTCAGAACGGCTTGCATTGAAATTAACTATTTTTTGCCAGACATTCATTGTGAAAAGAAACTGATTTTCTCGGCGAGTAAAGCATTTTGAGTAATTTATCAATTGGTTTCAGAACGGCTTGCATTGAAATTAACTATTTTTTGCCAAACATTCATTGTGGAACAAAAGTGATTTTCTCGGCGAGATAAGCATTTTGAGTAATTTGCCGATTGGTTTCAGAACGGCTTGCATGAAATTAACTATTTTTTGCCAGACATTCATTGTGAAAAGAAACTGATTTTCTCGGCGAATAAAGCATTTTGAGTAATTTACCGATTGGTTTCAGAACGGCTTGCATTGGAATTTACTATTTTTTGCCAGACATTCATTGTGGGGGGAAAAGTGATTTTCCCGGCGAGTTAAGCATTTTGAGTAATTTGCCGATTGGTTTCAGAACGGCTTGCATTGAAATTTCCTATTTTTTGCCAGACATTCATTGTGGAACAAAAGTGATTTTCACGGCGAGTTAAGCATTTTGAGTAATTTGCCGATTGGTTTCAGAACGGCTTGCATTGAAATTTACCATTTTTTGGCCAGGCATTCATTGTGGGGAAAAAGTGATGTTCTCGGCGAGTTAATCATTTTGAGTAATTTGCCGATTGGTTTCAGAACGGCTTGCATTGAAATTTACTATTTTTTGCCAGGCATTCATTGTGGAACAAAAGTGATTTTCTCGGCGAGTTAAGCATTTTGAGTAATTTGCCGATTGGTTTCAGAACGCCTTGCATCGAAATTAACTATTTTTTGCCAGCCATTCATTGTGGAACAAAAGTGATTTTCTCGGCGAGTTAAGCATTTTGAGTAAGTTGCCGATTGGTTTCAGAACGGCTTGCATTGAAATTTACTATTTTTTGCCAGACATTCATTGTGGGGGGAAAAGTGATTTTCCCGGCGAGTTAAGCATTTTGAGTAATTTGCCGATTGGTTTCAGAACGGCTTGCATCACAATTAACTATTTTTGCCAGGCATTCATTGTGGAACAAAAGTGATTTTCTCGGCGAGATAAGCATTTTGAGTAATTTGCCGATTGGTTTCAGAACGGCTTGCATTGAAATTAACTATTTTTTGCCAGACATTCATTGTGAAAAGAAACTGATTTTCTCGGCGAGTAAAGCATTTTGAGTAATTTATCAATTGGTTTCAGAACGGCTTGCATTGACATTAACTATTTTTTGCCAAACATTCATTGTGGGGAAAAAGTGATTTTCTCGGCGAGTTAATCATTTTGAGTAATTTACCGATTGGTTTCAGAACGGCTCGCATTGGAATTTACTATTTTTTGCCAGACATTCATTGTGGGGGGGAAAAGTGATTTTCCCGGCGAGTTAAGCATTTTGAGTAATTTGCCGATTGGTTTCAGAACGGCTTGCATCACAATTAACTATTTTTTGCCAGACATTCATTGTGGAACAAAAGTGATTTTCTCGGCGAGTTAAGCATTTTGAGTAATTTGCCGATTGGTTTCAGAACGTCTTGCATTGAAATTAACTATTTTTTTGCCAGACATTCATTGTGGAACAAAAGTGATTTTCTTGGTGAGATAAGCATTTTGAGTAATTTGCCGATTGGTTTCAGAACGGCTTGCATTGAAATTAACTATTTTTTGCCAGACATTCATTGTGAAAAGAAACTGATTTTCTCGGCGAGTAAAGCATTTTGAGTAATTTATCGATTGGTTTCAGAACGGCTTGCATTCGAATTTACTATTTTTTTGCCAGACATTCATTGTGGAACAAAAGTGATTTTCTCGGCGAGTTAAGCATTTTGAGTAATTTGCCGATTGGTTTCAGAACGGCTTGCATTGAAATTAACTATTTTTTGCCAGACATTCATTGTGAAAAGAAACTGATTTTCTCGGCGAGTAAAGCATTTTGAGTAATTTATCAATTGGTTTCAGAACGGCTTGCATTGAAATTAACTATTTTTTGCCAAACATTCATTGTGGAACAAAAGTGATTTTCTCGGCGAGATAAGCATTTTGAGTAATTTGCCGATTGGTTTCAGAACGGCTTGCATGAAATTAACTACTTTTTTCCAAACATTCATTGTGAAAAGAAACTGATTTTCTCGGCGAATAAAGCATTTTGAGTAATTTACCGATTGGTTTCAGAACGGCTTGCATCAAAATTAACTATTTTTTGCCAGACATTCATTGTGGGGAAAAAAGTGATTTTCTCGGCGAGTTAAGCATTTTGAGTAATTTGCCGATTGGTTTCAGAACGTCTTGCATTGAAATTTACTATTTTTTGCCAGACATTCGTTGTGGGGAAAAACTGATTTTCTCGGCGAATAAAGCATTTTGAGTAATTTACCGATTGGTTTCAGAACGGCTTGCATCAAAATTAACTATTTTTTGCCAGACATTCATTGTGGGGAAAAAAGTGATTTTCTCGGCGAGTTAAGCATTTTGAGGAATTTACCGATTGGTTTCAGAACGGCTTGCATTGGAATCTACTATTTTTTGCGAACCATTCATTGTGGGGAAAAACTGATTTTCTAGGCTAGTTAATCATTTTGAGTAATTTGCCGATTGGTTTCAGAACGGCTTGCATCAAAATTAACTATTTTTTGCCAGACATTCATTGTGGGGAAAAAAGTGATTTTCTCGGCGAGTTAAGCATTTTGAGTAATTAGCCGATTGGTTTCAGAACGTCTTGCATTGAAATTTACTATTTTTTGCCAGACATTCGTTGTGGGGAAAAACTGATTTTCTCGGCGAGTTAAGCATTTTGAGTAATTTGCCGATTGGTTTCAGAACGTCTTGCATTGAAATTTACTATTTTTTGCCAGACATTCATTGTGGAACAAAAGTGATTTTCTCGGCGAGTTAAGCATTTTGAGTAATTTACCGATTGGTTTCAGAACGGCTTGCATTGGAATTTACTATTTTTTGCCAGACATTCGTTGTGGGAAAAAACAGATTTTCTCGGCGAGTTAAGCATTTTGAGTAATTTGCCGATTGGTTTCAGAACGGCTTGCATCAAAATTAACTATTTTTTGCCAGACATTCATTGTGGGGGAAAAAGTGATTTTCTCGGCGAGTTAAGCATTTTGAGTAATTTGCCGATTGGTTTCAGAACGTCTTGCATTGAAATTTACTATTTTTTGCCAGACATTCGTTGTGGGGAAAAACTGATTTTCTCGGCGAGTTAAGCATTTTGAGTAATTTGCCGATTGGTTTCAGAACGTCTTGCATTGAAATTTACTATTTTTTGCCAGACATTCATTGTGGAACAAAAGTGATTTTCTCGGCGAGTTAAGCATTTTGAGGAATTTACCGATTGGTTTCAGAACGGCTTGCATTGGAATTTACTATTTTTTGCGAACCATTCATTGTGGGGAAAATGTGATTTTCTAGGCTAGTTAATCATTTTGAGTAATTTGCCGATTGGTTTCAGAACGGCTTGCATCAAAATTAACTATTTTTTGCCAGACATTCATTGTGGGAAAAAAGTGATTTTCTCGGCGAGTTAAGCATTTTGAGTAATTTGCCGATTGGTTTCAGAACGTCTTGCATTGAAATTTACTATTTTTTGCCAGACATTCGTTGTGGGGAAAAACTGATTTTCTCGGCGAGTTAAGCATTTTGAGTAATTTGCCGATTGGTTTCAGAACGGCTTGCATTGAAATTAACTATTTTTTGCCAAACATTCATTGTGGAACAAAAGTGATTTTCTCGGCGAGATAAGCATTTTGAGTAATTTGCCGATTGGTTTCAGAACGGCTTGCATGAAATTAACTATTTTTTGCCAGACATTCATTGTGAAAAGAAACTGATTTTCTCGGCGAATAAAGCATTTTGAGTAATTTACCGATTGGTTTCAGAACGGCTTGCATTGGAATTTACTATTTTTTGCCAGACATTCATTGTGGGGGGAAAAGTGATTTTCCCGGCGAGTTAAGCATTTTGAGTAATTTGCCGATTGGTTTCAGAACGGCTTGCATTGAAATTTCCTATTTTTTGCCAGACATTCATTGTGGAACAAAAGTGATTTTCACGGCGAGTTAAGCATTTTGAGTAATTTGCCGATTGGTTTCAGAACGCCTTGCATCACAATTAACTATTTTTTTGCCAGACATTCATTGTGGAACAAAAGTGATTTTCTTGGCGAGATAAGCATTTTGAGTAATTTGCCGATTGGTTTCAGAACGGCTTGCATTGAAATTTACTATTTTTTGCCAGACATTCATTGTGAAAATAAACTGATTTTCTCGGCGAGTTAAGCATTTTGTGTAATTTGCCGATTGATTTCAGAACGGCTTGCATCACAATTAACTATTTTTGCCAGGCATTCATTGTGGAACAAAAGTGATTTTCTCGGCGAGATAAGCATTTTGAGTAATTTGCCGATTGGTTTCAGAACGGCTTGCATTGAAATTAACTATTTTTTGCCAGACATTCATTGTGAAAAGAAACTGATTTTCTCGGCGAGTAAAGCATTTTGAGTAATTTATCAATTGGTTTCAGAACGGCTTGCATTGACATTAACTATTTTTTGCCAAACATTCATTGTGGGGAAAAAGTGATTTTCTCGGCGAGATAAGCATTTTGAGTAATTTGCCGATTGGTTTCAGAACGGCTTGCATGAAATTAACTATTTTTTGCCAGACATTCATTGTGAAAAGAAACTGATTTTCTCGGCGAATAAAGCATTTTGAGTAATTTACCGATTGGTTTCAGAACGGCTTGCATCAAAATTAACTATTTTTTGCCAGACATTCATTGTGGGGAAAAAAGTGATTTTCTCGGCGAGTTAAGCATTTTGAGTAATTTGCCGATTGGTTTCAGAACGTCTTGCATTGAAATTTACTATTTTTTGCCAGACATTCGTTGTGGGGAAAAACTGATTTTCTCGGCGAATAAAGCATTTTGAGTAATTTACCGATTGGTTTCAGAACGGCTTGCATTGACATTAACTATTTTTTGCCAAACATTCATTGTGGGGAAAAAGTGATTTTCTCGGCGAGTTAATCATTTTGAGTAATTTACCGATTGGTTTCAGAACGGCTCGCATTGGAATTTACTATTTTTTGCCAGACATTCATTGTGGGGGGGAAAAGTGATTTTCCCGGCGAGTTAAGCATTTTGAGTAATTTGCCGATTGGTTTCAGAACGGCTTGCATCACAATTAACTATTTTTTGCCAGACATTCATTGTGGAACAAAAGTGATTTTCTCGGCGAGTTAAGCATTTTGAGTAATTTGCCGATTGGTTTCAGAACGTCTTGCATTGAAATTAACTATTTTTTTGCCAGACATTCATTGTGGAACAAAAGTGATTTTCTTGGCGAGATAAGCATTTTGAGTAATTTGCCGATTGGTTTCAGAACGGCTTGCATTGAAATTAACTATTTTTTGCCAGACATTCATTGTGAAAAGAAACTGATTTTCTCGGCGAGTAAAGCATTTTGAGTAATTTATCGATTGGTTTCAGAACGGCTTGCATTCGAATTTACTATTTTTTTGCCAGACATTCATTGTGGAACAAAAGTGATTTTCTCGGCGAGTTAAGCATTTTGAGTAATTTGCCGATTGGTTTCAGAACGGCTTGCATTGAAATTAACTATTTTTTGCCAGACATTCATTGTGAAAAGAAACTGATTTTCTCGGCGAGTAAAGCATTTTGAGTAATTTATCAATTGGTTTCAGAACGGCTTGCATTGAAATTAACTATTTTTTGCCAAACATTCATTGTGGAACAAAAGTGATTTTCTCGGCGAGATAAGCATTTTGAGTAATTTGCCGATTGGTTTCAGAACGGCTTGCATGAAATTAACTACTTTTTGCCAGACATTCATTGTGAAAAGAAACTGATTTTCTCGGCGAATAAAGCATTTTGAGTAATTTACCGATTGGTTTCAGAACGGCTTGCATCAAAATTAACTATTTTTTGCCAGACATTCATTGTGGGGAAAAAAGTGATTTTCTCGGCGAGTTAAGCATTTTGAGTAATTTGCCGATTGGTTTCAGAACGTCTTGCATTGAAATTTACTATTTTTTGCCAGACATTCGCTGTGGGGAAAAACTGATTTTCTCGGCGAATAAAGCATTTTGAGTAATTTACCGATTGGTTTCAGAACGGCTTGCATCAAAATTAACTATTTTTTGCCAGACATTCATTGTGGGGAAAAAAGTGATTTTCTCGGCGAGTTAAGCATTTTGAGGAATTTACCGATTGGTTTCAGAACGGCTTGCATTGGAATCTACTATTTTTTGCGAACCATTCATTGTGGGGAAAAACTGATTTTCTAGGCTAGTTAATCATTTTGAGTAATTTGCCGATTGGTTTCAGAACGGCTTGCATCAAAATTAACTATTTTTTGCCAGACATTCATTGTGGGAAAAAAGTGATTTTCTCGGCGAGTTAAGCATTTTGAGTAATTTGCCGATTGGTTTCAGAACGTCTTGCATTGAAATTTACTATTTTTTGCCAGACATTCGTTGTGGGGAAAAACTGATTTTCTCGGTGAGTTAAGCATTTTGAGTAATTTGCCGATTGGTTTCAGAACGTCTTGCATTGAAATTTACTATTTTTTGCCAGACATTCATTGTGGAACAAAAGTGATTTTCTCGGCGAGTTAAGCATTTTGAGTAATTTACCAATTGGTTTCAGAACGGCTTGCATTGGAATTTACTATTTTTTGCCAGACATTCGTTGTGGGAAAAAACAGATTTTCTCGGCGAGTTAAGCATTTTGAGTAATTTGCCGATTGGTTTCAGAACGGCTTGCATCAAAATTAACTATTTTTTGCCAGACATTCATTGTGGGGGAAAAAGCGACTTTCTCGGCGAGTTAAGCATTTTGAGTAATTTGCCGATTGGTTTCAGAACGTCTTGCATTGAAATTTACTATTTTTTGCCAGACATTCGTTGTGGGGAAAAACTGATTTTCTCGGCGAGTTAAGCATTTTGAGTAATTTGCCGATTGGTTTCAGAACGTCTTGCATTGAAATTTACTATTTTTTGCCAGACATTCATTGTGGAACAAAAGTGATTTTCTCGGCGAGTTAAGCATTTTGAGGAATTTACCGATTGGTTTCAGAACGGCTTGCATTGGAATTTACTATTTTTTGCGAACTATTCATTGTGGGGAAAATGTGATTTTCTAGGCTAGTTAATCATTTTGAGTAATTTGCCGATTGGTTTCAGAACGGCTTGCATCAAAATTAACTATTTTTTGCCAGACATTCATTGTGGGAAAAAAGTGATTTTCTCGGCGAGTTAAGCATTTTGAGTAATTTGCCGATTGGTTTCAGAACGTCTTGCATTGAAATTTACTATTTTTTGCCAGACATTCGTTGTGGGGAAAAACTGATTTTCTCGGCGAGTTAAGCATTTTGAGTAATTTGCCGATTGGTTTCAGAACGGCTTGCATTGAAATTAACTATTTTTTGCCAGACATTCATTGTGAAAAGAAACTGATTTTCTCGGCGAGTAAAGCATTTTGAGTAATTTATCAATTGGTTTCAGAACGGCTTGCATTGAAATTAACTATTTTTTGCCAAACATTCATTGTGGAACAAAAGTGATTTTCTCGGCGAGATAAGCATTTTGAGTAATTTGCCGATTGGTTTCAGAACGGCTTGCATGAAATTAACTATTTTTTGCCAGACATTCATTGTGAAAAGAAACTGATTTTCTCGGCGAATAAAGCATTTTGAGTAATTTACCGATTGGTTTCAGAACGGCTTGCATTGGAATTTACTATTTTTTGCCAGACATTCATTGTGGGGGGAAAAGTGATTTTCCCGGCGAGTTAAGCATTTTGAGTAATTTGCCGATTGGTTTCAGAACGGCTTGCATTGAAATTTCCTATTTTTTGCCAGACATTCATTGTGGAACAAAAGTGATTTTCACGGCGAGTTAAGCATTTTGAGTAATTTGCCGATTGGTTTCAGAACGGCTTGCATTGAAATTTACCATTTTTTGGCCAGGCATTCATTGTGGGGAAAAAGTGATTTTCTCGGCGAGTTAATCATTTTGAGTAATTTGCCGATTGGTTTCAGAACGGCTTGCATTGAAATTTACTATTTTTTGCCAGGCATTCATTGTGGAACAAAAGTGATTTTCTCGGCGAGTTAAGCATTTTGAGTAATTTGCCGATTGGTTTCAGAACGCCTTGCATCGAAATTAACTATTTTTTGCCAGCCATTCATTGTGGAACAAAAGTGATTTTCTCGGCGAGTTAAGCATTTTGAGTAAGTTGCCGATTGGTTTCAGAACGGCTTGCATTGAAATTTACTATTTTTTGCCAGACATTCATTGTGGGGGGAAAAGTGATTTTCCCGGCGAGTTAAGCATTTTGAGTAATTTGCCGATTGATTTCAGAACGGCTTGCATCACAATTAACTATTTTTGCCAGGCATTCATTGTGGAACAAAAGTGATTTTCTCGGCGAGATAAGCATTTTGAGTAATTTGCCGATTGGTTTCAGAACGGCTTGCATTGAAATTAACTATTTTTTGCCAGACATTCATTGTGAAAAGAAACTGATTTTCTCGTGTAGAGGGTGGCATCTCCGCTACTCCACTACTGGGCCGATATCTGGGGTTTGAATATCTGTGTGTGTCTCTCTCCAGCTGGCACTGAAACTTCAGAGGCCAGGGGATGTCGCGCTGGGACACTTCCACTGAAGAGAGCACTGATTCAAGCCTGCCGTTTATTCCTAACCGACAGCCTGAGACTTATATCACACAGATCTCCAGACCCCTACCAATACCCAGGTGATTCTCTCTCTTGCCGGTGGTACAACCCCCACCCGGTTGCTACTCCACTAGAGGAGCCTTCCCAAGAGAGAGAATAGGACACTGCTGTTTATTTCCTAACCAGCAGTCTGTCCTGAGTGAACCGCTCAAGATGACCCTCGATTCTTGAACCCGGAATTAAGGTGAGGAGTATTTTTAACAATGACTTGGTCAGAGATCGCTGGTGAAGGATTGAAGAATTTAAACGACTCCAATTAGCATCGAATCAAGATTTATTGTAAAACCCAGGTCAAAATCATCAACAGAAGAAACACAATAAAATCTTATGCTCTAATACAACTAAGTCTATTCAAAAGGTAATATAGCGGACACAACGAAAATTCTTACGGTTACACAGGTTTTAGCAAAATCACAAGGCACAAAACAAGTTCCCTTCCCCAAAGCCTCAACCACTATTAAAATCAAGGGAGCTTCGCAAGCTGCTGCGGGTTACTTACGGTCACAGGCTGCAGAGGTCAAGTCAGGGGTGCAGAGGTCGAGCCAGGAACGAAGAGACCCCTACTCGAAAACACAGCCCCTTTTATATAGTTATACCTGGCTTTGTTCTGTGATCGGCCAGCCCCTTTTGCATTGAAAAGGTAGGTTTTCAAAGTTCCCGCTGGTCCCGCCCCCTTTGAGACGGTCAGAGCTGTATGTTTCCGGGGTATTCCTTGCAGGTCCGCTTCTTCCAGCTAGGCAGACCTGCGCGATTTGAATTTGGCGCTGGCTCCGCCCCCTTCTTTCAGTGAGTTTCTGCCGGTAGCTCCTGTCAAGATTGGAGTACCTCCCCCAGGTCCGCCTCCAACTTGGTTTTTTTCAGACCTGCGCGATTTGAATTTGGCGCTGGCTCCGCCCCCCTTCTCCCAGTGAGTTTCTGCCGGTAGCTCCTGTCAAGATTGGAGTACCTCCCCCAGGTCCGCCTCCAACTTGGCTTTTCTCTACCGCTGATTTTCTAGGGGCTTTTCCAGCGCAATATGCTGGACTCAGACAGTCTGATTTCTAGTTTTAATGAGGTTAGGCTCTTCTGTGGAGAATTTCAGTGTCTTCCAGCTGCTCCGGAGATGGCTGCTGTTCTCACCTCGCTATGTTGATGGGGTGCTAATTGGATTCTGCTCTGGTGGAGGCCAGGTCATTTACATTTGCATGGGGCTATGACCATCCCATTGTCCTGCTTGCATGCAAGCCTCCTGTGTATTCCCGTGCCCCTTTGTCTGTGTCTTGATGTTATCTTGTTTGTCTGGCTCCTTCTTCCTTGTAGCTCCTAGGGGGGTGTTTGTACATGTTTATGTATTTATGCCCTTACTCAGCTCAGCGGGCCAAGCCTGCTGGGAAAACTGGTTCTGTTCCCTTGGCTGGAAAGTCGGTTTACAGTCTCTGAGTTTCTCCAAAAAGGGCCGAATTGCCCGAAAACCTTACAGTTTCAGAACGGCTTGCATTGAAATTAACTATTTTTTGCCAGACATTCATTGTGAAAAGAAACTGATTTTCTCGGCGAGTAAAGCATTTTGAGTAATTTATCAATTGGTTTCAGAACGGCTTGCATTGACATTAACTATTTTTTGCCAAACATTCATTGTGGAACAAAAGTGATTTTCTCGGCGAGATAAGCATTTTGAGTAATTTGCCGATTGGTTTCAGAACGGCTTGCATGAAATTAACTATTTTTTGCCAGACATTCATTGTGAAAAGAAACTGATTTTCTCGGCGAATAAAGCATTTTGAGTAATTTACCGATTGGTTTCAGAACGGCTTGCATTGGAATTTACTATTTTTTGCCAGACATTCATTGTGGGGGGAAAAGTGATTTTCCCGGCGAGTTAAGCATTTTGAGTAATTTGCCGATTGGTTTCAGAACGGCTTGCATTGAAATTTCCTATTTTTTGCCAGACATTCATTGTGGAACAAAAGTGATTTTCACGGCGAGTTAAGCATTTTGAGTAATTTGCCGATTGGTTTCAGAACGGCTTGCATTGAAATTTACCATTTTTTGGCCAGGCATTCATTGTGGGGAAAAAGTGATTTTCTCGGCGAGTTAATCATTTTGAGTAATTTGCCGATTGGTTTCAGAACGGCTTGCATTGAAATTTACTATTTTTTGCCAGGCATTCATTGTGGAACAAAAGTGATTTTCTCGGCGAGTTAAGCATTTTGAGTAATTTGCCGATTGGTTTCAGAACGCCTTGCATCGAAATTAACTATTTTTTGCCAGCCATTCATTGTGGAACAAAAGTGATTTTCTCGGCGAGTTAAGCATTTTGAGTAAGTTGCCGATTGGTTTCAGAACGGCTTGCATTGAAATTTACTATTTTTTGCCAGACATTCATTGTGGGGGGAAAAGTGATTTTCCCGGCGAGTTAAGCATTTTGAGTAATTTGCCGATTGATTTCAGAACGGCTTGCATCACAATTAACTATTTTTGCCAGGCATTCATTGTGGAACAAAAGTGATTTTCTCGGCGAGATAAGCATTTTGAGTAATTTGCCGATTGGTTTCAGAACGGCTTGCATTGAAATTAACTATTTTTTGCCAGACATTCATTGTGAAAAGAAACTGATTTTCTCGTGTAGAGGGTGGCATCTCCGCTACTCCACTACTGGGCCGATATCTGGGGTTTGAATATCTGTGTGTGTCTCTCTCCAGCTGGCACTGAAACTTCAGAGGCCAGGGGATGTCGCGCTGGGACACTTCCACTGAAGAGAGCACTGATTCAAGCCTGCCGTTTATTCCTAACCGACAGCCTGAGACTTATATCACACAGATCTCCAGACCCCTACCAATACCCAGGTGATTCTCTCTCTTGCCGGTGGTACAACCCCCACCCGGTTGCTACTCCACTAGAGGAGCCTTCCCAAGAGAGAGAATAGGACACTGCTGTTTATTTCCTAACCAGCAGTCTGTCCTGAGTGAACCGCTCAAGATGACCCTCGATTCTTGAACCCGGAATTAAGGTGAGGAGTATTTTTAACAATGACTTGGTCAGAGATCGCTGGTGAAGGATTGAAGAATTTAAACGACTCCAATTAGCATCGAATCAAGATTTATTGTAAAACCCAGGTCAAAATCATCAACAGAAGAAACACAATAAAATCTTATGCTCTAATACAACTAAGTCTATTCAAAAGGTAATATAGCGGACACAACGAAAATTCTTACGGTTACACAGGTTTTAGCAAAATCACAAGGCACAAAACAAGTTCCCTTCCCCAAAGCCTCAACCACTATTAAAATCAAGGGAGCTTCGCAAGCTGCTGCGGGTTACTTACGGTCACAGGCTGCAGAGGTCAAGTCAGGGGTGCAGAGGTCGAGCCAGGAACGAAGAGACCCCTACTCGAAAACACAGCCCCTTTTATATAGTTATACCTGGCTTTGTTCTGTGATCGGCCAGCCCCTTTTGCATTGAAAAGGTAGGTTTTCAAAGTTCCCGCTGGTCCCGCCCCCTTTGAGACGGTCAGAGCTGTATGTTTCCGGGGTATTCCTTGCAGGTCCGCTTCTTCCAGCTAGGCAGACCTGCGCGATTTGAATTTGGCGCTGGCTCCGCCCCCTTCTTTCAGTGAGTTTCTGCCGGTAGCTCCTGTCAAGATTGGAGTACCTCCCCCAGGTCCGCCTCCAACTTGGTTTTTTTCAGACCTGCGCGATTTGAATTTGGCGCTGGCTCCGCCCCCCTTCTCCCAGTGAGTTTCTGCCGGTAGCTCCTGTCAAGATTGGAGTACCTCCCCCAGGTCCGCCTCCAACTTGGCTTTTCTCTACCGCTGATTTTCTAGGGGCTTTTCCAGCGCAATATGCTGGACTCAGACAGTCTGATTTCTAGTTTTAATGAGGTTAGGCTCTTCTGTGGAGAATTTCAGTGTCTTCCAGCTGCTCCGGAGATGGCTGCTGTTCTCACCTCGCTATGTTGATGGGGTGCTAATTGGATTCTGCTCTGGTGGAGGCCAGGTCATTTACATTTGCATGGGGCTATGACCATCCCATTGTCCTGCTTGCATGCAAGCCTCCTGTGTATTCCCGTGCCCCTTTGTCTGTGTCTTGATGTTATCTTGTTTGTCTGGCTCCTTCTTCCTTGTAGCTCCTAGGGGGGTGTTTGTACATGTTTATGTATTTATGCCCTTACTCAGCTCAGCGGGCCAAGCCTGCTGGGAAAACTGGTTCTGTTCCCTTGGCTGGAAAGTCGGTTTACAGTCTCTGAGTTTCTCCAAAAAGGGCCGAATTGCCCGAAAACCTTACAGATGCCCCTTCGATACGTCCCTACCTGCTTGGACCGTATCGACACAGGTGAAGGGCAATTATTTCCTTTTGTGTGGACCGTAGGCCCCCCCCTCAGCAACATGCGAAATTACAATTCCCAAGACAGTTCCCTTAGTCTAGGCTACCCCTGGTTTCAATGAAAGGGAGAGACAAGACCATATCTAATTTAAACACACAGTAACATATACACATTTCACCGGAACCCCAAACGTAAGGGTCCCTGTACATATATCACAATCAAGTACACATTTCACCGGAACCCCAAACGTAAGGGTCCCTGTAACCCGCGAATCCATACAACTATTTCATCTGTTTATTTCACCAAGGATCCTCCTTTCTTGGCTGCACTTCGCTTCTTCCCGATGAGGGCTCTTCATTTACTCTCCATCGTCGATACCTGCAGCTGAGAGGTTTAGTCCAACTGAGGCGACAGCACAATGTACCCCCTGTACAACATTTCCTTTGTGGGACAAATACTAAACCATTCTCAGGCCCCCCCCTGGTGGTGATCGGACAGTTGTGAGGGTCGATCGGTTGGGCTGTGGGCAGGGGTCGCTTTACCTGAACCAGCAGTTCGGTAGCTTCTACAGTCATCCCTTCCCTGGGCGTTACACATCCCTCCCCACTGTGGTCAATTTATCCCGTTCCCTGGGTTCTGCCACCACCTTACAAAAGTGATTAATGCCCCTTGTGGGCACGCCTTGGTAGATCCCCATGAACACAAATAAATGCCCTGGTCAGAAGCCCACCCCTTATCCCCGCAAACGGTGATCCTACCCGGTGACCCCGTGATGGTCCGGTAGGTGTTGTCCAGTCTGTTCCCAGTCCGAGGACCGATCCCTCATGTCCAGCCTCAGCTTCCTGGGCCACCACCATCTCCCCAAAGGAACGTCCCCCTCACAGGTTAAACACACCCGCCTGCCCCCAGTCACCCTAACCCGGTCAGTCGAAGGACTCTTCTGTCTCGCCTCTGCGGAGTTCTCCCGGTCCCACCATCGCCAAGATCAGCAAACTCCACATCGTCGGGTGCCCCATCTGTAAAAACAAAACACATTCTTGCCTCTACAGCCCTACCTACCTTGAAGTGCATGGGTGCTATCCGGTGGCGGCAGCAGCTCCTGCTTTGAAGTTGCCGCAGCCTGTCTGGGGTTCTGTGTTTACAGCCCGGCTGCACCAGGGTCCTAGTGCCTGGTGCTTCATCATTTTACCCTTGCACCAGGCGCTTCTGTGTTCCCACGATCCTAAATACTTCACACACAACTACACACTAATTAGAACTAACAGGGGGGGAATGCTATATACAATGCCACCCGTCTCCGGGTGGCCAAATTAAAACTGTGCCCCGCTAAACTGGGGCAGTTCACCTGTTTGGTCCAATGGCTCGGGCCAGACCGTCCCCTCCCGGGGGTTCGGGCTGCCCCTTGCCTCTCCTTTCCCAACAGGGTTCGGTGATCCCTCATCGCTCCCTTCCACTCGGGCCCCCTTACTGCGGGACCGGGTGACAGGGAGGTGTGATGGGGACCATCTTACCGGGGGCTTGGAGACCCGATTGCTCCCTCGTCCCCCGACTGGTTCCCAAGCCCAAGGTGATACCTTCACTTCCTCCGCCTCCTTAGCCTCTATACTAAGGCAGGCTACCTGACCCACAGGTAAGGGCTTGGGAATCCTTACTGTCCCTGGGCTGGGTGCTTGCAGCACGGTCGGTTTCTTTGGGACTGCCCCTTCGGGACAGCACCTTGTCACCAGTTGTGTGACCGTGGAGTCAGGGACCTCCCCCACCGTCGTTAATTCTACGGGGGGTTTCTCCACTACCACCCCCCGTCTTCCCCCCACCTTGCTCTTTTTTGTCCTTATGGGGTGGAACAATTTAAATTGACTGATGTGGCGTTCGCATGGGTCCCACCTTAAGGGATTTAAACTGCAAATAGCCCCTGAGGCAGCCTCCAGAATGGGACCCTGCACCTGGACCGGACCAGGGTCTGGGGCTAGAACTACCCCTGCGCTCCCTTTTTCCTGAGGCTGCTCCCTGGGTAGTCATACGGGTTCTTGTGGTGTGGGTGCGGGCAGGCCCTGGCCCGTTGCCATTGCCCCCTGTCCTGAGCCTTGCAAAAGGGCTAAAATTTTACTTATCTCGATGGTTCCCGGGGCAGCTGCTCCTACCGCCGGGGTCTGACTCTCTACTGCGGGAGCCCTCTCCTGCTTGCTAGGGTTTTTACATTCCCTCTTGAAATGTCCGGCCTTCCCACACCCGTAGCATACCGGTTTCTCGTCGGAGGTCCGGGTGCCCTCATGCTTCCACTCTCTCTTAGGGGCTGCTGGCGCGATTTCATGCACCCTACCCTTAAGGGGCTTGTCCTCACCCCTCTCCCCATTACGATATGCAAGGGTGAGTTTCCTAAGGACCTCTGCCTCATTAAGGTCCGGACTCTGCGGGTCGAACCAGTGTTCGGCCTTTGCCCTAATGTGAGGGAG